>NC_069396.1:12218750-12535000 GCF_027475565.1 Acinonyx jubatus | reverse complement strand
ATCTTCCAGCCTAGTCTCGAAATAAAATCGAACCTCCCCGACGATGACTATGAGCTCTACAGAGGCAGGGCTCCTGCTTCCCTCCCCACTCCACCCCACACCACACTCCTCTTCACCTGCAATGCTGTAGCAGCAGAAGAGCCTCCTTTTGGATTCCTGATGCCACATACCCCAGGACCTTTGCACTTGCTGTTCCTTCTGCTTAGAATTTTTTTGCTTTTTTACCCAGTTCTCCTTTATGGCGACTCCTTTGTTTCCATCAGATATCAGTTCTTCAGAGAAGACTTGCCAGACTACTCCTGTCAGAAGCTGCAGCTGTTACTCTGTCACAGCCCCTGTTCTAAAATACATGATCTATTTTGTTGTATGATGTATGCACATATGTATATGTATATACACATAGACTATAACAGTCTATATAAAATATGATATTCTGTTGTAGCTCTTGTCACCACCTCTAACTGTCCTATCTGTCTTCTCCCCTCCACTGGCAGGTATACCCCATGAAGGCAGTGATCAGTTGTCTTTTTATCCTCAGCACTGAACTCAGTCTGAGCATGAGGAGACATCATCTATGTTTGTGCCTGAACAGGGAAAGGAATGGCAGGCAGAGGAAGGCAGGCCTGCAGGTCCCCGGGGCCACTTGAGGCTTTTGCCAGCCTCATCTTTGGAGACATCCCGTCCTAACAGTGGTCAGTTCCTCGGTCCAGTTCACTTGTCCAGGTGAAGATAGAATGAGGGCAGCAGGTCAGAACAGACCCCACAGGCCCTACCTGGGGGAAGGGGCCACACTGGGAGATTAGGATGTCACCACTCTCCAGCTCCTCTGGGGGATGTGTGGCTTTGCCCAAGAGGATCTGAGCTACGTAGCAACTCGGGTTCTGAAAACATCTATCTCTTGCCGCCTAAGAGAAATCTACCTTTTCTTGGCAGAAGCTGGGGCTGAAGGGGCTTATTATCACCCTATTTTGGTTTAATCTACACATTTCTGTCTTACAGATCTCACGTGATTTCACTGTAGCCACACAAATCTGGTAGGGATGCAGGGAATAAGGGAACCGAGGCCACGAGCGTTTGCATGAGTCACACAGCATCACACAGCCAGGGCACAGGTCTTGGACTGCAGACCCCAGCCTCCTCCTCTTTCTGGATGGTGGGTGAGAGGGTGGTCTGTCTGCATAACTGCTCTGTGACAAGCCCCACACCAGGAGCCTGGGGATGCCGATTCTTTAGGACTCCCAAGAGACCTGCCCACCAAGAAACTTTCATGTTCCCAGTTTTCCATCCCTATTTTCCCTCTGCCCTGAGCCTTCTAGGGCAGTGGGCTGCAAACTTTCCAGTGCTTCTGAGCCACACACAGTATTTGTTAAAAATACGGATTTCTGGAAGCTCGTTTCCAGAGGTTTTAATTTTATAGATTTGAGGGGTGCCCCCCAGGAGAAAAAAAAATATATATATATATAATATATATATTATATTACATATAATAATTACATATTATAATATACTATTATATTATATTATATATTATATATACTATATATACTATATATAGTATATATATACTATTATATTATATTATATATAAAAATAATTATTATATTACATATAATAATTACAAATTATAATATACTATGCTAAGTAAATCTTTGAGTTAGTTTACATGCATGTTTTTTCATTCAAATGAAACATCAAACTTGTCATCCAAGTCTTCAATCTTTGGACCTCTGTTGCTACTAGAGTAATTTTCCTGAAATCTAACACAGTTCTGTAGTGCATACCACACTTGCTTCCATCTAGGTTGTTCGAGTGGTAGAGTTGTTTAGTGACATCTGTACCGGGTAGAATGGTGTCCCCCGCCCCCACCCCCCCCAACCATATTCATGTTTACCTAGAACCTGTGAATGCGACTTTATTTGGAAAGAGGGTACCTGCAGCCGTCATGCAGTTAATTTAAGGTCCTACTGGATTAAAGGGGGCTGTGAGTCCAATATGACTGGTGTCCTCAAAAGAAGCGGGGAAATTTGGAGATGCAGACACAGAGATACAGGCAAGGACGCGTTTGTGAGGATGGAGGCAGAAATCGGAGTGGTATAATCTACAAGCCAAGAGATGCCCGCCCCACCAGAAGCCAGGAAAGGGGCAAGGAACAGATTCTCCTTCAGAGCCTCCAGGAGGAAACGACTCTGCCCATACCTTGAAGTCAGACTTCTAGTCTCTAGAACTGTGAGATGATTAATGTCTCCTTTTAAGCCACCTAGTTTGTGGTACTTTGTTACAGCTTCTTGAGAAAGCAATACAATATTACTAGAAATGTAATGTTTTGTTGCGCTTAAATGTGCATGTGCTGTGGATTTTTCTTTTAGTTTTCCACTGTTCCTTTAAGAATTTTTCTCTGTGTAATGTCTACAATGTAACTACTTAGTATTTTTTTCCAATGTTTTCTTATTGAAACATTTTAAACTGCAGTCCAGCTGAAAGAATCTCCCGTGAACGCCGAGTAGTATCCCCACTACCTAAAGTCCTACCATTTACATTCCACAGGGTCTTATTGTAAAAGCAATCTTTAAAGCTTTGTATGTATCAACACTAGCTTTTGTCATCATGAGGTCGTATCTACAGGAGTGAGTTACTAAATAAGTATTAAATTTATTTACTTCCCTTTAAAAAAATTGGGTCTAATTCTCATAGAGTAAAAACAAAAACAAAAACAAAACGAAACAACAAAAAAACTACTGATCTTCAGTGTATAGTTTGATAAGTTTTGACAATTACATGCCTCCTGGCAGCCAATGTCCAAGTCAAGATGCAGGACATTTCCATCAGTCCAGAAATACCCAGGAATCTTTTTTAAATAAGCTTCTCACTTGATCTTGATGAAGGAAGGTGGGGGCAAAAGCATCCGTGTCCCTTGGCCGGAGGGACAAGAGTTGGAGATTTACGGCGCTTTGCAAGAAAGACACCAGGTTCCCCGTTAGCAAATACAGCTGCTTCACTGCTCTTCCAGCCTCCGGCCACGGGCTGCGGACACACTGAGGGTGGGCACACAGGACCCATCCGTGTGCAGAGCTCCAGCGGCAATGCTGCTTTCACCACACCCCTCCCCGCCCCTGCATTCCCCGCTGAAATCGCTACCATTCCATGACCGCTTGGACACCCACTTTGGACGCCTCCCTCCCTTCCAGTATTGGTGCCTGGGGCCTGTTGCCTGCGTGAGCTTCCTTGAACTCCCTCCGGGCTCTCGCCACATGACCTCAGGGTCCAGGGCATGCCAGGCAGCCCCAGCCCCTGAAAGTCAGACTGTTTCCCCAGCACCAGCAACATGGCCCAGAAATGATGCTCAGCCCCTGTCCTGCCCTTTGCTTTCTCTGGTAGAACATGTGACAACAAAATCCTGGCTGGAATGGAACAGAAGGAAGGTGGTGGAGGGAGGAAAACTTAATGGTTAAAACCTAAAGAAAAACGAATGATTTCATTGGAACAGAATAAAGCCCCCACATGGACCAAAGTATATCTGTGAATGGTTGATGTGTGATAAAGGTGTTTTTTCAGCCAGTGGGAAAAACAATTATTTCATAAATCTATTGGGATAACCAGCTGGCCATCTGAAAAATATAAACCTAAAATAATCTCTATTTTTTTCCTGATATCAAAAAAATTTCAGGTAGATAATAAATTTAGGCAACTACAAAATCATAAAGTAGAGGTGTCCTTTCTAAGAATGATAAGACAATGTTTTATGTTTTAAAGGTTTAATTTTAAAGATTTAAATAGAGAAAAAAACATTAGACAAGTCAAAAGACAAATAACTGAAGGAAATATAGTAATACATATGATGGGAAATGGTTAATATCCTTTACATGTAAGGAGTGATTATAAATCAGTAAGAAAAAGATGCCCCTTGGTTTAATCTCATGCCTAAGATTTGTCCCTAATGTGTATGCACTGGAAATACTGGGCACCTAGAGACCAGCCACATTGCGGGATCTCTCAGAACTATAGGTCTCCCATCTATGAAATGGGAGAATGGATATCTGCCCCACCTACCTTGAGGGTTCAACTAGAAATCTATGAGAAATATCTAGAAAAATGTAAATCGCTATACAAATTTGGATGTGTTACTATTAGTCCTAGAGGCATCGTTATTATCCAAGTGTTCTTTATCTGAGTCCCTGAACATCCAAGTTGCAAAGAATGGTAAAAATCCTCTTAATGTACAGCTATTCACAAGTCAGCTGACCATTTATGAATTTGATTCCTGCTCAGATTGACCACCGCCTCCCCCAAATCCCCAGTCTACCTAGGCAAAGTGATGGTTGGGGTTGCTATCATCTGACAATATACAGTGTAATGAAATGCAAGCTCACTACAAAGTGAAATTGAAAATCAATACCAAGGGGCGCCTGGGTGGCTCAGTCAGTTAAGCGTCTGACTTCAGCTCAGGTCAAGATCTCGCAGTTTGTGAATTCAAGTCCCGCATCGGGCTCTGTGCTGACAGCTCAGAGCCTGGAGCCTGCTTCAGACTCTGTGTCTCCCTCTCTCTGCCCCTCCCCTGCTCATGCTCTGTCTCTCTGTCTCTCAAAAATAAATAAATGGTAAAAATGAAAAAAATTTAAAAAAATTAATGCCAAAATACAAAGAATTTAGTGAAGTCAGTGAAACTGAAGAAAACTGTTTTGCTCACAATTCTACTGCAAAATAAGGATTTGTCAAAGTTGGGCTGTTTAACGCTGAAACACAGGTAACCCACAAAGGACGAGGCTCTTCAAAAGAGAATGAATGAATGACCTGTTTATCACAGGATCAAGAAAGATCCTCAGCTCTTAAATACTCTAGCTAAAATGACTCTCTTTACGATCATGCTGTGAACAATGTGAAGTTTGGAATGTCCCACTGTCACTTTCATACAGTTTTGTCAGAAAAACCACACATGTGCACAAAAAGCACACCGCTTGATTCGGTATTTGCTCAATTAAAGGACCTGCCCACGAATGCAATCTTAATTTTGCTGTCAGGTTAAAATAAACTAAAACAATTTTCAGTTTCATTTTTATTTTTTAATTGTTATTAAATTCTTCCTTTTTTAAAAAGTAATCTCCACACCCAATGTGGGGCTCAAACTCATGACCCCGAGATCAAGAGTTGCATGCTCTACCAACTGAGCCAGCCAGGCACCCCTTCCATTTCATTTTAAAAAATAATCGCTTCCCCTCTCCCAAACCCCTGCTCCGTTTTCTATGAAAGTTTGGTCTTCATTTAAAGTAGATTCATTTTGGGGCGTCTGGGTGGCTCAGTCGGTTAAGCATCCAACTTCGGCTCAGGTCATGATCTCACTGTTCGTGGGTTTGAGCTCTGTGATGGGCTCTGGGCTGATAGCTCGGAGCCTGGAGCCTGCTTCAGATTCTGTGTCTCCCTCTCTCTCTGCACCTCCCCTGCTTGCACTCTTCTCTCTCTCTCTCTCTCTCTCTCTCTCAAAAATAAACATTAAAAAAAAAAAAGTAGATTCATTTCAAGTGACCTTCTTTCCTAGGAGTCAAAGACTTTCCCACGTAGGTCTAAGGAACAACTGAATTTTTTATGACACCCTGTTTTCCAACCTGCAAAAGCCATTACACTTGGCAGGCCAATGGGTCTTGCTGGGATAACCACTAAATCAGGTTAGTCTGACCTTTTTCTGGCCTGTGGGGGGTGGTGTACAGGATCACAGAGTCTTGATTCAGCCCCATATACGTGACCCTTAATATTCCTCCATAGCAGTCAGTCTCACAGTGGGGGCCTTGAATTGACTTAAAGATTGGAGGTCTATCTTTCATCCTTGTGGATAAATGATGCCTGTTTCATAGCCTTTCATTATGATATAAGACTAAGGACTAGATCTTAGGAACTAAGTGGGTTATTATGGACCATTAACATCTGGAACTTATAAAACTAAAACTAGCCATTACTAGAGATCCCTAAAAACCCTGATTCCACTTTCCAGGGGGAAAGCTGAGCATCATGCAATGCTAAGCAATGTTGAGAAGGTTCTAATGGGCACAGAAAAAAATGTAGAGAACCAGAACTCTACTCCTTTGAAATTCTGTTCCCTTTAAAGGAGAAATTAAGACTACTTCATGTTGGTAATTATTAGTCAAGTTTGCTGTAGATTGCATGGTTTAGTCTACGTGTGTAGTCACATGTTCTTTATCAACGGAATTTCTGGCTACTAGTTTTCCTATGACAGGACTTTACGATGTATCTATAGGAATCACAGTTCAAATACTTTAAATCCCCCCAAATTTGTTTATCTGGTACCGGTATTTAAATATTTGGCAATATACAATCAAGGCAAGAAAACAAAGTATTTGGAGAATTATGCTTTACAACAAAAAATCCTAAATCCGAGGTTTATACATCATCTCGTGCAAGATGAGTGGCGATTAGAGAAGATTGGGAACTACTGTTCGGAGACACACACTTTAGAGAGATTTGCATGACAAGACACAGGAAAGAGTAAACGGAACTGGAAATCCAGGCAGCCCAGGTCCTGCCTGAGCACGTCATACAGGCACTTACAGCCACATGGGGCTGGTCACAGCCTTGACAGCAAAGGAGGCTCTTGACTGACATTTTCTTTTCTTTTTTCTTTTTTTTTTAAGTTTATTCATTTTTGAGAGAGAGGGAGAGCGAGCAGGGGAGGGGCAGAGAGAGAGAGAGAGAGAGAGGGAGAATCCCAAGCAGGCTCTGCATCGTCAGTGCAGAGCCCCATGTGGGGCATGAACTCACAAACCACGAGATCATGACCTGAGCTGAAATTAAGAGTCAGATGCTTAACCGACTGAGCCACCCGGGCGCCCCTTGACTGGCATTGTCTATGGTTCCCTTCATGTCTTGTAGGCAGACTCATGGGCATGGGTGAATGGCAGTAGCCTGGTATGGAAGACATTTTGTCAACTCTCTCTGGCTGAGAATAACTGAGGGCGAAGGCAGAAATGAGTGATTCACTTGATAGCCCTCCATCCTTCCCATCAAACTCCCAACTCTTTTAGCCAAAAAAGAGGAACTGGAAAGAGACTTAACTTTGTAATTCTTGAAGTATCTTGTGTGTGCTAATATTACCACTTTCCTTTCATTTTCATTTTCTTTTTTTAGTTTATTTAGTTTGAGAGAGAGAGAGAGAGAGAGAGAGAGAGAGAGAGAGAGAGAAAACGAGCATGCACAAGTGGGGGAGGGGCAGAGAGAGAGGGAGAGAGAGAATCTCAACCAGGCGCCATGCTGTCAGCATGGAGCCCAATGTGGGGCTCAAGCCCAAGAACCGCGCAATCATGCATGACCTGAGCCCAGATCAAGAGTCAGACAGTCGACCGACTGAGTCACCCAGGCGCCGCCCCCACCTCCCCGCCCCCACCACCCGCTTTCCTTTTCAATAGTGCACATGCCTCAATTTTCCAAGCAGCGCAGTCATTCATTTATTCAAACATTGATTAGTTTCTGTTGGCATTCGTCAGTGTGCTACTGTGTCCTAAAGAAACCCAGATGAATCAGACGAGTCCAGTTCTGGGGGTGGGGGTATACAGTTTAGTTGAGGAGATAAGACACATAGTGAAAATACAGTAAATAAGGACGAACATCATGAGCACTGTAACACAGGTACGGGCAAAGTGCGGGGAGCTCTGTGGAAGCAGCAGCATCGGAACCGGACTTAAACCGGGTGGCGGTGAGGAGCCCGCGAGGGCTTAGGAATCTTGCTGTAACATGAAAAGGTTCCAGGCGGTAGGGTGTGGAAGTACCGGCAGGGAGAGGCCTGCCTGGGAGATTTTGCTGTAAGAATGAGCGGAGTGGGGCTCTGGCCAAAGTAGGGGAGTCGTGGGGAGACATCCTGGAAGGAAGACCAGGAAATTCATGCGGATCAGTGTGTGGTCTGTGCAAGCCATCCACTCTGTCCTTCTAGTTAGTCCCCGTTTCCCCCCCTTCTACGGCCCTGGATTCTCCAGGACAGAATGGGGATAGTTGCTATTCAGAGGAAGGAAAACACAGATAATCTCCCATGACATAGTGTTGAGGGGAAGCAGCCATCCAGCAGAGTGCACGTTGTATGATTCCGTTTCAACTTTGCAAATGTTTCTTTGAAATGAGGAGCAAGAGAAATGAGCAACGGAGACTGAGAAGTAACAACCAGGGAGGGGGGTACAGGTGGCGAGGTAGGTAGAGTAACCCCCCTCCCCAGTCTGTGTCCCAATACCTGGAACCTGTGGATATGTTACCTTACATGGCAAAAGGGACTTCACAGATATGATTAAATTTAGGACCTTGAGATGGGGAGGTTTTCTGGATGATTCTGGTGGGCTTAGTGTGATCACAAGGGTCCTTAGAAGTAAAATATGGAAGCATGAGAGTCAGAGAAGAGACATGAGAGCAAAGGTTGGGGCAATGCAATTGCTGGGAGGGGGCCACGAGCCAGGGAATACCAGCAGCTTCTAAAAGCTGGGAAAGGTAAGAAAATGGATTCTTCCCTCGAACCTTCAGAAGGAAGTCTGCCCTACTGACTTATTTTTGACTTCTGAACTCTAGAACTGTGACAGAATACATTCGTGTTGCTTTAAGTCACGGAGTTTATGGCAATTTGTTACAGCAGCCACAGGAAATGATAGTGGAAAACGAAAGGGTGTGGTCTCGGGAAGCCCATGAAGAAAGCGTATCAAGGAAGGAATTTGGTGACCACATCAAAAGTTGCTGCCAGGCCAGGTGAGGCAAGGTGCAAACTGGTGACCGGCTTTAGTGAGGCGAAGGTCCCGATGACCTCGACAAGGGCAGTTTCAGCGGCGGGGTGGGAACTCTGAGTCCTCCTGCACTCAGATATCCTACCCAGTGAGTTACTCAAGCCCTGGAGCTCTGAATGGCCAGCCTCCAAAGGCTGGCAGAACCACACAAGGCAGAGTCCGAGGACTTCTCAGCCGCTCAGAGATGGGTGCACCCTGTGGCATTAGGACACGGCACCCAGAGATGCTCAGACATCCGGGTTACCTGACAACAGTGGCTGGGGCATCCGTGTGTGTAAGATGGGGAGGTAGGAACCACCCTTTCCCAGTTATTAGCCTCTTGACGGCAGGTTCAGAGGGAGGGGAGGATCCTGGCTGGACTATCATAAAAGCTGTAGCTCTCTCACTAGAAAAATGCACAACCATGTATATACTTTACACACAAATTCATCTCTTTCACCAGTCCCAGAAAATGACCCACAGAACCCCAGGTGCCTCAGTGGCTCAGTCTGTTAAACATCTGACTCTTGATTTCGGCTCAGGTCACGATCTCATGGTTTGTGAAATCGAGTCCTGAGTTGGGCTCTGCGCTGACAGCACGGAACCTGCTTGGGATTCTCTTTCCCCTCTCCCTTCCCCTGTTGTCTCTCAAAATCCTGTTGTCTCTCAAAATAAATAAATAAATTTTTTTTTTAAAAAGGAGAAGCTATTCTTTGGATGTTTTCCGAAGTATGATATCCACTCCACTGATGGTACCCAAGATGATTTTAGGGAATACAAGGGATGAGCCTTTCCTACCTTAATAGCTCTCTATTTTAAATTGCATGTAAAACTTGTGATTTCACTGGTATTATTGCTTAGGGTGAGTAAATGGCAAAATAAAAAGTGAGTCTAC
The DNA here is from genome assembly GCF_027475565.1 of Acinonyx jubatus. Lineage (NCBI taxonomy): Eukaryota > Metazoa > Chordata > Mammalia > Carnivora > Felidae > Acinonyx > Acinonyx jubatus. The sequence goes on along the minus strand of NC_069396.1, from coordinate 12,525,367 downwards.
TTAAATATTACATATAATAGTTCGAGGGGTATACGAATTCAGAAAAAAGAAACTTGACAGTGATTCATGGATGACGCAAGTCCGGGAAAACACAGTATCTATGATCTTGGGAGGAGATGTGAACCCAAAGTTCCTTCCTTTCCTATTTATTCCTTTTAAATGCTGGTTGCAGCTCAGTAAATGGACCTCATGTGCCACTAACAACATGAGCTCCAGTTGGAAGAGCACTGCTTGTATCTGAGCTTGGACTGAGCAGCTTGACCCTGTTAGCCCCTGAGGGCCCAGGAGGAGAAGGGGGCCTGACTTCTCTGCTCAGCCATAGCTCTGTCACTTGCTCAGGGCAGGCAGCTCAGCTTTCTCAAGTCCAAGACCACGGCCACAGCAGACTTTGTTTCATCCCCACAGTATGTTGGCTCAAACGAGTTTGACTTGTTTTGTGTGTGTGTGTGTGTGTGTGTGTGTGTGTGTGTGTGAGTGTGAATGTGTGTGTCAGAGTACATACGGGTGTGTGAAGGGGTGTGTGGCAAACTGGGGAAGAGGAGAAACCAAAGGGACCGGGACTTCTCCCTGGAGATTTCACAGCAGAGCCCCAGGACACTCTCCTTCAAGGACCCCTCCAAGGGGCACGATTCAGAAATGAACTCCAAACAAACAGCTGGGTCATGACATTTCCTTTCCCATCACCCCACCTGGTCCTCACATTACAGAAGCTAGGCTCTGAGCTCAACAGAAGTCAGCATCCATGGCCTGGCAGGAGGAGAGAAGGGAGGTGAAGAAAGTGATATAGGGGGTGCTTGAAGGGCTTAGCCAGAAAAAAGAACAGAAAGTCTCCGTTCAGCCTTAAGAAGAGGGCTTCTCTCAGTACAGGTACAGGTACATTCCAGATTTCTCCTCTGACTACCTTTCTCCCTCAGTTTAAAGACAACATTATACTAGTCTCCAGGATAGAAATCTACAGACAGAAGCCGACAGGCCACTGCAGTATGGGGTAAGTACGGCTCCTGGTCAAGTTTGACCATGGGTTCGTGATGCGAACGTGACAACGACTACACTACGGAAACGGAGCCACGGGGTTTCTAAGTGTGTTATTAGTTTTTAGGTTTTTTTCCCACATCCTCAGACTGGGGCCCAGATATAAAGATGCCTGCAACATGGCCACATTGGGACCCTTGGGGTAACAGGGGAGTCGGGTAGGAATCAAATTTGGTCGCTGTCTTCTCTGAGTCCTCCCTGAGGGTCAGGTAGGGCAGAGCAAAGCAAAAGCATGGGGGTGGGGCCATCTAGGGCAGCTGTTGGGGAAGGGGGGTGGGTTGGGAGTTTGGAGGGTGGCTCCCAGTAGCCATCACAAGCCTGGAGGTCTCTAGTATTCTGGTCCCAACCTCTCATTTCCTGCACTCAGCTTCAGTTGTATCCACGGCTAAACCTCTGCCCCTTCAGGACCTGGCACCAAACGCCAACTTCCAAGATTCAGCTGGGCTCCCATTGCAGAATGCTGAGCCCTGGTGCTTTACCTATGAAATCTCTCCAATTCAACCCCGTTCTGCCCTTGGTCACAGCCACCATCGTGCCTTCTCCTCTTGCCCAGTCCACGCGGTGGCCTCCTGCCTGGCCTCCTCACACCCACTTGGGCTCCCTGCATTCCTTTTTGACACTGGAGCCAGGGTGATCTTCCAGAGATGCAAATCTGACCACACCCCACCCCTTCCTGAATCCCTTCCCTGGCTTTCTGTCATTTCTTAGAATCAAGTCCCAAATCCTGCCCACAACCTAGGAGGCCCTGCATGATGTAGCCCTGGCTGACCTCTGGCCTCCTCCCCCTTCGCTCTCCATGCCCGCCAGCCTCTGGCCACATTGGATTTATTTCTGTCCCTTGACTGCTGAGCCCTTACCCTTCAAAGCCTTCTTGGCACATGCTGTTCCCTCTGTCTGGAATGCTCTTCCCACCACACGTCACCAGGCTAATACCCTATTTATGGTTAGCTCTCAGTCCAAATGTTACTTTCTCAAGAAAGCTCTCCTTCAACTTCTCACCTCCAAATCCATATTCTGATAGCACTAGGTAATTAATTACTATGCAGTTAGTATGTTCCCTCATTAGCCTGTTTGCTCTACGAAGACTGTATTGGTGCTGATTACTGGCGCCTCCCCAGGCCTACCCAGCTCAATGCTGATAACCATCAAGGGACCAAGCCAGTGAGTGAAGAAGTGACTGAAGTATTAAACAAGGTGGTCCAGTGCAGAGCCGCCAGGAACAGTGAGAGGCAAGTCCTTTTATCCAAAGATCTAAAAGCATTTGCTGGGCCCACCCTGAAAGCAAGAGCTAGAAGCAGGGAGCGGCTGTCAGCGTAATGCCCAAGCACGATGGCCCCGCTGTCACCAGTCCTACAGCTGAACCTGGGGAAGGCCCAAGGAGGCAGTTTGCCTCTGGCTCGGCCTACCTGCAGCCCTGTGGATAGGGGCCATCTCCCATATCCTGAGATCCTTGGGATGGAGGTGGAATCGATTTTGCAGCCAGGTACATTTGGCTTTGGCGCTAACTAGCTCTTTGACTTTGGGCAAATTACAGAGACTGCTTGAGCCTCAGTTTCCACATCGTAAAATAGGGATAACAAATCTACCCCAGGATCAGTTGGAGGTTTAACTACCGTAATGAGGCTGTCCCGCATGGCAGCATGCTGTTCACGGTGCTAATCCCCCCTCCTCTAAAAAACTAGCTTAGTCTTGTCATTTCGATCTTTTGGACCCCCATGCCAGCATGCAAGACAAGCAATACTGAGGGATGGAAGGACATAGTCCACCCCGGACACGGCCCTAACCTCTAGCGATCCAGGGAAGCCCTAGTGCCGGATAGGGCAGCACCAGGAAATCCAAACTGGCTGAGAAGGGTAACGGATCCGTAACTTTTGGAAGCAGGAGCAGGGTGAGGTGGGGAGGGGAGCACAGGTGAGGATGAAGCAATTATTCAACAGAAGTGAAGGACGGATGCAAAGGGGGTGAGGCTGATAAGGGAACAGGGAAGAAAGGAAAGATTGAGAGTGTGCGTGGCTGGTAAAAGGTGATCCAAATTGTCAGATGGCAGAGGCTGCAGAAGGAACAAGTAGGAAGGAGGGAGCAGATAGAAGCCGGTCAGGGGAAATGCTGGAGAGCAAGGGCAAGTTCTGGTGAGGGGGACCGGTCGTGACCTGTTACCTGGAGAGAAGGGGGAAGCGAAGGTGAGGGCGGAGGCTGTCACCTTGGGTCCTCCTAGAGGGCAGGTGAACCTGGCTTGCCGGCGAGGGGAGAGTGGGGGAGGGGGGAAGGCGAGTAGAGGGGTGCGACCCCGGGCCGGGCTGTACCTGAGGGTCTCCTTGCAGCTCGCCCACGTAGTACTGCTCGAGCCAGCGGCGCGCGTTGGCCGAGTGCCGGTGCGGCGGCCCGTCCAGGTCGGCGCTAACATCCTCTCCAGCCCGCGCCCGCAGCAGCTGCTCGCCCCCCGGGTGGTGCCGCACGAAGCCAGTGAGGTCGTAGAGGCGGGCCCCGCAGCGGACCCAGCAGTCGCCGGCCGCCAGGCGCCGCTGGACCTCGGCGGGTGAGAAGGAGGCGGCGGGGGGCGGAGCGGGGGCCATGGCGGGAGAGCGGAGCTCGCAGCTGGAAGCCCGGGCTTCTGCTCGGCGGCAGCCCAGCTTGCTTCTAACATCCCCGGAGCCGCGGCCGCCTTGACGGGCCGGCCGCCACCGCACCTGCTCATTTGCATGCCGCTCTCCTATTGGCCGCTCGGCCGGACGCTGCTCGAGCCCGGAGGCGCCCTCTTCCCCATTGGCCCGCAGGAAGCCTGGGCGACGCGTGCGGGGCTGGCCACCCGCTGCGGGGGGAGGGGGGGGGGGGAGGGCAGCCAGGTGGCCCCGGGCAGGTAGAGGGCGCGCCGGCCAGGTGTGTCCCGTCGCAAGAGACCGAAGGGGACGGGCGGATGCAGGCGGAGCAACTCTTCCTGTCGCGGGTGGCTGCCTGGACGGACATCCTCGGTGGCGTGATCGCTACTGGAATAACTCTTCCGCTGCTGTCTTTTTGGGAGAAATTTGCAGCTTTCAGATTCTCAGGCTCCTAGAGGGGGCGAGGAGTGGGGGAGGCAGGGCGAGGACTCGAGTAAGGCGAGTGAGGCTCTGGGCTCGGACGCCCTCGAAGCCGGTGATCACAATATGTAATATTTTAACGTAATATTTAAAAGATGTTCACAACAACGTGAATGTACTATTTAATACCACTGTACACTTAAACATGATTAAGATGGTAACTTTTACATTGTGCATATTTTATCACAACAATATAGAATCGTTTTTTAAATCATGTTTTTGTAAATAAAGTTTTATTGGAACCAGGGCTAGTGAGGCGAGAGAAGCAAGCTGGTTAAGTGCAGGATTGGATCTTGTCTTCAATATTTAAATTTCTGGTATTGTGTTCACCGTGGACTTTTTGCATTAATTTCAAAGTTTTAAAAACACTGCGTTAACATATTCTTTATCTTGATTGTGAAGTGTTGTGGGCACAGACGTAAATTGTGCACCCACAGTGACTGCCTCATTCTAATCTTGTCCTGGGGAGAGGGAGGAGGACCCTGAGGGGAGAACAGAGAATCCAGCTAGCATCTGTCTCTCTCAGGAAGTTATTTTCAGGGTCACCTTTGTGCTCTCCTGGGACTGGGCACCTGTGCCCAGCTGGCCCTGTGAGAAAGCCTGGCCCAGAGGCCTTAGGGGCCACCCGAACAGTAGAGGCATCCAAGCTCGGGACACTTGTCCCTTTCTTCTCTCCCTTCTACTTCTCTCCTGGTGCGTCCTCAGGGAGTAGGCAAGAGTTGGGCTTAGCCTGGGTGGAACCACTGTCCAACAGGCCTGGAGGCCTTAGGTCACAAATGTTTTTCTCAAGTGGTGAATGCATAGTCACCCTCACCCCATTTCCACACCTCTTCTGTTCCAAATACCTTGCCTGTGCAAAAGCAGTCTGCGGGACTTCGCCATTTGCATTTTACACCATTGCCTTAAACACCTGGAGTTGACCAAGTAGTTTAAGGCATCTACTCAGAATCGTAACACACTTACCATAGTAATTCCAATGATAGAAATTTGGCCTTACAGATATACTGTATAAGGATGTGTATGTAATGGTATTAATTGCAACACTGCTTACAGGTTAGAAACAACCCCAGTGTTCATCATAATGGAGGACTAACTGAATAACCGATGATGCATTCCCACTGTGAAAGGCTATGTAGCCATTAGGAAGAACCAGGTAGATCTGTATGTACTGATAGGGAATAATCTCCAGGACATTTTCAGTGGAAAAAAAAAATAGTGTGCATGGTGGGCTAAACATTATTTTGCTATTTTTAATTCTTTAATCTTTAAAAATATTCTGAAAGCAAACAAAAGAGTGCATGTAAATTTCAAAGCAAAAAGAATGTATTCAACTCGGTGAATTTGCCTCCCAACCCGGGAGCTGGGACATTATAAAACACCTGCACGTACCTCTGTACTCCAAAACTTTCATCTCTCTGCCTCTCCCCAAGAGGTAATCACGGTGCTGGCTTTTGTGCTTATCCTTCCGTTGCTTTTTATTTTTAATATTTTTATCACGTCTGGGGCACCTAGGTGACTCAGTCGGTTAACCGTCTGACTTCAATTCAGGTCATGATCTTGTGGTTTGTGAGTTCGAGCCCCACATAGGGCTCTGCGCAGACAGTGCGGAGCCTACTTAGGATTCTCTCTCTCTCCCTCTCTCTGCCCCTTCCTCACTCTCGCTGTCAAAATAAATAAATGAACTTAAAAAATATTTTAAAAATATTTTTATCACATCTGTGTATATGCCTATACAATATATTATTTAGATTAGCTTAGAGTTTTATGAAAATCACATGATACTGTATTTTACTTTATGTGGCCTTGCATGTTTGACTCAATATCATTTTAAGATTTATCCATGTTGGCGGCACCTGGGTGGCTCAGTCGGTTGAGTGTCCAACTTCAGCTTAGGTCATGATCTCACAGTTCGTGAGTTTGAGCCCCACGTCGGGCTCTGTGCTGACAGCTCAGAGCCTAGAGCCTGCTTCAGATTCTCTGTCTCCCTCTCTCTCCGCCCCTTCCCTGTTCATGCTCTGTCTCTCTCTGTCTCTCAAAAATGAATAAATTTAAACAAATTAAAAAAAAAGATTTATCCATGTTGTTGAGGGTCACTGTAGTTCACCAGTTTTTCAGAGCAGCGTCATATTCCACTATATGAATTTATTTACCCATTTTCTTTACTTGAGTTTTTTTCTTTTTTCTTTTCTATTATGAGCATTCTTTAAAATTTTTTTTTTTTACATTTATTTATTTTTTCAGAGACTTAGAGAGACAGAGCACAAGTTGGGGAGGGGCAATGAATCTACTCCTGAAATCATTGTTGCACTATATGCTAACTAACTTGGATGTAAATTAAAAAAATAAATTCAATTAAAAAATATATATGCATATATATATATGCATATATATATATATGGGGCCTTGCAAAAAAAATGCAAAGTTGTGACACCTTCCCTGTGAATTTAACCTTTTATCATTACAGAGTAAATCTGTTCATCTCTTTTAATGATTTCTGCTTTTCTGTCTATTTAATATTCCTAAACCAGCTGTATTTTGGCAAGCACAAGTCTAGTATATATTTGTTCATGCTCTTTTTTTTTTTTTACTTTTACTTTTTCCATAATCATATGTTTAGCTTTCTCTCTTGTAATCAGTGAACAGTGCGTTTTTAAAACGTTTTTGACTGACAGCTTTTGTCTTTTAAAGATTGGGAAGCTTAAAAAAATTATTGCAAAGGGAAAGTTGAATTCAGCTTTCCCTTAGGTCAGCAGCCCCTTCCGGACTGTCTTATTTCTTCTTATTAACCAACTGAGCCACCCAAGATCATGATATTACCGCTCACCTGGCCCCAACATCCAAAACCTTAGAGTCACCCAACACCTATGCCACACCCTCCTCCTTTGTTTTTTTAAAAATTTTTTTTCAACGTTTATTTGTTTTTGGGACAGAGAGAGACAGAGCATGAACGGGGGGGGTGGGCAGAGAGAGAGGGAGACACAGAATCGGAAACAGGCTCCAGGCTCTGAGCCATCAGCCCGAGCCTGACGCGGGGCTCGAACTCACGGACCGCGAGATCGTGACCTGGCTGAAGTCGGACGCTTAACCGACTGCGCCACCCAGGTGCCCCCACACCCTCCTCCTTTAAAAGGCATCTCCTATATTTCCTTTTCCTTTTATTTTTTTTAAAGTTCGTTTATTTTATTCAAGTAATCTCTATACCCAATGTGGGACTCGAAGTCATGACCCTGAGATCAAGAGTTGCTCACAGCTCCAACTGAGCCAGCCAGGTGCCTCTCACTTCCTTTTCATTTTAGAAATGTTAAAGTTAAGGGGCACCTGAGTGCCTCAGTCGATTAAGCATCCAACTTCGGCTCAGCTCATAATCTCACGGTTTGTGAGTTCAAGCCACGCATCGGGCTCTGTGCTGACAGCTCAGAGCCTGGAGCCTGCTTTGGATTCTGTGTCTCCCTCTCTCTCTGCCCCTCTGCCGCTCATACTCTGTCTCTGTCTCTGTCTCTGTCTCTGTCTCTCTCTCTCAAAAATAAACATTAAAACATTTTTTTAAAATGGGTAAACACTTAAAAATTTTTAAAAAGCAAAGAAATGTTAAAGTTAAAAGTGGCCCAAGAGAAGGACTATGGCTCAATCTTAATTCTTTGGTAGATGAGGAAAATGAGACCCCAAATCACACTGCTAATGAGGGGTACAGCTAGGAGCCGAGTTCTCTTGTGCTTTAAGGTTAAATGCTCATTCTTCCATTGCCACTAGACATGAGCAGCTCAAGGCCCCGTCTCGCCTACGTGGTTGTTGCTTTGCTCCGAACAGAGCTTCTGACGCTGGAGGCACATAGTAAATATTTGCCGAAACTGAACTTCACTCTCTAACTCAGATTCTCCCCTCACGCTGACTCCTGCAATGGCTCTGACAGTCTCTTTTCCTCCAAGCCCCAGCCCTTCCAGTCCACCTTCAACACCATGAAGAACAGACATTTCATTCAGTGCATGGCATCGCCCTGCTCAGAACCTGCCAGAGGTTCCCTCTGGCAAACACCGTGAGATTCGAATTCGACCTGGGATGTAATCCCGAAGTACCTCCTCAAACTCGCCTCCCTCTCCTTCAGAGGGAGAGATCCTTTTATCTCTCCACCTGGCTGGCCTGACCCCGCCATTCCAGGACCACCTCTCCAGAGAGTATTCTCAGCATACAGCGTCCTGTGCTGTTACCCAGTCCCTAACTAGACTGGTCCCTAACGAGAAGCGCTGGAGGCAGGGAATGTTTCTCGTGTTGGTTTGAGTCTCCAGCGCTTAGCACACAGGACAAACCCAATATCTGCTAATAATTATACCAGTAAACATAAACACACATTTGCCTCTAGCATACGTGTGCACACAGAAAACATACAGTTGCATACCCCTTTTAAGCACTCATCTGAATACTAAACATTTTGCCGCTGTTGGGCTATCTGAAGGTACTATCTTTTTATCCCACGGGTCGTGGAATATGGGCCTCATTCACTGTGGTACAAACCCTAGGTTTTTCATTGGCTGGTTGTTTGGTTTGCTAAAAGGCAGCGTTGTGTGAGACGAAGCACTGAGTTTGGGTGTTTTTTTTGTTTTGTTTTAGTTTTATTGAGATATAATTGATACACAGCTCTGTGTGAGTTTAAGGTGTATGATCTCACTCATGTATAGAATCCAAAAAAGCGCCCAAACGTAGAGGGAAAAAACCAAAACAAAACAGATCACAGTTACCAGAGATGGAACTATTGATTTGTGGCTCAGAAGCCCCGAATCTACTTTGGGTCTGGACCCTGGCCCCAGTGACTTTAGCAAGTTTCTTAAGCTACTGAAGGCTGATTTCTTTCACTTTTTAAAAAATTGAATCAGAGTTCACACGACATAAAATGTATCATTTAAACTGTTTTAACACGTACAATTCAGTGGCATTTAGTTCACAATGTTGTACGACCATCACCTCGACCCAAACATTTTCATCACCCCAAAAGGAAACCCCGTGCTCGTTAGCAGTCACCCCCCATTTCCTTCTGCCCCCAGCCCCACCCTAGGCCCTGGCTACCAGTAATCTGCCCTCTCTGTGGATTGGCCTATTCTGGATATTTAACATAAATGGAATCGTACAATATATTTGTGTCTGCTTACTTGTACTTAGCGTCATTTCTTCGAGGTTCATCCGTGTTGTAGCACGTATCGGCACTTGATTCCCTTTTCAGGCTGAACAACATTCCCGCACCGTATGGACAGACCACATTTTGTTGATCCATCCGCCAGTTGAATGACATCTGCAGTGTTTCCACTTTTTGACTCTTGTGAATGGTGCTATGAATACTTCGCTTCTTTTTGTGTAAAACTGCGATTTAATAGGCCCCCTGGCCTGGCTGCCTTAAGGTCTGGGTGAAACCCAAAGGAGAGCACATAAAAATCATTTCACGAGCTGCCACCCCATGCACGTGTGTTGTGGGGTGCTGGTGGTAGACTATTATGGTTACGCTTCTCGGCTGATTTACCTGTTATGGCCTCCGCCCTTTCTCAGTGCCAGCTTGTCATCCAATGCCAGCTCCCGGCCTGGCAGAGACCAGCTGCTCACAGCTGAACCTAGACATCCATTCTTGGCCATTTCAGGTAAAGCAATCAGGGCAAAAGGTGCCAATTAACTACGAGGACAATAACGTGCTTTGGGGTTCTGAGTCATAATCTGGCCTTGCTGCTGTTGGGCCTGAGGTACTTGTGGGTAACTGGAATGAGCACCAAACAAATCTGCTGGGTGGGGTAGGGTAGGCAGTGAGTGATTGGGGCTATTGAGAAACTCTTTTAGTGGCTCTATGCTAGACAAGACTCCCGTGCAGAGGGTGACCTTCACTTCCTCCCTGTTGGCCAAAGCCCACTCTCTAGTTATCCAGGACACCAAAGAAGGGAAAGATATCCATATGCTCCCAACAGGGGAAAAAGAACATGAAGCTATAGAGTATTTGTAAAGCAACTCATTAAAAAAAATATGTCTAAATTGCTATGATGGTGAGTACAAAAAACAGACTATATGCATTAAGAAATGATACTTTAACATGAATAGACACTTCTCCAAAGAAGACATCCAGATGGCCAACCGACACATGAGAAAATGCTCAACGTCACGCGTCATCAGGGAAATACGAATCAAAACCACCACGAGATACCACCTCACCCCTGTCAGAATGGCTAACGTGAACAACTCAGGCAACCACAGATGTTGGCGAGGATGCGGAGAGAGAGGATCTCTTTTGCACTGCTGGTGGGAACGCAAGTTGGTGCAGCCACTCTGGAAAACAGTATGGAGTTTCCTCAAAAAACTAAAAACAGAACTACCCTACGACCCAGCAATTGCACTACTAGGTATTCATCTAAGGGATACAAGTGTGCTGTTTTGAAGGGACACATGCACCCCCATGTTTATAGCAGCACTATCGACAATAGCCAAGTATGGAAAGAGCCCAAGTGTCCATCAACGGATGAATGGATAAAGAAGATGTGGTATATATATACAATGGAGTATTACTCAGCAATCAAAAAGAATGAAATCTTGTCACTTGCAACTACGTGGATGGAACTAGAGGGTATTATGCCAAACGAAATTAGTCAGAGAAAGACAACTATCATAGGACTTCACTCACATGAGGACTTCAAGACACAAAACAGATGAACATAACGAAAGGGAAGCAAAAATCATATAAAAACAGGGAAAGGGACAAAACATAAGAGACTCTTAAATATGGAGAACAGAGGGTTGCTGGAAGGGTTGTGGGAGGGGGGATGGGCTAAATGGGTAAGGGGCATTAAGGAATCTACTCCTGAGATCATTGTTGCATATGCTAACTAACTTGGATGTAAATTAAAAAAATAAAATAATTCACTGAGAAAAAAAAAAAGAAATGATACTTTAGAGGGGCGCCTGGGTGGCTCAGTCAGCTGAGCATCCGACTTCAGCTCAGGTCATGATCTCATGGTTCCTGAGTTCAAGCCCTGCATCAGGCTCTGCCCTGACAAGTCACAGCCTTGAGCCTGCTTCGGATTCTGTATCTCTGTCTCTCTCTGCCCTCACCTGCTCTCTCTCTCTCTCTTCCCCTCTCTCTCTCTCTTTCTCTCAAAAATAAACATAAAAAAAAAGAAATGATAGTTTAGAAAATTAATTAGAGAAAGCCCCCAGGCAGTGGGTGCTCAGGTGACTTAGAACAGAGAAGTCTGGAATTGGTGCAAATTACTCTATCCACCCCAGGTTTTTGCTTGGGGGTCAGGGGCCCCATCTGATTTTTTTGTGTGTGACATTTATACACTTGCTGGGACACAGTGTGTGAGGTTGGAGTTTTCCTCCTTGTTCAACAGATGAGCGCACCATCCTGCCGACCTCCATGTTCTTACACCCACCACCCCCCGCCCAGATCAAAGGTGAAAAGGGTGCAAGGGAAGTGAGAGCCACGGGTCTCGGGTCCTTGTAGAGGATTGGGAGCCTCTGTTCTCTCACTTTCTGCAGACCAACTTTGGCCCCAGTGTGTTGATGTATGTGCACAACCATCTTAATGATGGCAGCTCTTATTCTGTTCTCGCTCTTTGGCTTGAACTCCTTGTGGATTCCAGCCCCTTCTCTGACACTCACTTTCTGAACGTTTATCAGCCTCTTTGATGGCCCCTCCTTTTTTTCCCCCATCACCAGCATATTTTCTTTTTCCCACTGCCCCTGAGATGGAGCTATTCACAAGGTCACCTTCAAGTCTCCATTTTCCCCTCTGTACTTTTCCCTTGGTGACTGTATCTACTACTTTGACTTCGACAACCATCTCTTGTTGTTGAATTTTAAATCCAGAGCTCCATCCCTGACCCTCTCTCAAATCCAGAGAGGTATTTCTGATGACACCTGAGCCTCCTGCAAGCCCCACATGCTAAACCCAAACCGATTATCTTGCCCCTAAAACCAGCCTCTCCTGTTTCTGCAATGACATCATGAAACTTTCAATACTCAGTGACGGACCTCAGCATCCCCATTTAGTGCTCATCTCCCACACTATCCAAACCAACCAGCAGCTGAATTGTGTCCAGTCTACCTCTGAGATGTCTCTTATCTTCACCTCACCTTCACCGTCAGGATACAGATCCTTACGTCAATCACGAGGACCACAGAAGCTCCATTACTTCATTCAATAAAGGCTGTTGGGATAACAAGTCAATTACTAAGGCAAATGAAAGTCTGGGAGTCAATTTGGAGAGTAGGAAGCAAACATATTAAAGGAGCGTGTTAGAGCTGCCTGGATCGGCTCAATGTCTACTTGAGAAAGTTGGAAAAATATGCACCGAGAGGTTTTTGGAAGTTACCTCCCATTTGCATGTTTATATTTCGTCTTTTCTCCCCCCTGAAATGAACATGTGTGAAAAAGGGATGAGGAAAAATAACCTAATTGAGATTAACATTTGTTTATACGGGTAGTACACAAATGTGCTATTACCATACAAAAGTTTTATAAGGAAAAAAATTGGATCAAGGGCTGGGGGTGAGGGAAAGAACGGACCATAAAATTGCATGAAGAACCTTTTTTGAGGGCAATGGAAACATTCTAAGTCTTGATTTTGGTGGTGGTAACATGACTATATTTGTCAAAACTCAGAACTGCATGTCTAATAGGGGTGAATTTTACTATATGTAAATCATACCCCAATAAACCTGACTTTAAGAAAAGAGTTATGTGGGGGCGCCTGGGTGGCGCAGTCGGTTAAGCGTCCGACTTCAGCCAGGTCACGATCTCGCGGTCCATGAGTTCGAGCCCCGCGTCAGGCTCTGGGCTGATGGCTCGGAGCCTGGAGCCTGTTTCCGATTCTGTGCCTCCCTCTCTCTCTGCCCCTCCCCCGTTCATGCTCTGTCTCTCTCTGTCCCAAAAATAAAATAAAAAACGTTGAAAAAAAATTAAAAAAAAAAAAGAAAAGAGTTATGTAATATAGAAATTTATAGAGTGAGTCAGGCAAGCCTTCTTTCAGTTATCATCCTCCCAGCCCAAACCCCCAGTTCTACTTCCTGGTCAAGAGGTAGCCGATATCCAGTTTAGCTTATTTCCTTCCGTTCTCTCCCCACCCCCACTTCTGCTCCACACACACACTTTTTTTTTTGAAATTGACATAACATTGCATTCGTTTCAGGCACTCGTCTTAATGGTTTATGCATATGTTGTGACACCATCACCACCCTAAGTTTAGTTAATATCCATCGCTGAATGTAATTACATTTTTCCTTGTGATAAGAACTTTCAAGATCTATTCTCTTAGCAAATTTCAAATATACAGTACAATATGGGGGTGCCTGGGTGGCTCAGTCGGTTAAGCATCTGACTTCAGCTCAGGTCACCATCTCTCAGTTCATGAGTTCAAGCCCTGCGTAGGGCTCTGCACTGACAGCTCAGAGCCTGGAGCTTGCTTCAGATTCTGTGTCTCCCTCTCTTTGCCCCTCCCCTGCTCACATTCTCTCTCTCTCTCTCTCTCAAAAATACACATTAAAAACATTTTTTTTACAGTACAGTGTGTTAGCTATAGTCACCATACTTTACATTACATCCCCAGGATTTTTTTTAATGCTAATTCCTTCATTTCTTGGGTACATTTTATTTACTTATTTATTTTGAGAGAGAGAGAGCGTATGTGAACAGGGGTGGGGCAGAGAGAGGAAGAGAGAGAATCTCAAGCAGGATCCTCGCTGTGAGCACAAAGCCCAACTTGGAGCTCAAACTCATGAACTGTGAGATCATGACCTGAGCCGAAATCAAGAATCAGTTGCTTAACCACTGAGCCACCCAGGCACCCCCGCAGGACTTTTAAAAAAATCTTATAACTGGAAATTTGTACCTTTTAACCATCTTTACCCATTTCACACACTCTCTTCCTCCTGCCTCTAGTAGCCACTGAACTGTTCTCTGTATCCGTAAGTTTGTTTGTTTGTTCTTTAGATTCCACATATAAGTGAGATCATACAATATTTGGCTTTCTCTATTTCTTTTTTTTAATGTTTATTTATTTTTGAGAGAGAGAGAGGGAGAGAGATAGCTTGAGCAGGGAGGGGCAGAGAGAGAGAGACAGAGGATCTGAAGTAGGCTCTGCACTGACAGCAGAGAGCCTGATGTGGGGTTCGAACCCACAAACCACGAGATCATGACCTGAGCCAAGGTTGGACGCTTAACGGACTGAGCCACCCAGGCACCCAGCTTTCTTTATTTCACTTAGCACAATGCCTTCAGGGTACATCCATGTTGTCACAAACAGCAGAACTTTCTTCTTTTATATGACTTAATATTTCATTGTGTGTACACATGTATACACACACACACACACACACACACACACACACACCACGTTTTCTTTATCCAAGTCACCCATTGATGGACATATAGGTTGTTTCCATATAGACACCTATATCACAATGTAGCTTAGAAATGGGGGTGCCTGGCTCAGTCAAAGTACATAACACCCTTGATCTCGGGAGCATGAGTCTGAGCCCCATGTTGGGTGTAGAGATTACTTAACTAAATAAATAAACTTAAAAAAAACACAGAACAAAAACAAAAGAGTCTAGCTTAGAAATCACTCCATATTAAGTCAAGGAGATTCTCCTCATTTTCTCTTCTAGTTTCCTAGTGTTTCACAAGATGGATATAACACAGTTTTATTAAAACAGCCTCCTTTGTGTAGAAGTACATTTAGATTATTGCTCGTATTTTGCAATTACAAATTATTCCAGAACGAGTAGTCGTATACATATTATTTTTATATGGCTTAGATGAATATTTCCAGGGTGAATTCCTAAGAATGAAATTGCTGCGTTTGGGGGTAAGTGCATTTATAGTTTTGTTAGATGGGCCCAAACCCCATTCCACAGAGGAAACACCCCGTTGCTCTCCTACCAGTAGCACATGAGAGTCAACAGTGTGTGGTCAAACTTTACGATGCTTGCCCATCCGATAGGGAAGAA
The DNA here is from genome assembly GCF_027475565.1 of Acinonyx jubatus. Classification (NCBI taxonomy): domain Eukaryota; kingdom Metazoa; phylum Chordata; class Mammalia; order Carnivora; family Felidae; genus Acinonyx; species Acinonyx jubatus. The sequence goes on along the minus strand of NC_069396.1, from coordinate 12,510,284 downwards.
ATTGTGTAGTCGATTTGCATTTCCCTTATTAAGAATCGGAGTTATCTTTTAAAAAGCCTTTCTGGGGGCGCCTGGGTTGGCTCAGTGGGTTGGGCTGATGGCTCAGAGCCTGGAGCCTGTTTCCGATTCTGTGTCTCCCTCTCTCTCTGCCCCTCCCCCGTTCATGCTCTGTCTCTCTCTGTCCCAAAAATAAATAAAAACGTTCAAAAAAAAAATAAAATCATCTTATTAACAAGATGAAAAATGCAAAAGCATATGATCATCTCAGTAAATGCAGAAAAAGCATCAGACAAAATCCAATATTCATTTCTCATTTTTCAATTTTTAAAATTGTAGTAAAATGCACAAACATTAAACTTTACCATCTTAATCATTTTTTTAAAAAATGTTTCCTGGGGTACCTGGGTGGCTCAGTCAGTTAAAGTGTCCAACGCTTGGTTTCGCCTCAGGTCATGATCTCACAATTTGTGAGTTGGAGCCTCACATCAGGCTCTGCACTGACAGTGTGGAGCCTGCTTGGGATTCTCTGTCTCCCCCCTCTCTCTCCCCTTTCCCTGTTCTCTCTCCTTCAAAAATAAACAAACATTAAAACATTTTTAAAAAATGTTTACTTATTTTTGAAATAGAGAGTGCCAGCGGGGAAAGGGCAGAGAGAGAAGAGGACAGAGGATCCCAAGCGGGCTCTGTGCGGACAGCAGCGAGCCAGATGCTGGGCTTGAACTCACAAACCGTGAGATCATGGCCTGAGCCAAAGTCAGACGCTGAACCAACTGAGCCACCTGGGTGCCCCCTCATCTTAAGCATTTTGAAGTGTACGGTTTAGTAGTATTAACTACACTCATAATGTTGTGCAACCATTGTCACCGTCCATCTTCATACCTCTTTTTGTCTTGCAAAACTGGAACTCTATACCGGGTAAACAATAATTCCCCATTCCTCCCCGCCCCTAGCCCCACACAACGACTCTTACACTTCCTGTCTATGATTTTGACTACTCTAAGTACCTCAACTTTCATCCATGTTGTAGCATATGTCAGAATTCCCTTCCTTTTTAAGGCTGGATAATATTCCCTTGTGTGTACTACATTTTGCTTATCAATTCCTCTGTTGACCGATATCCATTTCTATCATCCCGTCATATCCCTTCTTCAAAGGAAGACTGGAAGGCAACATCCTCAGTCTCCTAACGGGTATCTTTGAAAATCCTACAACTAATACAAAACTTAATGGCAAAAAAATGGATACTTTCTCCAAATATCAGTAAGAATGCAAGGATTCTACTCTTACCACCTTTATTCAACATTATACTAAAGGTTAGAGCCAGAGCAATTGACAATAAAAGGAAATGAAAGGTTTCCAGATTGGAGAGGAAGTCAAATTGTCCTTATTGAGAGATTACATGACTAAAATCCAATGGAAGCTACAAAAAAACAACTAGAAGTATTATATGAGTTCAGCAAGGTTACAAGGTATAAGGTTAATTTACAGAAATCAATTATATTTCCGTATACTGGTAACAAACTGGGTTTGAAATTAAAAAGCAATACTGTTTACAAGGCATTTAAAAACATGAAATAATTAGGAATACATTTGACAAAAGATGTGTGAAACCTGAATCAGGAGAACTACAAAACATTGTGAGAGAAATTAATGAAGAACTAAATAAAAGGAGACATACTATGTTCAAGAATTGGAATGCTTAATATTGTTAAGATGTCACTTCTTCCTAAATTGATCTACAGATTCAAGGCAATTCTACTAAAAGTCCAGCAGAGTATTTTTATAGAAATCAACAAACAGTTTCTAAAATTCAGTGGAAACCCAAAGGACCTAGAATAGGCAAAATAAATTAGAAAAAGAACAATCTGGGGGACAAACTACCTGATTTCAAGACTTATTATAAAGGTATAGTAATTGAGGCAGCATGCATAGTGGGGATAAAAAAATAAATAGATGATAAACCAGTGTCTAGAAACAAACAAAAAAAGCAAATAAATATATTCAAATATGTATTTTATATAACACTTGATGGAGCCATAATCCACACAACATATAGTTAGTCCATTTAAAGTGTATAATTCAATGGTTTTAAGTGTATTCGCCAAGTTTTGCAATCAACACCACAATCAATTTTAGAACATTTTCATCATCCTGAAAAGAAACCCAATATCCATTAGAAGTAACTTCTTAATCCTCTCATTACGCTTCCCTACCCAGCCCTAAGAAACCACTACTTTACTTTCTACCTCTATAGATCTGCCAATTCTATTTCCACATCCTATAAATGGAATGATAAAATATGTGACCTTTGGTGCCTGGTTTCATTCACTTAGCATAATGTTTTCAAGGCCCATCTAGGTTATAGCACATGTGAGTATTTAATTTCTTTTTATTGATGAGTAATAATCCATTTTACGGATAACACACTTACCATTTATCCACACATCACTTGATTAATCTTTAAGTTGTTTCCACTTCTTGGCTATTGTGAGCAAGGCCGCTATGAACATTCATTACAAGTTTTTATGTAGACATGCGTTTTTATTTCCTTAGGGGTAGAACTGTGGCAGCTCAATGTTTAACATTTTGAGGAACCGTCAGATAGTTTTCCAAAGTGGATGCACTCTTTTCCATTTTCACCAGAAGTGTATGAGGGGTCTAATTTTCCTACACCCTCACCAACATCTGTTATTGGCTGTTGTTGCTACCATCCCAGTGGTGTGGAGTGATATCTGATTGCAGTTTTCATCCTTACTTCCCCGATGGCTAATGATGTTGAGCATCTTTTCATATGCTTATTGGCCATCTGTTTGTTTTCTTGGAGAAAGGTCTATTCAGACCCTTTGCCCATTTTTAAATTGGGCTATTTGTCTTTTTATTATTGAGTTGTAAGTGTTCTTTATATATTCTAGATGCAAGTTCTTTATTAGATCTATAATTGCAAATTTTTAATCTTATTCTGTGAGTTGTCATTCCACTTCCTTGATGGTGTCCTGTGAAGCACACAAGTGTTTTTTTTTTAATTTCTGTGATGTCCAATTTATTTATTTTTTCTTTTGTTATTTGGGCTTTTGGTGTTCTAGATTAGGACCAATTGACTAATATAAGATCATGAAGATATGCGCTTATGTTATCTTCATATTCATAAGAGGTATTGGTCTATAGTTTTCTTGTGATGTGTTTGGTTTGGGTATCAGGGTAATATTGGGCTCATATAATGAGTTGGGAAGTGTTTCCTTCTTTTCTAGTTGTTTGGATGAATTACAAATAATTGATATAAATTCTTCTCTAAATGTTTGGTAAAATTTACCAGTGAATCTGGGCTTGGGACTTTCTTTGTGGGTAGTTTTTAATATTAGTAATTTATTCTCTTTACCTGTTATAGGTCTATTCAGATGTCCTATTGCTTCTTGAGTCAGTTTTAGTAGTTTGTATCTTTCTAGGAATGCATCCATTTCATATAAGTTATTAAATAGTTGGCATATAGTTGTTCATAGTATTACCTCATAATCCTTTTTATTTTTGTATGGTTATAGTAATGTTCTCTCTTTCATTGCTGATGTTTGTAATCTAAGGACTCTCTCTCCCCCACCCTCCCTCTTTCCCTCTCCTTCTCTCCCTCTCTCCCTCCTTCTCTTCTTCTCCAGTCTAGCTTAAAAAAAAAATCTAAAAGCTATTTTGTTGATTTTGGGGTTTGTTGATTTTCTCTCTTGTTTTTCAATTGTCTATTTCATTAATTTTCACTCTAATTCTTATTATTTTCTTCCTTCTGCTTGCTTTGGATTTAGTTTGCTCTTTTTTGTAGTTTTTTTTTAAAGTAGAAGGCTATTAATTTGAGATGTTTCTTCTTTTTTTCTATGTTTATTTATTTTTGAGAGAGAGAAAGAGAGAGAGAGAGAGAGAGAGAGTGAGAGAGAAAGAGAAAGCAGGGGAGGGGCAGAGAGAGAGAGGGAGTCAGAATCTGAAACAGGCTCCAGTCTCTGAGTTGTCAGCATAGAGCTTAATGTGGGGCTCGAACTTACGAACTGTGAGATGATGACCTGAGCCAAAGTCAGACCCTTAACTGACTGAGCCACCCAGGCTCCCCAAGGTGTTTCTTTCTTTTTTTTTTTTTAATGTTTATTTATTTTTGAGACAGAGAGAGACACAGCATGAGCAGGGAAGGGGCAGAGAGAGAGGGAGACATGGGATCGGAAACAGGTTCCAGGCTCTGAGCTGTCAGCAGAGAGCCGGACGTGGGGCTCGAACTCACGGACCGTGAGATCATGACCTGAGCCGAAGTTGGATGCTTAACCGACTGAGCCACCCAGGCGCCCCTCTTTTTTTTAATACAAGTATGTACAGCTATAAATTTATCTCTAAGTTCTTCTTTCACTGCATTCTATACATTTTAGGGTGTTATATTTTCATTTTCATTCATTTCAAAATATTTCTAGTTTCCCCTGTGACTTCTTTATTGACCCATAGGTTATTTAGGCGTGTGTTGCTTAATATTCACTTATTTTTGAATTTCCCAAATTTCCTTCTGTTAATTTCCAATATTAGCTCACTGTTATTGGAGAGCAACCTTTGTATGATTTAAAACTTTTTTAATGTATTGAGGCTTGTTTTAACACTTAGCATGTGGTCTATCCTGGAGAATATTCCATGTGTACTTAAGAAGAATGCATATTCTGTTGTTGCTGAGTGGAGTGTCCTAGATATATCTGTTAAGTCTCATTGGTTTATAGTGGTAATCATATCTTCTATTTTCTTTGTGAGCTTTTGCCTAGTTGCTCTATCCATTATTGAAAATGGAATACTGAGGCATCCAATTATTATTGTTGAATTGTCTATATCCGCCTTCAGTTTTTTTCAGTTTTTGCTTTATGTGTTTTATGGCTCTGTTATTAGGTGCATATATATTTATAATTATTATATCTTCTTGATAGGTTGATCCATTTAACATTGCACAATGTTCTTCTTTACCTTTAGTAACATTTTTGTTTTAAAATCTATTTTATCTGATATTAGTAAAGTTACTCCAGCTTTCTTATGGTTGCTGTTTGCATAATATATCTCTTGCAATCCTTTTACTTTCCCCCTATTTGTATTTTTTAATCTAAAATATGTCTCTTGTAGGGGCACCTGAGTGACTTAGTTGGTTAAGTGTCTGACTCTTGATTTCAGCTCAGGTCATGATCTCGTGCTGGTGAGATAGAGCCCTGCATAGGGCTCTGCGCTGACAGCATGGAGCCTGCTTGGGATTCTTTCTGTCTCTCTTTCCCTGCTTCTCCCCCACTCTCACTCTTACTTTCTCTCTCTCCCCAAATAAACATTCGAAAAAAAAATGTCTCTTGTAGATAGAATATAGTTAAATCTTCTGGTTTTTAAAATATCCAGTTTGAGGGGCACCTGGGTGGCTCAGTCGGTTAAGCATTTGACTTCAGGTTAGGTCATGATCTCACTGATCTCGGTTCCCGAGTTCGAGCCCTGCATTGGGCTCTGTGCTGACAGCTCAGAGCCTGGAGCCTGTTTCAGATTCTGTCTCCCTCTCTGCCTCTGCCCCTCCCCCACTTATGCTCTCTCTTTCAAAAATAAATAAACATTAAAAAAATTTAAAATATCCAGTTTGACAATATCTGCCTGTTCATTGAATTGTTTAATCCATTCACATTTAATGTTGTTTTTTATGCAGTTGGCATTAAATGACATTTTACTTTTTGTTTTCTATATGTCTCATGGCTTTTTGTTCCTCTATTCCTCCTTTACTACTTTATTTTGCATTAAGTGAATATTTTTTAGTGTAACATTTTATTTCCTTTAATGATTTTTTTTTCTACCAGATCTCTTTGTGTTCTTTTTCAGTGGCTGTTCAAGGACTTACATATACATCTTAACTTATCAGGGTCTACTTCAGATTTATATTAACTTAATTCCAGGGAGATGTAAGAATGCTATTCTTATATAGTTCTATTCCACCTTCTTTTTTTTTGTACTATTATTAATATATATATTATCTCTTTATGTGTTACAACTCCTACAATACATTGTTATAATTACTACTTTATATAATTTTGTCTACTCAGGAAGCTGAAAAAAGAAAGGAGAGAAAGTATGTTTATAGAGCTAAAGTAAGCTTTTTATTTACCATTTCTGATTCTCTTCATTTGTACCTGTGAGTTCCAATTACTGTCCAGTATCATTTCCTTTCTCCAGTACAACCTTGCTCCTATCTACCTCCTTTGTACTGTCATTGTCGTGTATATTACATTTCTATATGTTATAGGTCCAATCATATAACTTTTGTTTTACAATCACACAAATACAATCATATATATATATATATATATATATATATATATATATAGTCTTATACAAAGAAAGGGATGGCCTGTGATAGGAGTAAGGATGGCTCATACATGGCAGAGAGAGTCCGGCATGTAAGCAGATGATTTAGATAGCATGGATATAGAGTCAGGTCTAACACTGCTACTTTCTCAGTAAAGTATGAGGCAAGACCCCAAGTGACAATAGAACTTGGAGCCAAAAGGAAGGGACATGTTACTGATGGTACTATAGATAATAGGCCATCCAGCTGGGCAGATCTGTATAGCTGGCTGCTAAAAATGTTATTTGTTGGGTGGAGTCCCAAGTTTATTAGTAGGTATTTAAATAATCACAAGTAACACTATGCTTATATACACACACCAATGGTGACTTTAACCAGAGACAAGCCCTCAACTATCCAGAAAATCTGTGAATTTGTAGCACTTTCCAGTGACTGACACATAGTAATAGCTTTAGGAATGTTATTAAACTGATTTAGATACAGAATATACATTTCCTTGCCTACAAAGAAAGACTTCTGATGGACTACCAGAAAACATAGTTTTTAGGATATATTTCCAGGGGTCAGAATAGTTTTCTGGAGATCTATCCACATACTCTACCCAAACTTCATGGCACAAAGTAGGGACACAGGTAATCAAGCACAATCAAAATAAAGGCAGGCCTAAGCTAAGTGGATTGACTCCTTAACTTGACTCCCTTAGTTATAATCAGTTGTGCAGATGCAGGTGTAAACATCTGCCTATAAACATCTGCCTATACAGGTATACACAGTATTAAAGGTAAACAAAGCAGGATATTAATTACAGCAGTAAAAACAGAATTTATTCTATAACTACTGATAGTAGGGGAAAGGACTGAGCTCCATTCTGATTTGTGCAGACATGACCGGATATTTTATTTTATTTTATTTTATTTTATTTTATTTTATTTTGTATATTTTTAAGTTTATTTATTTTGAGAAAGGGAGAGAGCAAGAGCAGGGGAGGGGCAGAGATACGGGAAGAGAGAGAATCTCAAATAGTCTCCGTGCTGTCAGCACAGAGCCCAAAATGGGGCTCGATCCCATGAACTGTGAGATCATGACCTGACCCAAAATCAAGAGTCAGACGCTTAACTGACTGAGCCACCCAAGCGCCCCAACGTGACCAGATCTTTTAAAGACAGAATGAGGGAGTAAGGAGGGAAAGAGAGTGGGGCTCTAGTAAAAGTGACAAATGGTTGGTCAGTGTCCATATGATTAGGCTAGTTGTGTCTGTTAACTGGCAGTTATGGAAGTTAGGACCCCATCTTCCCACAGAGGCCAGAGACAGAGGCCCTATCCTTTCTCGAAGGAATGGCTTTCAGATCCTTTAGAAAGAGACTCCTGACTTGCAGGAGATACATATATCTCAAAAGGAACAGAGGAAGGATTCACTGTTCTAAATAAACAGACTGTAAACTTGGAACAAACTATAAAATTTGCTGGCAGATTTAAGCTTTCGTAGGCAAGTATTTTATAGGGCGGGGTTTGGAAGTCATCCTAGGAACATGCCTTAAGCCGCTGGAAGCCATGCTAAAATTTAGATGGAGTCCTGATGTGCCCAGAGTTCTGCAGTTTTCAACACACACTTACACCCACACCCACGCCCACACACACACATTCTCATTCAATATCTTTGTTCACCCTAAGTTCCACAAGGTCCATATTGAAATTCTTTCTCTTCTTTGGAAATCTGGTGGGGAAGTCTTGAATGGAGCAATGTGTAAAGCTGAATCCTGGCACACTGTAGGGCAGGGGCCTGTGGAAGAAGGACATTATGTACACAATGAACTTGTGGAAAAGAGGCCTAGAAAGTTCTCTCCTGTCTGCTACCATACCCATCTTTGCAGCTTCCCTGAGCCCAACCCCACACCCAGGGAACATACCAAGTGGTTTCTTAGCTTCAGCCCAGGAAATGGACTTGTAGGTCTACTTGGGGGAAAGGAGAAGCCCTCCAAAATGCCCATCGATAGTCAGAGCCTATAAATAATCCATCCCTCTAGTTCTTAGAGCACCTAACCCAGGACCCTCTCTCTGACTCATGACCTTGGGCTGTATCCCTCCCTGGGGCGATCCTCCCCTTGCCCAAGCCTGCAGAGCATCATCTGAAGAGCCTCCCACGCTGAAGCCTGGAAGGAGGTGCAGAGGAGAACATTTAAATCCCGGGCCCTCTGTGTGTGTGTGTGTGTGTGTGTGTGTGTGTGTGTGTGTGTGTGTCAGGGGTCGTCACCATCTGGAGTCCTGGCAGCGGATGCCCAGCCAAGTGTGGGCGCTGGACCTCCTGGGGACTGGGTGCAGACACCGGGTTCAGCACCCGCCTTCGTCTCCGCTCACCACTAGGTGGCGGACTTGCCTAGGCAAGGCCTCACGTCTGCCCTTGTCACAGCCGGGCCGGACCTGCCCAGGAGAGGTGCGCGAGGAAGTCAGTGTCATTCTCTCTGAAAACCGAATCCCAGACAACAGGAATGCACCTAGTGGGTATTGTGCTAAGTGAAATAAGTCAGACTGAGAAAGACAAATACCATATGATTCCCCACATAAGTACAATCTGCAAACAAATAGGCCACAAATGAATAAACAAACAAAAGCAGAATCAGACCCCCAAAATACAGAGAACAAACTGACGGTTGCCAGATGCTAGAGGGGAGGGGCTGGTGGGATAGGCAAAATGGGTGAAGAGGAGAGGGAGATACAGGCCTTGGGTGTGGAATGAACAAGTCTTGGGCATAAAGAGGCAGACCATGAGGAGCACAGTCAATGATACTATAATAGCGATTTAATGGGACAGGTGGCAGGTACCTTTGTGGTGAGCACAGCATGATGTATAAACTTGTCAAATCACTATGTTGTACACTGGAAACTAATGTACCTGTGTTAACTACACTCAAATAAAAAGAAGAAAATGAAAACAAACAAAACAAAACAAATAAACTAGAAATAATTCCCAGAGCCACCTGGGGCACCAGAAAATGAACATGACCCCCTTCAGGGATCCTTCACCCATTTTTGTGTTCGGACTCCTTTAGAGGGACGGTGGAGCTGCAGCACCCTCCACGAATGATGCTTCCAAGTGCATAAAATATACAGGATTAAATAAGAAGATCTAGGAATTTTGGAAACGTGGGCACAAGTGACTTTTCTTGATCTCTGCAATGACCAATATGACATGAATGTCTCTGATTTCTGTGGGTACCGCTAATACTACTCTGGTTTATTTGCTGCCTACATTCATAATTGAAGAAAATCTGAAATACCACTTAGAGGTTAGTGAGACTGAAGACTTAATTAGTTTCCCAGGCAAGTTCAAGGATTCCATGAATTCTCTCTGCAAACCCAAGGTTAAGAAACCCTTAGTGAAAACAGAGGTGATAAAGATGGGTGGAGTTTAAATTGAGCGTCTTAAGTCACGCACAGGGACACCTCAGTCCCTCCATGTGGAGACATGCCGAACATTTTCCTGTTCTGCCCTAGCTTCCTAGCTCAGTGCTTCCTCAGCCTTGACCCTAAGAGGCTGGCTCTGAGCATCCCTGAACAAAGGCATAGCCTAGGTCACCAGGGTTTCAGGAGACATTCCTAGAAAATGTGGAGATTGGCAGGAGTCTAAAATGTCATCCAGGTGCACCCTTTTGGTTTCCAGAGATTGAGACACAGGAGGAGTAAGTGCCCAGTGTCTTACCACTCATTCAGGGCAGAGCCAAAGGTCTAGCCTCCATTTCTATTTCCCCACTTGGGTCTAGAGGACAAACTGGGAGGGACACAGTGAGGGAGATCTCCCCAGAGCAGGGGACTCACCAGGGCTTTACTGAGTCACCAGGTAGCCATGATGGGGAGTCTGGTTTCTGTGAGAGTGGGGGTGCTCAGAGTAAGCTTCCCTGAGAAAACATTTGAACCAAAACATAAGAGAGGGAGGGACTGAGCCAGGAGGACATCTGAGGAAAGAGTGTTTCACAAAGAGTGAAGTGCTGAGACAAAGTGCTGAGGCAACAATATGCTTGGAGTGCTTCCAGAAGGAAGCCATGTATCTGAAGCAGAGCAAGGGATGACTGATAGAGAGAACAGTAGGAAATGAGGTCTGAGGGGTAACCAGAGACCAGACCTAGAAAAGTGTCCCACCCTTTTTGCTGGGACTTTGGCTATTGTAGTGTGTGAAATAGGGACCCAGAAGAGTGTTTTGAGCAGAGAGAGAACACAATCTGACTTATGTTCTAACCTGGGTGATCACATGTTCCAGTTTGCTGGAGTCAGTACTGGCTTATTCCTCTTGTCCATTGTAATTATTATTAGCACTCCTTTTTCCTCTCAAAGAGGATGGCAACTTAGAGTCACTTGGGTAATGTCACATGGCTGCCATGTTGAGAAAGACTGAAGGGGGTCAAAGATGAGAGGAAGAAGATCATTTAAGAGATCACTGTAATAATCCAGGCAAGAGCAAATGGTGGCTTTGGCCAGAGTAGTAGCAGTGGAAGTGGGAGAAATGGAGGAATAAATCCAGAATTCAGTTTTTGACATGTTAATTTGAGACATCTACTAGACTTCCAAGAAGTCATTGGCCAAGAGGTGGATGCTGCTGGTCCATGATGAGCCTCTGGTTACTTGTACCCTGTGTCTTCTGCCCTCTACTGCCTGGTCCACACAGACTTGTTGAGGATGCAGTTGGATACACAGGAGAAATGATACTACAACCTAAGGGTGGGCAGGGGGAGCTCTGGCTCTCCCTACACAGAGCCTGGACCAGAGAATCTCTTATGTCCTTAAGGGATCCAGCTCCAGGGATCCAGACACTCTCCTAGTGTCCTCCTGTCCCAAACAGCCCAAGAGTTTAGAAGGCCACCTGGCTACATGAGACAAGCTGTGCTCATGGTTAAACACCCAAACATTATCCACCATTTTTTGCTAGGACTTCACATACCCTATAATCCAGCACTGGCTACACAATTTGTGGTGCCCAGTGCAAAATAAAAATGCAGCGCCCCTTGTTTAAAAATTAATAATAAGAATTTTTTTCCTTGCGATAAGAACTTCTAAGATCTGTTCTCTTAGCAAATTTCAAATAAACAGTACAGTATGTTAGCTTTGGCCACCATGTTTTATGTTACACCCTTGGGACTTTTTTTTTTCAATCTTGTAGCTGGAAATTTGTACCTTTTGACCACCTTTACCCATTTCACACTCCCCCCTCTCCTGCCTCTGGCAGTCACCCAACTGTTTCCTCCATTGTTTGCTTTTGATCTTTGCCCCAATCTATCTCATTTGATCTGAGCTCTAAGAAGTGTTTCGGTCTTTAGCAAGACAGTCAGTCAGGGTCCATCCAGGAAAACAGTAACCACAATAGTTATTTTAACAGAGAGAATTCAATAAGGGGAATTCAGCAGGTACTACAGAAAAGGCAAAAAAGGGAATGTTGACATAACATAGACATTGTAACTTCAGGAAGCAGCTCTCATCCCAAGGGCTGGGAGGACAAAGAGGGGATGTTGGGTCCATTGGAATTTAGAGGATTATGTGAAGGGGTCAGGGTGCTACAGCTTAGACCTCTGGGGAGTAGTTCCTGCCAGCTTAATGTGGTACCTCAGAAGGTTAAGGGATGGACCCTCCAGAACTGGACCCCAGATTGCCAAGGAGTGGGCACTGCCTGGCTGTTGTCTTGAAGGAGTGTGATAAAGTTGGTTTGGGAAGTGCAGAAAGTGCCTGTCAGGGTAGAGCACACTTGCTGTGGTGACGTTGGTAGGAACAGAGAGCGAACAGGATGGAGCAGCTCCCTCTTCCCCTGAACCCGCCTTTCCTTTCCCTTTTGCACCATTATTGCCAGAGCTCAATGTAGAGCCAGCTGGCCAAGCAGAAATGTGGCTATCAGAGTCTCAGCCCAGCACCATGAGGCAGAGCACAGAGGGTAAGCTGGAAGAGGAGAAATAGTAGATTGCATCTACCAAGTCATGAAGTTGGACAGGCCAGAGCAGTCCATTGTAGGATGGAAATGGTATATTTGGACCTGAGTCAACGAAGAACCAGAGGACAAAAGTAAGCTGAGAAAGCAGGTAGGCCAGACCCATGTGCCAGCCACCACAGTCACAAGGGTCCGTGCTGTGGTGTCCTGAAATCCATCACTGCGAGTGCCCTGAGGCCATGCCTGCCATGAGCTGCTCCCCACCATGACCACACATGACACGTATATTAAGGCAGTCCTGTTCCTGGTAGACACAGGACTCCTCTGACAGCCAACTTTGGCTCAAGAACTTCCCAATGTCTTGGCCAAACCTTCCTTGGATGCATGGCAGTCTAGAATTCTTCCATCCATCTCCCTTTCCCCACTTGGGCTCATATTTACATTAGAGTCTAATGATTCCTGCAATCTCTCTATTTTCCCTCATACAGGAATTTTCCCTCCTTTATTCATTTCCTTTGGTCAGGTACCCAAGTTTACAAATTCATAATAAAATTCTTCTTGGAGCATTGGAGTTTCTCAGGAGCATTGTCAGAAACAAATCTTCAGGATGGTCAGCATCTGCTCCAACTCCAATTCCCATGGCCAGGTGGTGGGCAGGAAACACCCCACTTCTCCTTCCCAAACTTCTACTAGAAACGAATACACTGAAGCCTGACAGCAGCCTCCTCACATTCTGCAAAAGACTCCACATGCCAATAGGCAAAAGCTCATGAAGTCAAAGGTACAAAGGCCCAAATATCTTTGGCCCTCGGAAACAGCTCAGGCATGAGGATTGCCAAGAGAGTTCCAACTCATCTTGGGGGCATTTTGGGGTGGGAGGGGGTGACGGGTTGTGAACTGGTTTAGGAGAAGTGGAGGAAAGGAGGACAATGGCTGTTGTTTGGTGCTGCCCTTGAGGACAGTTGGACAAGGGCTAAATGTTAGAAACTGGGAGCTCCTCCTTGATCTGGATCCCCCTTCTCCAACTGGGGACTGTGCATCCTTTTGCCCTCTCAAAAGCTGGGGCCACACCACCCCCATCGTATGACCCCAGGAGCTTCAAATAGTACTGCCTGCTATGTTTCCAGAAGTGGAGCCACCCCTGGGGATTAGGCTGAGGGCTCCCGTCTCTTCTAGACTCTATGTTGTTCTAAAATGGATTGTAGGGCATGAGAACTTTTCTATCCTCTCCTCCTGTTCCTTCTAAGCCAAGAAAGTCCACTTTTTGGCTAAAATCCCATTCATTTCCTTAAGGCTCCTTTCCTTAGGGCTTTCCTTAGCTTTCTTAAGAAACTTCTACTCTATATATGCATTCGCATTCATTCACACCTACAAGAACCTTTCGTCCTTCGTGGTCTTACAACCTTCAAGATGAAATTTTCCCTTTATCTTGGCAAGTTATCACTAAGATAACTTACCTCCTTCTCAGAGATGATAAAGACACTGAGTGGGAAGGGTGGGATGAACAGTGTCAGGTACGCCAAAGATTAGTTTGATTCTTTGTGATAGAAGTGATAGATGGGGGTGAAGGCTTGGTGTGGTTTTCCCCAAAGTGTGACTGTAGCAGACCTGTTGGTGCCCTGCCCAGATCCTCTAACTGGGCAAGTGCTCCTCTCCTCCAGCTCCAGGGTGCTGCCAGTAGTTTACACCTATGCTGTTCTCTTGTCCTTGGCCAGAGCTGCCTTGCCTAGAGATGCTTCCAAGGTTATGTCTTGCCCTCCAGGCTCAGCCTATGGCCAATGACTAATGGATAAGCGTATAAAACAGCTCAGCCCCTTTTGCCTCTGGGTGTATGTGGGGACCTCTGAAAGTTTTGTCAACATTCACATTAAAGTTTCTGAGAAATCCTGAAATAGAAAAAAACACAAAACCTAATTAACCCCCTAGACCCCACTTTAGCCCGTCTAAAGCAATGTGTCCCAAGGGGCCAGTCAGGCCCCCAAGGGGCCTACTTCTGTAGGTTGGGTGGGGGCGGGGGGGGGGGAAGGAGATTAGGAAGAATCATTTGGATTAGAAGGAACATCAAGAATGTTCTCAGACTAAGTCAATTCTGAGGCTGGATTTAGGGTTTGGAGATTCAAGGGAGGATTTGTTCTGTGACTGACTTGAAACCCTGGGGAAACTTCTAGGCCAGTAGCCATCTGAGTCCAATCGTAAACACAAATGAGAAGGCTAGTACCAACCTGAACCCCAGGTTACAGATGTGAAAGCATCATTCTCTTACCCTGCTGGCTCCACTGTTGATCCATGGTCACCACTCCTTCGTACCTTGCTTTACTCGAGGACCACACGGGGTGACCCCCTTACCTCCTTCCACTCTAAATGGGGGGAGTATTACTTGACTATAGAAAACTTCTTTTTCTTTCTTTTTTTTTTTTAAGTCAGCTCCACTCCCAACGTGGAAGCAGAGAGCTGTTTGCTCCCAAGATGACTTGTGGTGTGGACACAGAAGTGTCTGTGTGTGGTGAGGACACACATGATGTGGGCATGCACAGCTGTGTCTTACCCGAGGAGACTTCCTGCGTGAATGGAAGGCCATGTGCACACAGGACCTTCCTGGCTTCACGTTTTCATTGGTTTTAAAATGTGGGCAAAGGTTTTGAGGGGAGCAAAACTCACAGAAAGTCAGCACCCTAAGAGCCTCCTGCTAATCTCTGGAGAGAGTGAGCACCAGCTCAGGTACCACCTCCTCCATCATGGCCTCCCTGATGCCTTAGGCATAGTTCTCCTCCCTGGCTTTTCCTGTGGTACCTGGCACATTCCTCTTGGCATGGTCTGGCTTAGAGTTGATATTCAATAAACGAGTTAAGCATAGGCTTAATAAAGTATGTTTTACAGAAAATTATTTGGAAACCACAAGTACAGTCTACCTATGAAAACTTAAATTTTCTAGTAGCCACAATTAAAAAGATAAAAAGAAACAGGTAAAATTAATTCTAATATTTTATTTAACCCAATATATACAATATATATATATATTTTTTTTCATTTTTAAAAAATGTTTCTTTATTTCTGAGAGAGAAAGAGAGTGCAAGAGAGCATGAGCAGGGGAGGAGCAGAGAGAGAGAGAGAGAGAGACAATCCGAAGTAGGCTCCAGGCTCTGAGCTGCCAGCACAGAGCCCTATGTGGGGCTTGAACTCATGAACTGCGAGATCATGACCTGAGCTGAAGTCAGATGCTTAACCGACTGAGCCACCCAGGAGCCCCCAAAATATATTTTTTAATGTTTATCTATTTTTGAGAGAAAGAGAGTGTGAGTGGGGGAGGGGTGGAGAGAGACAGGGGACAGAGGATCCAAAGCGGACTTTGCCTTGATGGCAGAGAGTCCAGCGTGGGGCTCGAACCCATGAACCATGAGATCACAACCTGAACCAAAGTCAGATGCTTAACTGAGTCACCCAGGTGCCCCAATATATACTAAATATTATCAAAACTGTATACAATCACCATAGAAACCTTTTTTTTTTAAATTGAGGTATAATTGACATACAATATTGAATTAGTTTCAGGTGTACAAATGAGTGATTTGACATTTGTATACATTAAGAAATGATCAGCACAATGTCTAGTTACCATCTGTCACCTTATAACGTTAAAGCAATATTATTGACTATATTCTGCATACTGTACATTGCATCCCCATGACTTATTTATTTTATAACTAGAAGCTTGTACTTTATCCCTTTTCATGCACTTCACAGCCCCCTGCCCAGGCAACCACCAATCTCTTCTCTGTATTTATGAGTCTGGGTTTTGTTTTGCTTTATTTTGTTTTGTTTTGATTGTTTTTGAGGTTCTACCTAGAGGTGAAATCATGCAGTATTTGTCTTTGTCTATCTGACTTATTTCACTTAGCGTGACACCCTCAAGGTCCATCCGTGTTGTCACAAATGGCAAGATTTCATTCTTTCCTACGACTGAGTATTACTCCAGTATATACATTTACCACATCTTCTTTATACATTCACTTATCAATGGATGCTTAGGTTGTCTTCATATATTGACTATTCTAAGTAATGCTGCAATGAACATAGGGGGTGCATATATTTTTTGAATTAACGTTTTCATTTTCTTTGGATAGATACCCAGTGGTAGAATTGCTGGATCATATGCTATTTGTTTTGTTTTTTTTTTCTTTCAAACATTTTTTTAAGTTTATTTATTTTCAAAGAGAGCACAGGTGGGGTAGGGCAGAGAGGGATGGGAGAGAGAGAAACCCAAGCAGGCTCTGCACCACCAGTGCAGAGCCTGATGCGGGGCTCAAACTCACGAACCGTGAGATCACGACCTGAGCTGAAATCAAGAGTCCGATGCTTAACCGACTGAGCCACCCAGGTACCTCTGATATTTCTGTTTTTAATTTTTTAAGGGCACTGCATACTGTTTTTTGTCACGATTGCACCAATTTACATTCTTACAATAGTGCACGGGGGTTCCCTTTTCTCCACATCCTCCCCAACACTTGTAATTTCTTGTGTGTGTGTTTTAAAATAATCATTCTGGCAGGTGGAAGGTGATATCTCGTTGTGGTTTTTACTTGCATTTCCATGATGATTAGTGACATACCTTTTCATGTACTTGTTGGCCATCTGGATGTCTTTTTTGGAAAAATGTCTACTTAGATCCTTAGGCCATTTTTTAATTGGTTTGTTTGGGTTTTTGTTATTGAGTGTACAAGTTCTTCATATGTTTTGGATATTAATCTCTTATAAGACATATGATTTGCAATATCTTCTCCCATTCAGCAAGTTGCCTTTTCATTTTGTTGATGGTTTCTTTTGCTGTGCAGATATTTTTAATTTGATGTCATTCCTTTTGTCTATTGTTGCTTTTGTTTCTCTTGCCTTTGGAGTCAGATGCAAAAAAGCATTGCTAAAACCACAGTCATGAAGCTTACTGCCTATGTTTGCTTCTAGGAGCTTTATGGTTCTGGTTTTTATATTGAAGTCTTTGATTATTTTGTTAATTTTTGTATATGATGTAAAATAGTGGCCCAGTTTCATTCCTTTGCATGTGGCTGTTCAGTTTCCCCAACACCATTTATTGAAAAGACTGTCCTTTCCCCATTGTATATTCTTGCTTTCTTTGTTGTAAATGATTTGACCAAATATGTGTGGGTTTATTTCTAGGCTCTTTATTTATTTTTTTTAAGTTTATTTTTTTTTACTAAGGTCTACACCCAGTGTGGGGCTTGAACTTATGACCCCGACATCAAGAGTAGCATGCTCTTCTGACTGAGCCAGACAGGCACCCCTCTGGGCTCTTTATTCTGTTCCATTGATCTATGTGTCTGGTTTTATGCCAATACCATACTGTTTTGATGACTATAACTTTGTAGTATAGTTTGAAATCAGGGAGCTTGATACCTTTGGCTTTGTTCTTCTTTCTGAAGATTATTTTGGCTACTTGGGGTCTTTTGTGGTTTCATACAAATTTTAGAATTATTTGCTCTAGTTCTGTGAAAAATGCCCTTGGAATTTTGATGGGGGTTGCATTGAATCTGTAGATTGCTTTGGGCATTATGGACATTTTAACAATATTAATTCTTTAAATCCATGAGCATGGTATATCTTTCTATCTATTTGTGTCTTCCATTTCTTTCCTCGATGTCTTATAGTTCTCAATGTGCAGGTCTTTTACCTCCTTGATTAAATTTATTCCCAGGTATTTTGTTCTTTTTTTATACAATTGCAAACAGGCTTGTTTCCTTGATGTCCCTTCCAAATAATTATTTGTGTATAGAAATGCAATATCTTTTTGTATATTAATTTTGTATCCTGCAACTCTATTGAATTATTAGTTCTGTTTTTTGGTAGACTCTAGGATTTTATACATTTAGTATCATGTCATCTGCAAACAGTGACAGTTTTCCTTCTTTCTTTCCAATTGGATGACTTTAATTTCTTTTTCTTGCCTAATTTCTATGGCTAGGACTTCCAATACTATGTTGCATAAAAGTGGGAAGAGTGGGCATCCTTGTCTTGTTCCTAATCTTAGAGGACAAACTTTCCGTTTTTCACCAGTGAGTGTGATGTTAGCCATGGGCTTTATAATGTGGAGATAATTTCCTTCTATTTCTAGTTTGTTGAAAGTTTTTATCATGAGAGAGTATGAATGTTGTAAAATGCTTTTTCCGCATCTATTGAGATGATGATGTTTTTTAAATCCTTTATTCTGTTAATGTGATGTATCATATCAATTGATTTTCATACGTTGGAACATTCTTGCATACCTGGAATGAATCCCAGTTGATCATGGTGTATGATCCTTTTGATATATTGTTGAATTTGGTCTGCTAATATTTTGTTGAGGATTTTTGCATCTATGTGCAGCAGGGATATTGGCCTATAATTTCGTGTCTGTGTGTGTGTGTGTGTGTGTGTGTGTGTGTGTGTGGTGTCCTTTTCTGGTTATGGAAACATTTAATGAGATATTTTATTACTTTTTTAATGTATTAAGTCTTTGGAATTCAGTATGAATTCACAGTACATCTCAATTCAGACTAGCCACATTTCTAGTGCTCAGTAGCCACAAGTGGCCAGAGGCTACTGTATTGAGTAGCACAGATTTAGGGCATCTGCTACACAACGGCCACTATGCTGAGCACTTTATACCCACGTCATCATAATAAAAACAATTATAATCAGACCGTATTGCATGTTTCCTACTTGCATCATGCCAGGCATTATGCTAACAGCTTTAGTGGATTATTGCATTTAATTTTCACTGCAGTCCTATGGCTACATGCCATTGTTATGCATACTTACCACGAGGGGACTGAGAATTAGAGGTATTAAGAAATTAGCCCAAAGCCACACAGCTACTGAGTGAAGGAGCCAAGCCTGGAGCCTTAGGCAGAATTTGCTTTCCTGAGCAGCTTCTACCTTGTTTCCCAAAATCCTCATACACACCTGGCCAAGCAGGTTCCTAACATAAGGGTTCTGAAGTCCTTACAATTTCTGGTATTATGTAAATTCCACTGTTTTGCCTGCTCACCGAGGCTGATTTTTTAAATGTGGTGACAAAACAATGATTGTGAAGTGGTGATTTCTCAAATTTTAGGGTATGGTAAGAATCACTTGGGATTACAATCACTTGCTTGCAAAAAGGCAACTTTTTGCCCCAATCTTCTGAGATGTTGATTTAACATATTTGGAGTAAGCTCACAAACCTGCGGGACCTCCCCCAGTTTTCTCCTCCATAAAGCAATGAGAAAATTGACAAAAGTGTCCAGAAACAGTTTTTTTTTTCAGAATTCTAAAAAATAGCCAAAATCTTGCAGCAAATCAAGGAGCATTTATTCAAGAAAAGCTCCCATATAGTTTCTGTAGGTACACCAAATAAAAACTTCATTTGTTAAAAAAGAAAGAAAGAAAAGTGGCCAAGTCTTGGTAAGAATGGCAAAAGCTGTAGTGGTTTAACTTTCCCTCGTCCTTGCCCTTCTCTCCACCTCCATGGTAACCTTGAAACCGAGAGCTTGAAATCATGGGGAAATCCAGTGTGCATGCTCAAGAATGACACAGAAAACCCTAAGTTCTTACCTCTGTCTGACTTTGAGGCTCTACGTAAGCAGGAAGCGGAGGCTAAGGAGGAGTTATCAACGGCCAGGATGAGTATTGAAAGCAAACCCCAGCACACACACATAGCCCCTTGGCAAAGACTTACTGGTTCCAGGCATTTAAGGAAATCTCTGTCCAATCATTAGCTGACACGAAGCAAACCAGAGTGCAGTGGCCAACACGATCAAGGAATACAGAATTTAGAGAATTACTTCAGAAAGGTCACTAAACAAAAAAGCAGTAACAACAAACAACAGCAACAACAACAACAACAAAAACTCTGGTGCGAGAGTGTAGAGGGATCTCATGTCCAGATTTACCAAATTATATGACTTCAAATGTCCAGTTTTCAATTAAAATTTATGAGACATTCAAAGAAACAAGAGAGTACAGACAGTCTCCAACTTACCATGGTTCAACTTATGAGTTTTTGACTTGATGATGATGCTAAAGTGATATGCACTCAGTAGAAACTGTACTTTGAATTATGAATTTTGATTTTTTTTTCCTGGGCTAGCAATATGTGGTGTAATAATCTGTGGTAATGCTAGACGGTGACAGTTCCCAGTCAGCCATGTGATAATGAGGATAAACCACGGATACACTTAAACCATTCTGTACCCATATAACCATTTTCTTTTTCCTTTTTTTAAGTTTATTTAATTTGACAGAGAGAGTGAAGAAGGGGCAGAGAGAGGGAGAGACAGAGAATCCCAAGTAGGCTCGACACTGTCAGTACAGAGCCCAACGTGAGGCTCAAATTCACAGACCGCAAGATCATGACCTGAGCTGAAGTCTGATGCTTAACCAACTGAGCCACCCAAAAGATTTCACCAAAAAGCTGCTAGAACTGATTCATGAATTCAGCAAAGTGGCAGGATATAAAATCAATGCACAGAAATCGGTTGCATTCCTATAAACCAAAAATAAAGCGACAGAAAGAAATCAAGGAATCGATCCCATTTACAATTGCACCAAAAACCATAAAATACCTAGGAATAAATCTAACCAAAGAAGTGAAAAATCTATATACTGAAAACTAGAGAAAGCTTATGAAAGAAATTGAAGAAGACACACAAAAAAATTGAAAAAGATCCCATGCTCCTGGATAGGAAGAACAAATATTGTTAAAATATCAATACTACCCAAAGCAATCTACATATTCAATGCAATCCCTATCACAATAACACCAGCATTCTTCACAGAGCTAGAACAAGTAATCCTACAATTTGTATGGAACCAGAAAAGACCCTGAATAGCCAAAGCAATCTTGAAAAAGAAAAACAGAGCTGGAGGCATCACAATCCTGGACTTCAAGCTATACTACAAAGGTGTAATCATCAAGACAGTATGTACTGGCACAAGAACAGACACTCAGATCAATGGAACAGATTAGAGAACCCAGAAATGGACCCACAGCCGTATGGCCAACGAATCTTTGACAAAACAGGAAAGAATATCCAATGGAATAAAGACAGTCTCTTCAGCAAATGGTGCTGGGAAAACTGGACAGCGACATGCAGAACAATGAACCTGGACCACGTTGTTACACCATACACAAAAATAAACTCAAAATGGATGAACGACCTCAATGTAAGACAGAAAGCCATCAAAATCCTCGAGGAGAAAGCAGGCAAAAACCTCTTTGACCCCGGCCACAGCAACTTCTTACTCAACACATCTGCAGAGGCAAGGGAAACAAAAGCAAAAATGAACTATTGGGACCTCATCAAAATCTAAAGCTTTTGCACAGCGAAGGAAACCATCAGCAAAACTAAAAGGCAACCGACAGAATGGGAGAAGATATTTGCAAATGACATATCATATAAAGGGTTAGTATCCAAAATCTATAAAGACCTTATCAAACTCAACACCCAAAAAATGAATAATCCAGTGAAGAAATGGGCCAAAGACATGAATAGACACTTCTCCAAAGAAGACATCCAGATGGCTAACATGGAAAAATGCTCAATATTACTCATCATCAGGGAAATACAAATCAAAACCACAATGAGATATCATCTCACCCCTGTCAGAATGGCTAACATTAACAACTCAGGCAACAACACAGGTTGGTGAGGATGCGGAGAGAGAGGATCTCTTTTGCATGCTTGTGGGAATGCAAACTGGTACACCCACTCTGGAAGACAGTATGGAGGTTCCTCAAAAAATGAAAAATAGAACTACCCTATGACCCAGCAATTGCACCACTAGGTATTTACCCAAGGGATACAGGTGTGCTGTTTCGAAGGGACACATGTACCCAATGTTTATAGAAGCACTATCAACAATAGCCAAAGTATGGAAAGAGCCCAAATGTCCATCGATGGATGAATGGATAAAGAAGATGTGGTATAATGGAGTATTACTCGGCAATCAAAAAGAATAAAATCTTGTCATTTGCAACTACGTGGATGGAACTAGAAGGTGTTATGCTAAGCAAAATTAGTCAGAGAAAGACAAATATCATATGACTTCACTCATATGAGGAATTTAAGATACTAAACGGATGAACATAAAGGGAGGGAAGCAAAAATAGTACAAAAGCAGGGAGGGGGATGGGGCGCCTGGGTGGCTCAGTCGGTTAAGCGTCTGACTTCGGCTCAGGTCATGATCTCACAGTTCGTGAGTTCGGGCCCCGCGTAGGGCTCTGTGCTGACAGCTCAGAGCCTGGAGCCTGCTTCACATTCTGTGTCTCCCTCTCTCTCTGCCCCTTCCCTGCTCATGCTGTGTCTCTCTCTGTCTCAAAAATAAATAAACATTAAAAAAAATTCAAAAAAAAAAAGCAGGGAGGGGGACAAAACATAAGAGACTCTTAAATACAGAGAACAAACAGAGGGTAACTGGAGGGGTTGTGGGAGGGGGGATGGGCTAAATGGGTAAGGGGCACTAAGGAATCTCCTCCTGAAATCATTGTTGCACTATATGCTAACTAACTTGGATATAAATTAAACAATAAATAAATTAATTAATAATAATAAAAGGGACCAAAAACTGAAAAAAAAAAAGTTGCTAAGAGAGGGCGCCTGGGTGGCTCAGTCATTAAGCATCTGACTTTGGCTCAGGTCATGTTCTCACGGTTTGTGAGTTTGAGTCCTACATTGGGTGAGCTTGAGCCCCGCTCTGGGTAAACACAAGCGCTGCTTCAGGTGAGGCCTGCTTCTCTCTTTCTGTGCCTCTCCTAAGATTCTCTCTCTCTGTCCCTCGCTCACTTGCACCCTTTCTCTCAAAAAAAAGAAAAAAAGTTGCTAAGAGAATAGATCTTAAAAGTTCTGATCATAAGAAAAAATGTAACTGCATGGTGATGGACATTAACTAAACTTATTGTGGTGACCATTTTACAGTACATACGTATATCAAATAATGTATGCACCTGAAACAAATACAATGCTATATGTCATTTATATCTAATTTTTAAAACTGGAAAAAGGGGGGAAAATACATTATTAGTATTCACTCTTGCATTAAACAAGATTGAGCATTGTTTACAAAATTTGGTAGGAGAGTCATGCAATGAGTATAAAGCAAACAAATATTTACTCCTTAGAACAAATCAGAGAAAAGGAGAGACATAGTTAAGGACCAGTTTCCTAGTAACAATGTTTATCTAATTAATGATGCCATACTAATAACGACCTTGTTAATTATCTACTATCAGTAGTTACATTATTAATAATAACAATGTTGTTGGGGTGGCAGGGTGGCTCAGTCGGTTGAGCTTCCGACTTTGGCTCAGGTCGTGATCTCTTGGTTCATGAGTTCGAGCCCCATGTCAGGGTCTGTGCTCCCCAGCACGGAGCCTCCTTGAGATCCTCTTTCTCTCCCTCTCTGCCCCTTCACCACTCATACCCTTTCTCTCTCTCTCTCTCTCAAAATAAATAAGTAAACTTAAAAAAATAACAATGGCATTAACTATCAACAATAAACTCTCAACAGATGGACACTTTTAGAGCCCTGATATTCATTAGCTACTCAAACATTCAACCAACCTTCCTTTCATGGGATATTTATTTATTTATTTATTTACTTATTTATTTTAATGAAAAAAAAATTTAGGGGCACCTGGGTGGCTCAGTCAGTTAAGTGTCTGACTTTGGCTCAGGTCAAGATCTCACAGTTCATGGGTTCAAGCCTGGCGTCAGGCTCTGTGCTGACAGCTCAGAGCTGGAGCCTGCTTCAGATTCTGTATCTCCCTCTCTCTTCCCCTCCCCTGCTTGCACTCTCCCCGCCCCCACCTCTCAAAAATAAATACACATGAAAAAAAAATTATTTTTTTTTTTTAATTTGAGAGAGATACAGAATCTTAAGCTGGCTCCAGGCTCTAAGCTGTCAGCACAGAGACCCGTGCAGGGCTCAAACTCAAGAACCACGAGATCATGACCTAAGCCAAAGTAGGACCTTTAACCGACTGAGCCACCCAGGCGCCCCTTCGTGGGATCTTTAGAACTTAAGTATTTCAAGAGAAGAAGGCATTTTCCTACAGGGACTCTTGCTCTAATTAATTACTCTTTTTGTAAAGTATTTCTAGCTAGAACCAGTAGAGGCTAACACATTGGGTGGCCCATGTGACCTCTCACAGGTGCTGTGTGGAGAAGTAATAGCCCAGGATTTGTCCTTAATTATCTTCGTTTTTTATGGTGTCATTTGTTCAATGATTTATTTGTTCATAGACTTATTTAAACCATTTTGCATTTAGGTAAAGTGCTGACTTAAAAAGCTGTGAAGGGCACCATGAAGGGGTAGAGAGAAAGGATTATTGAGCACTTACTCTACCCTCTGGAACATAAACTTTGACTAATACGGTTGTCATTTTCCAAGGTGGCAAGAATCACTTTCACTTTATTAACACCAACCGCTTATCGGCATGACCAGTGACCCTGCCACAGTTGTAGTTTTTGAAATTTTCCCACATCTCACACGTCCTTGGTCATTAATTTCTCTAAGGGCTGGCCAGGCTGCAGTCAAACGGGACGTTCGCCTTGTGGGGGCTCAGGACTCTTGCTCTCTTCTCTCTGCCTCAGTGACCTTATCGTATTTTCTGAGCCAAGGGAGTTAGCAACGACAGTGCTTTTTATTTATTTGGTCATTTGTTTATGATTTATTTGTTTGTGCATTTGTTCTGCCTAACACGATATAAATGTATTATCTTATAGTTCTGGAGGTCAGAAGTCCCAAAGAGTTCTCTGGGGCTAAAAATCAAGGCTTTGGCAAAGCCGCATTTATTCTGGGGACTCTAGGGGAGAGTCTGTGTCCTTGTCTTTTCCGAAGGCCGCCCACATTTCTTGACTTGTGGCCCCTCCTTCCATCTTCAAAGCACATCACTCCACATTTCTGGTGTTTATAAGCTCCCCAGTCTATGGAATTTTGTTACAGCAGCACAAACAGACTAAGACACCCTGCAAGATGACACCTTCACAGGTTTTGGAATTAGGATGTGCACATCTTTGGGGCCCAATATTCAGCCTGCCTCGGTGAGATCTTTAAGCTGTCAGCTGCCTACAGTACTGCTTTTCCAAATGCACGGAAAACGGAATTTTAGTTTTGGTGCTGATTTTATTAGCTCAGCTTTTGTTACCCAACTTGGCATATGGTAGCCAGAGCTAACCAGCCATGGGAACCTCTGAGAGTCTGCCGAATCCCTCTAGGGTTAAGTTGCGTAAATATTTGAAAAGGCTGGAGGCACGGGGTGCTTTTGGCTTCTCTGTTCTATGAGCTGGCCAAGATCTGTCCCGTGGCTGGTTTACTCCTTTGGGAAATTTCCAGCCATACTTCCAACATTCACATGGTGTTCCTAACGACAAAAGTCTTAAAAAACAGAAAAATCAGAGTCCATGAGAAAAAAGGAAGCTATTGCAATCAGAAAGACAAATAAAAGCCCTTTTTATAGTCACCCCTATGAAAATAATTAATGCGCCAACATAGAATGGCATAATGTAGACTCTATCTTGCATTTTGCTTTTTTTGTTGCTTGTTTCAAGTTTTTATTTAAACTCTAATTAGTTAATATGTAGTGTAATATTGGTTTCAGGAGTAGCATTCTGTTTTCAAAGAACTACATAGACTTTTTAAAGCTACTGAGTAGAATAGATTGTTATTTCACATGTCATAGAAAGTACAAATGTCCTTCTAGAAGACAAGGACAAATCAACAGTAAAAATGGACTAAATGAGCTGAGACACAGCAGTCATCTCTATCTTTAGTTAGAAATGTGTTGCCTGGGGCACCTGGGTGGCTCAGTCGGTCGAGTGTCCGACTTTGGTTCAGGTCATGATCTTGCAGTTCGTGAGTTCAAGCCCCGCGTCGGGCTCTGTGCTGACAGTTTGGAGCCTGGAACCTGCTACAGATTCTTTTGTTTCCCTCTCTCTGTCCCTTCCCCACTCATGCTCTGTCTCCCAAACATGAATAAATGTAAAAAAAGAAAAAGAAAAAAGAAATGTGTTGCTTAACTGTAAAGGGAGTAGTACAGGTTACTTTAAATAATACTTTACCTAAAAGCCCCTCCATTTTGACAAATCGGTGGATGTCATTATTTGATATAACTGAGTTAACAATGACCTTAAAGGTATTTTTGTGTTCAAGGAACACAGGTGGCACAATTAAATTATTGCACCATCGTGTTTTTTGCACGTAGGCTCATTCTTTTTCAATGGTCTCTCACCCATAGGTGTGAGGAAATGGGAGGGTAGAAGGTAAGAAGCTAAAGGGCAGAGGGCATCCACCTGAGCCAACAAGATGAATACCCAAGAACAGAATCCAGGTCACATCCTGCCCACTCATGACCTGCTAGTTGTGGGAAAGTAGTCCTGAGTGAGAGCCATGGCTTTTCAACTGAAACTTGTCATGAGAGACACTTACTTCATTTCTCCGTGGCTATTTCTTTACCTGAAAAATATCAGTAAGAATGAGAAACTTGACCAGGGGACATTTTTCACATTTATCTGGAGTTCTAAGTTCGATTTGTGTACACACAAGTGTGGAAAGGGCTTGATGGGGTAGCTACAGAAACACAACGTAGAGTACAGAACCCAATAAGCTCTTAACAGGCAGCGGGAAGATGAGCCGTAATCGAAGTTGAGGCTAGGGAAGTGTTGCCAAACTCAGAAAGACTGGTAAGGATGAAATGTGAAAGATGACCAGAATATACGATGACCTAGGTCCAGACATTTATAATTAAGTCCAGTTCACAGATGCGGACTTGAGAGCCAGACTGAGAAAAGCCAGAACCGGTCCATGTGTGGACCCAAGCTCCCCAGTTCTGGCTGCCCTTCTTGGCCACTTACCCTGAACCAATCTCGTGGAGCCATGGCATGTTTGAGAAGCTTACTCAGCTCTCCTTAAGTGGCTAAGTGAGTTTGCAGTCCTGGAAAGGCATAAAAAATAAACATATGCATGATGAGGAAATAGAGTTTTGATATAAACTGTCAATCCTGGTGTGAAAAGTTGTATGCTTGTGCTTTTTTTTATAGGGCTTCATTCATTCAGTTTTCAATGGTTTGAAACATTTCAGACAATCTGATATACTAGAGAATTTGACATGTAATTTTAATTGTAATCCTAAGGAAGATTTAACTAATTAAGTGTGCAGTCGACATTTAAATGCAGAGGAATTCTGATTTTCCAAATGTATAAGTTTGGTTTTTAACATATAGAAGTGCATTAAGATTTTTATCTTACTAAATGTATATTTTGATTTATTGGATAAAAGTTATCTAAATCCCTAGCAAAACTGTATAATTGGATTTGTAAGGCTTTTCTCTTGGGTGCCTACAAAATTCAGACTTAAGGAAAGAGCTTAACTTTCCTACATAAAGCATACAGAAGAATAAGTTCTTTTTTTTTTTAATGTTTATCCATTTATTTTGAGAGAGAGCAAGTGCGTTCGTGGGAGCAGGGGAGGGGCAGAGAGAGAAGGAGAGAGAGAACCATTCGTGCAGAGCCTGATGTGGGGCGTGATCCCACAAACGATGAGATCATGATCCAAGCCAAAACCAAGAGCCGCCCAAATGACTGAGCCACCTAGGCACCCTAAGAATAAGTTCTTTTTTTTTTTAATGACCTACTCTTTTCACTTATTTTTATTTTTTTAAGTTCATTTATTTATTTTGAGAGAGAGTGCAAGTGGTGGAGGGGCAGAGAGAGAGGCAGAGAGAATCTGCGCTGTCAGCACAGAGCCCAATGCAGGGCTGGAACTCACAAACCTTGAGATCATGACCTGAGCCAAAATCAAGAGTCAGACACTTAACCGGCTGAGCCCCTCTGGCGCCCCAAGAATGAGTTCTTTATAGAAGAATACCAGCCACTGAATTCAGAAGGAATGACAGACTTGGAAAGACATCATGCTGCAAACCTTAATAAAGCAGTGATTTGGGGCAATGACTCTCACCTGCCAGAATCAGCAGTGAAAAGCTGAAGAGTTATGTTGACAAAGGATACATCTGGCAAAACCTAAGTCCATAGATCGATCATTCTTCACATCACAAAAAGAGAAATGACCAGTTATTATGTGTCTCCTGATGCAAGTACACAACACTATATTGAATGAATTCTTGCCATAAAAGCAAACCTGAATTAATCAAACCTCTAGATTACAGTTGCCAAATTTAGCAAATAAAAATACAAGATGACCAAATACTGCATGGAGCATTCTTACACACACACACACACACACACACACACACACACACACACACTTATTCACTGTTGAAATTCAAATTTAACTGCGTGTCCTGTATTTTCTCTGGAAACCCTACACAGCTCTGTCTACCTACCGGTTTACAGGAAATACATAGGCATGCAATCAACAAAATCTAGAATGTAGAAAATTCTACAGGACAAATATCCTTCAACAAATAAATTGTGGAGCAACAATGGGGATTTTTTGCTAACTGGAAGAAAAAAATGATTTGTTCTTTGACAGGTAAATTGCAAGAATGGAAAAGAGTGGAAACCTATAGATCCTTTAGATTCAAAGAGACTGAGAGGCATAGCAATGAATTTAATGTATGGACTCTGGATCCTGATTTGAATAAACATTTGTGACACAATTTAGGAAATGTGAATGCTAACTGAATATTTAGGAATTATTGTTAAAAGTTTTAAGTGTCAAGGCACCTCGCTGGCTCAGTTGGTAGAGCTTACGACTCTTGATCTCGGGGGTCGTGGGCACAGAATTTACTTAAACATTTTTATTATCTTTTTAATGTTTTTTTATTTATTTAGAGAGACGGAATGAGGGGCAAAGAGAGGGGGGAGAGAGAATCCTAAGCAGGCTCTGTACCGTAGACACAGAGAGTGACGCCAGGCTCAATCTCATGAATCCTGAGATCATGACCTGAGTGGAAACCGAGAGTCAGTTGCGTAACCGACTAGGCCACCCAGGCGCCCCTACTTACAAAAATTTTTTTAAGTGTCATAGCTGTGCTTCACAGAACAATACTGACCTCCTGAAATACATACTGAGGTCCTATGAATGAAATGATACGATGTCCCAGATTTGCTTCAAAATAACCCTGGGGCAAGTGGGAAGGGAAAGAGGCTGGAATGAAATGACATCAGCGGGTGCTGACAGGTGTTGAAGCTGGGTGGGAAATGGTTCTTTATAGCATATGATTTTGGGGTGCCTGGCTGGCTCAGTTGGTAGAGCTTGTAACCCTGGAGTTTGAGGTTGTGAGTTTGAGTCCCATGGTGGATACAGAGATTACATTAAAAAATTAAAATCTTAAAAATTATACAAATCTACCACATGATCTTTGTATATATTTGAAAAATTGTTGAAAATTTTTAAAAGGGGTGTTTAAGAAAAACTGAGGCTTACATGTAGAACTTAAACAAAATATTAAGACACAAATATAAATTTGCATGCCTTCATAATAATTGAAAGGAATGATAAATTTAAATTACAATTTAGTGAAAATAAATGTGCTATTGTTTCCCCTATCTGTCAACAGACTCCTTGAATCCACCCAGAGGCTCCTCTGGAACCTGAGGATCCATAGATTTCAGATTAAGAACTCCAAAATTAGCATAACAAAAAAAGGTCTTGGAGGTTCCCAAGAATAGCACTGAAAGGTAGGCGGGGAGGGTCTGCTTAAAGATGGGGGGCTACGGGGAAGAAACATTAGGGAAACAGAAAAATTTATGCCCCACAGTCTTTAATTCCACAATGGCTAGAAAATATACATGAAGGCAGAAGCCTCAAGATGTCATTAGCAATTAGTGACAAAACCTGAAAATAGTAAGAGCGCGATTGGTGAACTTTCACACTTGGTTAGAACATTTTAGCAAATATTTACAAATCTTTTCTCACAATATTTAAGGTATGATACCACAACTTATGTATGATACCATTGATAGATACATGTCATTATATATTTCTCCAAACTCCAGAGAGTGTACAACAGCAAGAGTAGCCCTAAGGTAAACCAGGGACCTTGGGTGACAACTATGTGTCAGTGCTGGGTTCATGGACTGTAATGAATGAACCATTCTGGTGGGGAATGTGGATAACGGAGAGGCTGTGACTGTGTAGGGCAGGAGGTAAACGGGAACCCTCTGTACTTTCGGTTCAACTTTGCTGTGAACCTAAAATTAAAAATAAAGCCTTAAAAAACAATTTTCTTTTACATTTATTCATTTTTGAGAGACAGAGTGAGACAGAGCACCAGCAGGGGAGGGGCAGAGAGAGAAGGAGACAGCATCTGAAGCAGGCTCCAGGCTCCGGGCTGTCAGCACAGAGCCCGACGCGGGACTCGAACCCTCCTCGAACCATGAGATCATGACTTGAGCCGAAGTCAGTCACCTAACTGACTGAGCCACCCAGGTGCCCTGCCTATTTTTTTTTTTTTTATGTTTATTTATTTTTGAGAGGGAGAGAGAGAAAGAGAGAGAGAGAGAGACAGAATCCAAACCAGGCTCCAGGCTCCAGGCTCTGAGCTGTCAGCACAGAGCCTGACACAGGGCTCGAACTCATGAACCTGAGGCTCGAGATCATGACCTGAGCTAAAGTCAGACGCATAACAGACTGAGCTACCCAGGCCCTCCAAGCCTTTTTTTTTTTTTTTTTTTTTTTTAAGTGAGGTATCACTGCCTATCTTGGTCTGCTTGCCGTTCTGAGGTAACCAGTTATCAGTTTAACACGTGAACTTCCAGAATGTTTCCTACATATTTATAGACACATACATGCACCACATATTTATAGATACATACATGACAGCTTTCCTGCTGTCATCTGACTGGTAAGTGACCCCTTGAGTAAAGGTTAAGTGATCATTAAGGTACTGATTGATAATACTCTGTGACCTCTTATACAATATCTGGTAAACACACACACACACCCATAAAATGACTTCTTAAGGATAAGAATAACTACAAAGATGCTAAGAATTTGGTTTAGTAGATAAAAACTTGGTTCGTCATTTGCAAGTGGCATTAACCTGACAAAATCTGTTGTAATCTTGGGTGAGACCCTGATGTCTAAAGGCTGGCCTGTGTGCTCAGCGAGGTCCTGCTGTAACATTGAACATAAACACCTGCATAGAACATCAGCATCAGAGAGGGCCACTCTGAGGCCAGGAAGGCGCAAGACAAAAACAACAGCACTTGGGACTTACACCCGAACACAGATAAAACCCAAACAGCATCAAGCCACGAACTCCAAACTACCCCCCTCTCTCAGCCAGTATGAGCAGAGGCTGCTGCTGCTTTACCAGTAACAGCTGTAGCCTCTCTCTGGTCTCCCGTCCTATAATTAAGTTTTATTAATGTATCTAATCATAGAACTATCCTTGCTTCTGACAGCAATATGATATCCAACTGAGAGCAAACCTTCACTTCCATGAACCTAACAGCAAATCACCTAACACCAGTGCAAATCCCGTAATGACGTCCCACCGTCTCACAGAGCGGCCCCGCAGGGACCACGGTGAGGTTCTCCCTCTCTGCAAGGAGGAATAAAGCCAGCTTGTTTACCTACAGGTCTGGTCCTGGTGGTCTTCAGCTCACAAGGCTTTTTTTCTTGAAAACTTTTGAAACAGTGGATCCTGAAGTTCCTGGTTGGCTCAGTCGGTTAAGCGTTGGACTCTTGATTTCAGCCCAGGTCGTCATCTCACAGTTAACGGGATTTAGCCCGGAATTGGGCTCCGTGCCGACAGCGTGGAGTCTGCTTGGGATCCTCTCTCTCCCTTTCTGTCTCTCTCCCAAAATAAATAAACAAACTTTAAAAACAGTGCGTCCTGCCCTCCAATTCTCATAGATCAACCCTCATCAATGATTGCTTCCCACAGTGGATTTAGTGATCACCTCCCCGGTATCTATTTTCCATTTCTGTTGGTATCTATCACCAGTTTCATTCTTTCGGGTAACCATCCCCACTCAGCCTACCCGTTCAACTCATTGGCTACCAGGAGCCTTAGAGACTCGGGTCCTCTATATGGCCAGTGAAGACCACCTCTCATGGGGAGCCACCGGGACCACACTGCAGGCGCCTCTCCTGTGGCTGGGCGGACCCAGGTCCTTACCACACCCAGCGGCCCAAGAACCTCACAGCTACGCAGCATAGGAGAGGCAGGTGAACCAGGGCTGGAAATGATTATTATTTCATGTTTAAATGTGTCTGCGTGCAGTTTTTTGTTTGATAAAACTGGAATTCTAACCTAAGTTCTTTATCATGTCTTTTTTACTTAGTGTATTACCATTTGCCCCAAATTGCTCCAAATTTCTTGAGTTCAAATTTCTTGGGACAGACCTCAGCTAGCCTGTGTGAGGTAAATCTCTTTTTTTGCTCTTTATATTCAATTTTGGAGACTATTTTAGACGAGTCAAGTTTTCTTGGGTGCCATTGTTATTGGAAGGACTATGTAATATATACAATGTCAGCATTTTTTAGGGAAGGACTTTTAAGGGGCGCCTGGGTGGCTCAGTCGGTTACGCGTCCGACTTCGGCTTGATCTCACAGTTTGGTTCGTGAGTTTGAACCCTGCATCAGGCTCCTTGCTGACAGCTCGGAGCCTGGAGCCTGCTTTGGATTCTGTGTCTCCCTCTCTCTCTGCGCCTCCCCTGCTTGCACTCTGTCTCTCTCAAAAATAAACAAACATTAAAAAATAAATAAATATGCTTTTAATTGTCACTACCTATTACCTAAGCTATTAACCTTAAAATAATGATGACATCTGCTTACTTTGGACCACAGTGCTATTGCATCTGAAATGGAAAACACACTCATAAAATTTTTTTAGTGATAAATCTGTTCAATAGAACTCTAGAGGCATAAGCACATATTCTTTGGGTGTGGGCTTTTCTGACCCATATAAACATGTTGCCTCACTTACAGCTGTCCCATTTAAAACAAAATTGAGGGACTCAAGTGCTTTGCACCTAGCTATTTCTAACACACAAAATTCTTCTCAGTCAGGCACTGAGTAGCCAGCAAAAACTTCTCTTTTTATATTTAAAAAAAAAGTTGCTTATTTGTTTGCTTCTGGCAAGGAATACTTATAACATTTAATATTATATTAAATCAATTAATATTATATTAACTTAATGTTAAATTAAAATACTAATTTTCTTACATTAAAGAGTCAAAGCATAGCAAGTAAGCAAAGCATTTTTTACACAGTAAAAAATCAGTACAAAAAATTAAAAATAAAACATAAAACACTTTTATCACCCCCAAAACCCTTCCAGGCCTATTCTCCAGAAAAAATTCTTATTAATAGCGTATGCTTCCATTTATAAATGTATATGTATACATTATTCTTCAAAAAACCAGAAATAGGACCACACTTTATACACAGTTTGGGTGTTTTTCCACTTAATATATATGGCAGCACATATAATCTGTGTCCATGTATTTACAAGGGTGCATAATATTCCATTGTATGGACATACCACAGTTTATATAATTCGGCCCCTATTGATGAGCATTCAGGTGGTTTCATTTTTTCTGCTAGGATAAACAATGGGAAACTGAACATTTTCATACTAATGTTTTTGTGCATTTGTGTAAGCGCATCTGTGCAATAAATCCCTACTAATAAAATGGAGTCAAAGGGTTGGGTATCGGACCATGTGAGAGCTATTGCCAAATTGTTTTCTAAGAAGGCAGTGCGAGTTAACACCCCTACCTGCAGTATATGACATATACCGCATGCTGGCCAACGCTGGTTTTTTAACTTTTTTTTATCTTCGCCAGTCTGATGCGTGGGAAATGGTATGTTCTATGTGTGCCTGAGTTTTTAACCAGTACACAATGAGTGTGAGGTTACTGCCATTTCTGCGTGGGGTGACCCGATTAAATCAAATCAGGGTGGTAACAGGGATGGAGGCTATTTCAAAAGTGTATCCTTATTTAGAGGCACCTGGGTGGCTCAGCTGGTTAATCATCTGACTTCAGCTCAGGTCATGATCTCACAGTTCGTGAGTTCAAGTCCCTCATCAGGCCCCCGGCTGTCAGCAGAGTCTGCTTGGGATCCTCTGTCCCCTTCTCTCTCTGCCCCTCCCCCCTTGCATGCTCTGTTGCTTTCAAAAATAAAATAAACATTAAAAAAAAGTTTATCCTGATTTCTACGAATGAGTGGTTGCCTTTGCAGCCTACATTGGAAGATTAATTATATGCTGAGCAGGGCTTCTGTGTCACTTTCAGATTATTCCTTGATCTTAAAAGGTCAAGCTAAGAATTAAAGGGAACTACTACCCTGATAATGTAAGAAATAATTACAATTTTGATTCCGTTATTTAGAAATGGCAGCACATGTCATTTGTAATCTTGGCAATGACAAATCCATATTGTGTATTTATGTGAAACAGGCGGTCTCAAGAACAGGCTAAATAGAAAAATGGGTGTAGTAATTCTTCAAGCTTTTCTTTACCTCTTATGAACAGTTTTGAAAGCAATTTATTAGGGCCACTGGGAGGAATTTTAAATCCCTTCTTGAAATACATGTAAATAATCTTTTTTATTTTAGAAGGGTTTTAGATTTACAGAAAAATTGCAAAGATGGTACAGACAGTTCCCGTATACCCCACGCTCAGTTTCCCCATTTATTAACACTTGTTCCCCAATTAGTTGTTCCCCACTATCATTTTTCTGTTCCAGGATCCCATTCAGGATCCCACATTACATTCAGCTGTCATGTCTCCTTTGGCTCCACTTGGCTGTGATAGTTTTTCTGACTTTCCTTGTTTTCGATGACCTTGACAGTTTTGAGTACTGGCCAGGTCTTTTGGAGAATGTCCCTCAGTTGGGATTTGTCTGATGTTTTTCTCATGATTCGACTGGGCTTAGGGATTTGAGGGGGGAAGACCCCAGAGGTAAATGCCCTGTTCATCCACCATGTCAACTGTCATATCATACTGTCAACATGACTCATCACTGCTGCTGTTGATCTCTATCACCTGGCTGAGTGAAATCCATTTATAAACTTCCTGTGTTGACATAAGCAAGGTTACAGTGATGAGTTGAGTCTTGAGTATTTCCAAAGTACATTGTGCCGGCAAGGCTGAGTATTAGGGAGCAGGAAACCCCTAATTCTCTTGGGGACCCTGCCAAGGGAATGGAGAGAACGCTATGCCAGACTACAATGAAGTTTGAAGCAATATTGGAAACTTATAAATACAATTGTTCAAAATAACCCCAGTGAGGGAAGTACAGTAGCCTTCCCTTATTGGCAGGGCATACATTCCCAGACCCCCAGTGGATGCCTGAAACCACGGATAGAAGTGAACCCTGTGTACTGTGTTGTGTTTTTTACAAACACTATAAACCGCACTATGCTTTTTCCTATGCATACGTAGCTATGATAAAGTGTAATTTATAAACTAGACACAGTAAGAGATTAACAACAATAATCAATAATAAAATGGAAAAGGGGCATCTGGGTGGCTCAATCAGTTAAGTGTCCGACTTCGGCTCAGGTCATGATCTTGTGGTTCGTGGGTTGGAGCCCCACAACAGGCTCTATGCTGACAGTGCAGAGCTTGGAGCCTGCTTCAGATGCTGTGTCTCCAACTCTCAGCCCCTCCCCTCTCACTCTCTCTTTCTCTCTCAAAAATAAACACACATAAAAAATAAATAAAATAGAACAATTATAACAATATACGGTAATAAAACTTACATGAATGTGGTCTCTCAAAATATATTTTTTTGAGGGAGAGAGCAGGGGAGGAGCAGAGAGAGAGCAGGATTCAGAGAGGCTGAATCCCAAGCAGGCTCCACACTCAGTGCTGAGCCCGACACGGGGGGCTCAATTCCACGACCTTGGGGTCATGACCTGAGCTGAAATCAAGAGTCAGATGCTGCACCGACTGAGTCACCCAGGCGCCCCTCTCTCTCAAAATATCTTAACTGTACCGTACTCGCCCCTCTTGTGATAATGGGAGATGATAAGGTGCCTACGTGACGAGATGAAGGAGGTGAATGACGTGGGTGTTGTGAGGCAGCAACAGGCTACTGTTGACCTTCTGACCATACATCAGAAGGAGGAAGCGTTGCTCCTGGATGGGAGTCGACCGTGGGGAGCTGAGACCACGGAAAGTGAAACAGCAGATAAGGGGGGACTACTGTACTGGTACTCACGCTCTGCAGAGGAGAAAACCGAGGCACGGCGCCAAGGATACAGGCGAGATGCGCCGGAGACCACGCGGCCTGGGCACAGGGTCCAAGTTCAGACCACTGGGTGCAGAGCCTTGCCAATGCTCTCACTAGTCTTAACTTGCATTTCCCAGACTATTAGTGAGACTGGATTATCTTTCCTTTGGTTTATCAGCCAGTGGACTTCTTTTCAAGAATTCTGTTTGGACAAGGGATACAAAGGAGGACCCCAGGGGGACATACAGGGTGAGAGCCAAAGTCAGAGCTGCCAGAGACACGGAGGGGTGGCGCCCGTGCTGGTGCCAGCAGCTGGACTAATTTCAGGGCACAATTTTGGTTATGTCCCTGGGCTGGGCTGGCCAGATTCAGCACACAAAAAAACAAGATCCCCGCTTAAATCTGAACTTCAGATTAACCACAAATAAGCATGTTCCGACTGAAATTCAAATTTGCCTGGGCATCCAGTATCTTATCTGGCAACCTACCCTCTGGCTATGGTGGCACCCTCCACCCCCAGGCCTGATGTCCTAGCCCACCTGGAGCTTCTGTGACTTAACTTCTCTTTCATAAATCTCTTCCCTGCTTCAAAAAGCTATGGAAGAGTCTGTCGTGTGACACGAAAACCTCTTACACTGTGACTCCATCACTGCGGGAAGATCAGTGAAAGATCTGGAAGGTTTCAAGAAAAGATGAGGAGAGTACACAATTCTTCACGGAAGAGAAAAGCACTGCGTGCTTACCTCTGCAAAGTGTCTTTCCAGAGAATTCCGCTCAAGGTGTCATTATGAAACAAATTGTTAACATTTGCTTGCCTCCAGGGCTTAGGTTACACTGAACTTACGTTACACCTGAAATGCCCAGGCTTTGGAGTTAGTGACTCCTGGAATAGTTCTGCACCTTTACTTTACAGAAGAATGATTAGATTTACAGGAGTCCTGTGCCCTCCCTGCAGTCACACAGCAAAGCCGGGATGAGAAAAAAGGTCTCCATAGTCACAGACACCATCCCGACTGCTCCAAATCTGTAACCCGAAAGCCCTCCTTATAGTGCACACTAAGATGCAAGATCATAAAACAGCCAGAGTTGTGTCCCATAGTGTGTCCCTGTAAAGGGTAGCACAGTGCCTGAGACCCAACAGATACGTGTTAAGTGAATGGGTGGAAAAGTGGAGTCAGAACCAGTGGAATATCCCTTAAGAAAATACTCCATTAAGCATTAATGTATTGAGGCACATTTTTGCAAACCCAAAATTGATCTTGGCACAAAAGGACATCATGAAGCAGACAGAGGGAAAGGCAGTGATTTTCCTTCATCAAGATTCCTATGGTTCTGGTGCAGCCTCCTAATCAATGCAAGAATCCCCTCTACGACACCCTTAGCAGGGGATACCAACTCTTCCAGTGATGGGAACTCGCTGACTTTTGCTGAACAATTTCAAGTTCAAGTCTCCCCTGCTGTAATCCAGGAACACCCCACCCACCTTCCCCCATCCTGCTGAAGTCACTTTTATATTTAATATCTCAGGAAGGCAGTTCTGGGCTGCCTCCCCTCGCGCTCTCATAGATTTCCTGGAACTCACCGTTGATCCAGGCAGTCCAGGCTGCGGCTTGCTTGCTCAGACCTCAGCACCCACATTCATTCCTTCTTTCACCCATCAGTCCATCCTGAACCTTACCCCTCTTCTTTCATTCCTTCGCACCCCAGTGACACAAAGTTACCGTGTGGCAAAGCGTTACCAGCAGTTGAGGTTAAGTACGGCTCAGAATGGGGAATGACTTCAAGTTGAATGTGAAGTATCACTGCTCTGAAAAACTTTTCAGCCATTCCCCACCTCAGGACATTTCTGGGCGTGTCCCTCTGTGGAGTGAGACCTTCTGCCGCGTTTCTCTCTTCCCCCCAAAGCTCTCCAGGGAACGTGCAAGCTCTCTCATCTGATTAGACAGGAAATTGAAGCTTTGTTTTTTGTGTCTCTTCTCTGACCTGCCCAGAGACGGCTCACCTCTCACACCCAAAGAGGCTTGTTGGGAGTTACATTATACCCATATGTGCAAGCCATTACAATCAACTGTTGTCATTTCTTCCTGCTATTCTTCCACGAACTTGAATGCTGTTCCCTTGCAACCTGTTTCTGTTCATCCTACTTTGGGCTTCCAGAACTACAGATTAAATCCGTCAGCCACTGAAAGTCCGTGTTTCATGTCTTCTCTTTATCTTCTCTTCATCAGGTCAAAAATTTTCCAACTTTTACAATAATTCTTCATTGTATATAGTTTCCAAACTCTTCACCACCTTGCTTATTACTTGAACTCTGTTCCTCTAAAAATGCCCAGGAATTGAACACAACGATCCATAACTGCCTAAACAGGACTATTACCTCCCCCCATCCAAACAATAAAGGCTGAGATTTTGTTGACTTTTGGCCATAAATACACATTGTTGGCACCTACTAAACATGCAGTTAGCTAGACCCTCTAGGCCTTTTCTGTACGAACCCTGCATCCTGTACTTCTACAGCTAATTATTTCTAACTGTGGATTTTGTATGTATCCTTCATAAAACTCATCTTTTTAGTCAGGATCCATGACCATAATTTGCTGATTTTTTTTTTCAAGAAGGTTATTTTCTTTTAGTCATCTCTATACCCAGCATGGGGCTCAAACTCAAGAGTCGCATGCTCTGCCGACTGAGCCAGCCAGGCACCCTTTAAATCATGATTTGATGCAATTATCCAATGTACGAATTATGCATCTCAGCTCTGTGT
Organism: Acinonyx jubatus; assembly: GCF_027475565.1. NCBI lineage: Eukaryota > Metazoa > Chordata > Mammalia > Carnivora > Felidae > Acinonyx > Acinonyx jubatus. The sequence continues at coordinate 12,471,103 of NC_069396.1, read as the reverse complement.
CACGGACCAATCTTAAACAAATAAAGACGTTTTCATATAAGCCATCCATCAGGAATTGTTGTACATTCTTGCTGTTAAAGCAATGTGAGTGAAGTAAGTCAGGCTAACCTACAGGAAACCCGCGTTCTAATCCCAGCTTCATTATTCAGAATGTCTGTGGGTCACAGTCTTCCCAAATGTAAAATGCGCTGTGTTCCTGGTAGGGTTGGTGAAGGTCAATGGTCTATAAAAAGACATACACCTGAATCCAGATTAATGTTGTTATTTTATTTTCTCGTTATTTCAGCTTCTGCCTTTCTCACTGACTTCCAGATTTGATATTGGTAGAATCCTCTGCACCGCCTCACCCACCAGGCTCCTAGACTTGGTTTGACCGCATCCATCTTCCTCATTTATAAATTTTAACAAGGTGTCTCATTTAAAAAGACAATTTAAAATTAATGTTAAAAGGCCAGGTTTTAGCAGTATGCGAGAAATGTTCATACTCGCGAAGGTGCAGGGCAGGATTTGAAACAACTTTTCTGATGATACATGTTTGTTCAATCACTGGATCAATCTAGGGTGAATTACATACAGGTGAGCAGATCTTCCATTTCACAAGTACAGAAACAGGTATAGGCTAGTCTGGATTAACCTTTATCCTCAACCTCATTTCAGACCGAGGAACTGAGCAGATTCTTCAAATGAGGTCTCTGCTGCCACCTAGTGGTAATAATTTCTCAGCTTTAAATTTGTAAATGTTCAGGAAATTCTGGGCTCTAAAAATTACACCTTGAGCTCCAGTCTGCCATCTCTACCTCAGATTTTCCAACTATATCGGAGCCTTTTGTGGGAAAAACCAAGAATATCCTCTATTTGTACTGCAAAAAACATTTACACTCTGTTGTATCAAATGTGTCTAAAATGTTTGATTCCTTTAAGGTACAGATTGGCCCAAGCCTTTTAAAGCCAGCAAAAACATTTTCCAGATGGGAAAGAAAACTCAGCTCTGTTGGTTTTGTTTTGTCTTTTTTTCCATTTCTGATTTCCATTAGGAAAAGAATAAAAAACATAGTAGTGCAGAGTGTTCTCAATTAAGAAAGTCACAGAAGAAAGTAACGTCTGATCTGGCCTGGGGCCTTTAAGCCAGAGTCAGTCCCAGCGTGGACCAGGGAGTTCTAGCAAACTTTCAACCTTCTGAAATCACGGCGGGGGGGGGGGGGGCGGGGGGTGAGAGAGAATGCCTTCCTGAAGGGCAGTCCAGAGCCATGGCAGTCAAGAGCTAAGTTCAATGACAAAACATAGGTCATTTTTTTTTTCAACACAGGCCATTTAATCTAATCATTTTCTCTTCCTTTATATTGTGTCTTGGCTTAATATAGCAAAATAAAGGTAGTAATTAGAGATTGTTTTCAGATTATGCTACTGTAAGAAAATTTTTATGGTAGAAGAAATGTACTTTTCTTACCGTTTTTCTGTTAGTCCAATCTGGAAGAGTTTATCCATAGATCTTACCTGAACATAAGCAGTCAATCTCCCCAGTGGCAGCACTGGGGACTTCTGATGTCTGGTTTCAGAGGCAATAACCAGTCTCCCAGGACGAGTTGTATATTTTCAAAGTGATGGCAGACATCACATTTGCCTCTATTCCTAAGAGTTTTAACTGCTTTTTGACCACAGGTATTACTGGAAAACAATTACAACCACCATAAGGGAAGAGAGTGGAAGGTCTAAAATCGGAATGAGAAACTAGAACCTAAGGTGGATGAACCACCGCGCAGAGTTACCATGGGGCTCATCTAAGACTGCACCATCCCAGGGGAGCCTGGGTGGCTCAGTCGGTCAAGTGTCCAACTTCAGCTCAGGTCGTAATCTCACAGTTTATGGGATTGAGCCCCACATCAGGTTCTGTGCTGACAGCTCAGAGCCTGGAGCCTGCTTCGGATTCTGTGTCTCCCTCCCTTCCTCTGCCCCTCCCCCGCTCTCACTCTGTCTCTCTCAAAAATAAATGAAACATTAAAAAAATGTTTGTTTAATCCTTGTCAAGAGATTCTAACATCTACTCATCGCTGTGTTGGGTCAGTTGACTGTCTTTTCTATTTGAGTTGTGTCAGCCTGGCTCTTGGTGTAACAGATGATTTTCTATTGTATCCCGGACATTTCAGCTAGTCTGTTAGGAGGCTCTGGGTCCTATTTGAGTCTTATGTTTTAGCAAGCAGTCACCCTGTTCACGTTTAAGGTTTCTAGGTGGGCCTGTCCTACTTTTCTGGACTGTGGTTCCAATGACAATTTAATTTTCAGAGACTCTGTGCTATTATTTTAGGGTGCTTAATTTATCTGGTGCCACTGGGGCTCCGCTGGTCCCAGCCGGTGCTGCCTGAGGGGACCAAAGAGTATTCCAGGCCGACTCTCTGGTCTCTGCAGGCATGTGAACAAAGAGACTTCCTGAACCAGGTGCTGGTCATGTTGAGATTCCTCTGCTGGAGTCTCCAGCCACCTGGTGCCTCAGTGGGGGACTGCTTGGTGTCAGCGAGTTCCCAACCAATCTTTTGCTGGGGCTACTGCCTCACCTGGTGTTGGTAGAGCTCTTGTTCCACCTGGGCTGCCTTCTACTGCTCGGGTGGCGGCTGGAAAATGCGGGGTGCAGGTAGCTTCCTTCAGTTGGGTGAGGGGTTGTAAAATGTCCTCCCTCTATGTCGTTCCTCTAGCCCTGGTGTCTTTACCAGTTCACCTTTCTTTTTCCACCTTGCAGAGTTCTCTGGTCGTCTCCTGCATTGTTTCCAGAGTTAAGAGCTGTACTTTGCGGGGAAGAGCAGGGAGAGGCAAGTCTACCCTCTCCTGTCCAGACCAGAACCCCTGGCCCGTGGCCGTACCAGTTTTGATATTTCCTAGGTAGTGTTGCTGCAAACGGGAAGTTCTTCTTTGACATCTGGAGGGATGTTATAAAGTATTTTCATAAAGTGAGAAAGGCTAATTGCAGTGTAAAGCATATAATACGACCACATTATTCTACACACAAAAAATAACTTGTATTTGTTTGCATATTCGTATGTGAGAAAAGTGTGTAAGGATAAGCACAAGCTTGTTAACACTAGTTGTTGGGGAGAGTTTGTTTGTTTGTTTCCATGTATTTTTCCACTGATTGCAGTGAAAACTTTCTTGAAGAAGAAATTAAAATAATTTTTAAAAATTGATTCTGAAGGGGCACCTGGGTGGCTCAGCCAGTTGAGCAGATGACTTTGGTTCAGGTCATGATCTCGCAGTTTGTGAGTTCGACCCCCACGTTGGGCTCTGTACTGACAGCTCAGAGCCTGGAGCCTGCTTCAGATTCTGTGTCTCCTTCTCCTTCTCTGCCCCTCCCTCTCGTGTGTGTGTGTGTGTGTGTGTGTGTGTGTGCATGCGCACTCTCTCTCTCTCTCTCAAAAATAAATAAACATTTAAAAAAATCAATTCTGAAGACTGGACACAACCCAAATGTCCTTCAAAAGGTGAACAGTTAAACACTGTGGTCCATCCATACCATGGAATATACTAAGCAATAAAAGGAGACAAGCTATTGATACACATAAGCAACGTGGTTGGATCTCAGGGGAATTACAATGAAGAGCCAAACTCAAAAGATTACATACTGTATAATTCCATTTTTAGAACATTCTTGAAACTCTACAATCCCAGATCTGGAAAACAAATTAGCAGGTGCCAGGAGCTTAGGAGGTGTGTGTGTGTGTGTGTGTGTGTGTGTGTGTGTGTGCGCGCGTAACTGTGGCTATCACAGGGCAGCACAAAGGACCACTGCTCTGTATGTGGACTGTGGTAGTGGCAGATACACAAATCTACTGATGATAAAATTGCAGAGAAATTAAACACGCGCGCACGCACACATACACATACACGAGTGCATGTAAAACGGGTGAATAAGGTTGAAGGATAGTACCAAAGGAAATTTCCTAATTGTGCTATTTACTACAATTACACAAGACGAAGCCACAGGGAGAAAGTGGATGAAGAGTATACCACGTCACTCTGTATTATTTCTTACAACCGTATGTGAATCTACAATGACCTAAAAACAGAAGTTTAAAAGAACAAATTCTGGCACAATAGGATAGTGGTACAGAGAAGTATAAGCTCCCCGTGCTTAAGTGTTCTTAGTGACAGCTGCTCTCCCCGTCTGGGAGGCAGTACTGAGGCTAAGCATTCTTCCCAAGGAGATGGTTTTGATCTCCTTTTGCCTTAGTGTCTGTATTCCCACTGTTGCCATCCTAATTAAGGCACAGAAATGGACTTCTAACCACTGTCCCTTTCTACTGTCTCTTCACCTGTAACGTGCACATGGTCAAATTAAAACCTGACCTGTCACTCTCCCATTTAACTCTCCTTGATGGCTCCCCATCTTCTACAGCAGTTAGTTATTTCTCAAGTGAGATCTTCAAACCATGGGTGTTCCCAGTTGGTCTGCAGGTCAAGCCTTCAAAGGTAAAAAGATAATTTGGTGTGTGTATATGTTTTCTCAAATTTGATACATAATATTAACTATGATTTTAATATGTTCTTAATGATATCCTCAAAGATTGCACATGAGCATATAAAGACTATATTGCCATTTAATCTTGTCTATCAAATGACTATGCTATTACATTTGCATTTTCATTATTACTAGTGCATAACATACCTCCAATTTGCAAAAATAGATCAATGGCTTAAAAAGGTTAAAAAATTTGACGATAGTGATACAAGTGGACTGATTAACTTTCTTACACCACACACAAAAATAAAAAATGGATTTAAGACCTAAATGGAAGACATGAAACCATTAAACTCCTAGAAGAAAATATAGGCAACAATTGATTTGATATTGGCTGTCACAGTATTTTTCTAGATATGTCTCCTGAGGCAAGGGAAACAAAAGCAAAAATAAACTATGGGACTACACCAAGATAAAAAGCTTTTTCACAGTAACGGAAACTATCAACAAAATGAAAACCTACTGAATGGGAGAAGATATTTACAGATGACGTATCTGATAAAGGGTTAATATCCAAAATACATAAAGACATATACAACTCAACAGTTGAGAAAAAAAAAAAAGCCCAAATAAATATGGGCAGAGAATTTGAATAGATATTTTTCCAAAGAAGATATACAGATGGCCAACAGATACATGAAAAGATGCTCAACATCATGAATCATAAGGGAAATATGAATCAAACCCACAATGAGATAACTCCTTATACCTGTCGGAAGGGCTAGAATCAAAAGACAAGAAATAACAAGTGTTGGCGAGGGTATGGAGAAAAAGGAATGTTCATGTATTATTGGTGGGAATATAAATTGGTACAACCACTGTGGAAAACAGTATAGAGCCTCCCCCCAAAATTAAAAATAGAAATACCATATGATCCAGTAATTCTACTACTCAGTATTTATCCAGAAAAAACAAAAACACTAACTTGAGAAAATATATGTTTATGCAGCATTATTTATAATAGTCAAGACATGGAAGATGTTATGTACAATACCAAAGTGTCCATCCATAGATGAATGGGTAAAGAAGATGTGATGAATACCATATAAGGAACCTAGAAAACAAATGAATAATAAAAACAACACCCATAAATACAGAGAACAAACTGATGGTTGCCTGAAGGGAGGGGGCGGGGTCATAGGCAAGATAGGTGAAGGACAGTGGGAGGTACAGGGTTCCAGTTATAGAATGAGTAAGTCACAGAGATAAAAGGCACAGCCTAGGAAGTATGGTCAAAGGTATTGTAATAGCGTTGTATGATGCAGATGATAGCTACACTTGTGGTGAGCATAGCATAATGTATAGAGTTGTCAAATCACTATGTTGTACCCCTGAAACTAGTAACATTATGTGTCAACTACACTTCAATTTTTTTAAGAGTTCAAGTTTACTCCACTTTCTTACTTTTTTTAATTAAAAAATTATAATGTATTTATTTTTGAAAGAGAGAGTGAGACAGCGCAAACAGGGGACGGATAGAGAGAGAGGGAGACACAGAACCCGAAGCAGGTTCCAGGCTCTGAGCTGTCAGTACAGAGCCCCACATGAGCTCGAACTCACAAACCTCAAGACCATGAGGTCTTAACTGAAGTTGGATGTTTAACCAACTGAGCCACCCAGCTGCCCCTCACTTTATTATTTTTTTTATTCAACACTTCCAAACATCACTCGGTGCTCATCACAAGTGCACTCCTTAATTCCCATCACCTATTTAACCCATCCCCCCACCTACCTCCCCTCTGGTAACCATCAGTTTGTTCTCTATAGTTAAAAGTCTATTTCTTGGTTTACCTCTCTCTCTCCCTCTTCCCTTTATTTCTTAAATTCCACATGAGTGAGATCATATGGTATTTGTTCTCTTATTGGCTTATTTCACTTAGCATAATACTCTCTAGCTCCATCCACATTGTTGTAAATAGCAAGATTTCATTCTTTTTTTTTATGGCTGAGAAATATTTCATTGTGTATATCTACCACATCTTTATCCATTCATCAATCAATGGACACTTGGGCTGTTTCCATAATTTGGCTATTGTAGATAATGCTGCTATCCCTTTGAATGCATGTGCATGTATCCCTTTGAATAAGTATTTTTGTATTCTTTAGGTAAATACCTAGTAGTGCAATTGCTGGATTGTAGTTCTATTTTTAACGTATTGAGACACCTCCATACTGTTTCCACAGTGGCTGCACCAGTTTGCACTTCTACCAAAAGTGCAAAAGCGTTCCCTTTTCTCCACATCCTTGCCAACACCTGTTAATTCTTGTGTTGTTGAGCTCAGCCATTCTGACAGGTGTAAGGTGATCTCATTGTAGTACCAATTTACATTTCCCTGATGATGAGCAGTGTTGAGTATCTTTTTATGTCTGTTGGCCATCTGTTTATCTTCTTTGGAAAAATATTTATTCATGTCCTCTGCCCATGTTTTTAAAAAGTTTATTTTTGAGAGAGAGAGAAAGAGAGTGAGTGAGTAGGGGAGGGGCAGAGAGAGAGGGAGAGAGAAAATCCCAAGCAGGCTCTAATTGTTAGCACAGAGCTCCATGTGGAGCTCAGTCTCACAAACGGTGAGCTCATTACCTGAGCAGAAATCAAGAGTTGGATGCTAATTGACTGAGACACCCTGGTGCCCCTTCTGCCCATTTTTAAATTGGATTGTTGAATTCTCGGGTGTTGAGTTTTATAAGTTCTTTATATTGTATACTAACCCTATAAAAGGTTATTTGCAAATATCTTCTCCCATTCCATAGGTTGCCTTTTAGTTTTGTTGATGGTTTCAGCTTGTAATTATGATATAATCCCAATAGTTTATTTTTGCTTTTGTTTCCCTTGCCTCAGGAAACATATCTAGAGAGAAGCTGCTATGGCCAAGGTCAAAGAAGTTGCTGTCTGTGTTTCCTTCTATGATTTTTATGGTTTCGGATCTCACATTTAGGTCTTTCGTCCATTTTGAATTTATTTTTGTGTATGGGGTAGAAAGTGGTCCAGTTTCATGCTTTTGCATGTAGCTGTCCAGTTTTCCCAAAACCATTTGTTGAAGAGACTTTTTCCCCTTGAATATTCTTTTCCTGCTTTGTAGGAGATTAATTGACCATATAACTGTGGGTTCATTTCTGGATTTTCTATTCTGTTCCATTGATCTTTGTGTCTATTTTTGTGCAGGTACCATACTGTCTTGATTACTACAGCTTTGTAATATAATCTGAAGTTGGGAATTGTGATGCCTCCAGCTTTGCTCTTCCTTTTCAAGATCGCTTTGACTACTTAGGGTCTTTTGTGCTTCCACACAAATTTTAGGATTGTGTGTTCTAGCTCTGTGAAGAATGCTGTTGGTATTTTGATAGGAATTACATTAAATGTGTGGATTGCTTTGAGCAGGATAGACATTTTAACAATATTTGTTCTTCAAATCCATGAACGTTGAATGTATTTCCATTTCTTTGCATCGTCTTGAATTTCTTTCATCAGTATTTCATAGTTTGCAGAATATGGGCCTTTCACCTCTTTGATTAGGTTTATTCTACTCTGATTAGGTTTATTCTTATTGTTTTTGGTACAATTGTAAATGGGATTGATTCCTTAATTTCTCTTTCTGTTGCTTCCTCATTGATGTACAGAAACACAACAGATTTCTGTATGTTGATTTTGTATCCTGTGACTTCAGTGAGTTTATCAGTTCAAGCAGTTTTTTTTGGTGGAGTCTTTAAGGTTTCCTATATATAGTGTCATGTCATCTGCAAATAGTGAAAGTTTGACTTCTTCCTTGCCTTTTATTTCTTTTTGTTGTGTGATTGCTGATGCTAGGACTTCTAATACTATGTTGAATAAAAGTGGTGAGAGTGGACATCCCTGCCTTGTTCCTGACCATAGAGGAAAAGCTCTTTAGTTTTTCCCCATTTATATTAGCTGTGAGTTTTTCATATATGGCCTTTATTATGTTGAGGTATGTTCCCTCTAAACCTACTTTGTTAAGAGTTTTTATCATGAATGGATGTTGTACTTCTTGTCAAATGCTTTTTCTACACCTACTGAAATAATTTTATGGCTCTTATCCCGTATTAATGTGAAATATCACACTGATTGATTTGCAAATATTGAACCACCCTTGCAAACCAGGAATAAATCCCACTTGATTGTGGTGAATGACTTTTCTTTAAGGTATTGTTGGATTCAGTTTGCTAGTATTTCAATGAGAATTTTTACAACTGTGTTCATCAGGTATATGGGCCTATAGTTCTCTTTTTTAGCAGTGTCTTTATCTGGTTTTGGTATGATGATAATGTGGGCCTCGTAGAATAAATTTGGAACTTTTCCTTCCTTTTCTATTTTTTGGAAGTTTGACAAAATAGGTTTTAACTTTTTTTTTTTTTTAATTTCTGGAAGAATTTGCCTGTGAAGCCATCTGGTCCTGGACTTTTTTTGGTTGGGGGTGTTTTGATTACTGACTCAATTTCCCTGCTAGTTATTGGTCTGTTCAAGGTTTCTATTGCTTCCTATTTCAGTTTTGGTAATTTATATGTTTCTAGGAATTTATCCATTTCTTCTACATTGTCCAATTTGTTCACATATAAATTTTCAAGATACTCTCTTATAATTGTTTCTATTTCTGTGATGTTGGTTGTTATTTCTCTCTCATTTGTGATTTTATTTATTTGGGCCCTTTCTGTTTTCTTTTTGATAAGTCTGGCTAGAGGTTTATCAATTTTATTGATTTTTTTGAAAGAACCAGTTCCTGGTTTCATTGATCTGTGTTTTTTTTTTTTTTTTAATGTTTACTTGTTTTTGAGAGTGTGTGTGTGAGCAGGGGAGGAGCAGAGAGAGAGGTAGACACAGAATCTGAAGCAGGCTCCAGGCTCTGAGCTGTCAGCACAGGGCCCGATGCAAACTTGTGAACTGCGAGATCATGACCTGAACTAATAATGTCTAACTGACTGAGCCACCCAGTTGCCCCTCTGTTTTATTTATGGATTTTTTAGTTTCTGTATTATTTATTTCTGCTCCAATCTTTATGATTTCCTTCCTTCTGATGGCTTTAGGCTTCCTTTATTGTTCTTTTCTAGCTCCCTTAGGTGTTAGGTTAGGTTAAGACTTTTTTTGCTTCCTGAGGTAGGCCTGTATTGCTATAAACTTCCCTCTTAGGGCTGCTTTTGCCACATCCCAAAGGTTTTGGACAACTCTTTTCATTTTGTTTCCACATATTTTTTTAGTTTCTTTTCCTAGATGACTCATTCATCATTTAGTAAGATGTTATTTAACCTCCATTTATTTTTGATCTTTCCAGATTTTTCCTTGTGGTTGACTTCTAGTTTCATAGTGTTGTTGTTAGAAAAGGCGCATGGTATGACTTTAATCTTCTTGTGTTTGTTACGACCTGTTTTGTGGCCTCATATGTGATCTATTCTGGAGAACGCTCCATGTACACTTGAAAGAATGTATATTCTGCTGTTTTAGGATGAAATGTTCTGAATATATCTATTAAGTCCATCTGGTGCAGCGTGTCATTCAAAGCCATTGTTTCTTTGTTGTTTTTCTGTTTAGGTGATCTGCCCATTGATGTAATCAGGGTGTTAAAGTACCCTATTATTATTAAAGTACCCTATTATTAGTTATTATTATCATAGATTAGTTCCTTTATGTTTGTTATTGTCTTATGTATGTGGGTGCTTCCATGTTGGGTGCATAAATGTTTAAAGTTGTTATATCTTTTTGCTGGATTGTCCACTCTATTGTTATATAGTGTCCTTCTTTGTTTAAAAAGTCTTGGGGCGCCTGGGTGGCGCAGTCGGTTAAGCGTCCGGCTTCAGCCAGGTCACGATCTCCCGGTCCGTGAGTTCAAGCCCCGCGTCAGGCTCTGGGCTGATGGCTCGGAGCCTGGAGCCTGTTTCCGATTCTGTGTCTCCCTCTCTCTCTGCCCCTCCTCCGTTCATTCTCTCTCTCTATCCCAAAAATAAATAAAAACGTTGAAAAAAAATTAAAAAAAAAAAGTCTTTGTTTTAAAGTCTAGTTTGTCTGATATAAATATTGCTATTCTGGCTTTCTTTTGACATTGATTTGCATGATAAATATTTCTCCATTCCTTCACTTTCAACCTGCAGGTGTCTTAAGGTCTGAAGTGAAATTCTTGTAGGCAACATATAGATGGGTCTTTTTTTTTTTTAAGTCCATTCTGTCACCCTATGTCTTTTGACTGGAGCATTTAGTCCATTCACAGTAATTATTGATAGACACGTATTTATTGCCATTTTATTACTTGTTTTGTGGTTGTTTCTGGAGATTTTCCCTGATCCTTTCTTGTTTTTCCCTCCTTCATAGTTTACTGATTTTCTTTACTGGTATATTTGGATTTCTTTCTCTTTACTCTTTGCATATTTATTAGTGGTTTTTGATATATGGTTACCAATAGGTTTGTATATAACATCTGCATATAGCAGTCTATATTAAGTTGATGGTCATTTAGGTTTGAATCCATTCTTTTCTCCTTTCCTTCCCATGTTTTAGGTATATGCTAATGTATTTTACATCCTTTTTTGTGTGTGAGTTCCTTGACTGATTTTTTTTTTTTTACAGAAATAGTCATTTTTACTGCTTTGTGTTTCCCACCTTTATTGTCACTTTTGGTTTCTCCTTCCCACTTAAAGAGACCTCTTTAATATTTCTTGCAGGGCTGGTTAATGGTCACAAACTCCTTTGGTTTTTGTCTGGGAAACCCTTTATCTCTCCTTCTATTCTGAATTATAGACTTGCTGGAGACAGTATTTTTGGCTGCAGATTTTTTCCATTCAGCACTTTGAATATATCATGCCACTACCTTCTGACTTGCCAAGTTTCTTTCGAAAAATCTCCAGCTAGCCTTATGGGTTTTCCTTTGTAAGTTAATGACTTATTTTGTCTTGCTAATTTTAGGATTTTTTTTTTTATTACTCTATTTTACAAATTTAATTACAATGTATCTTGCTGTGGGCCTGCTTTCGTTGATTTTGATGAGAGTTCTCTGTGCCTCCTGGATGTGTATATCTGTTTCCCTACCCAGATTAGGGAAGTTTTCAGCTATTTTTTATCAAATAGTCTGCCCCCTTTCTCTTCTTCTTCTGGGACTCCTGGAGTCACTGAATTCCCTAGGTCTATCCTCATTTTGCATAATTTTCTTCTCTTCTGTTCAGTTTCATTGCTTTCCACTACTGTCTTCTAGGTCATTAATTTTTTCCTCTGCTTCTTCCAGCCTGCTGCTGTTCATTGCATCATGTGTATTCCTAATCTCATTTTTTTTGCACCCTTCATCTCTGATTCTTTTTTAACTCTTTTATCTCTGTGGCAAGTGTCTCACTGATGTCTTCCATTCTTTTCTCAAGCCCAGTAACTATACTTATGATCGTTGCTTTAAATACTCCATCAGGCATGTTACATATATCTGTTTCATTTAGATCTCTGGCTGTGGCCTTATCTTCTCTCATTTGGGATAAATTCCTGCCTTCACATTTTGTCTAAGCCTCTTCCTTCTTCTCTGTGTTAGAAAAGCCAGTTATATGTCCTGTTTGTGAAAGTAATGGCCTTATGAAGAAGAGGTCATGTAGTGCTCAGAGCCTGGCACTTCAGGGAGTGTCTCTAGTGTGTGCTCTGCTGTTGTGTTCTGGATGCTCTATCCTTCAGGTCAATCGTTGCAGAGGCTCTCTTTGCCTACGGTGGGCAGTGTTTGGTCCCTGGCTTGAATGTGGCAAGTTTTAACTAGGAGTGCTCTGGTCTGCTTGTGAAATGAGACCAGTTACTGCCTCCACTGGAACTAAGACACCTGCAAAACTCTTGTTAGGAGACATGGTATGGGCACAGGTTTGTGCTAGTCTTTTGGGGGAGGGGCCTGCCACAATGGACTGAGATATGCATGACTGAGAAAGGCAGTTCCACTGGAAGGGGGGGGGGGGGACTTAGTGTAAGCAAGTTGGGCAGCCACTGTCTGTGTTACACTGCTTCCCATTGGTCGGTGTGTTTATGCTGAGGGGGAGGGAAATGATGCCAGTCAGCTCCTTTGTTCCTGGAGAGGTGTCTCTGTGAACACTGCCTCTTCAGAGATGTGCTCTAAGAACAGCAAATACTCTCCCGACTGTGTACCCTAGGCACTCTTCAAATCAGTTCCCATGCGGTATGCCCCTGGATTGTTTGCCTGCCTTCCCTCCAGGAGCAGCACAGTGTCTTCCAGCGTCTATCCCAGCCAAATCCACTGACCTTTAAAACTCCAGGCTTTAAGCCCCACTGGTTGCAAGCACTCATGAAGTTCGGCCCTCTCATTTTCTAAGCCAACGGCCTTGGGGAAATATTCCCCTCATGCATCCGCCTGTGTGCTCTTCTCTCTCATCCTTCTCTGCGGCCACAATTCCCTCTCCTCTGCAGCAGCCATGGTCCATTTGCCCCCTAAACCATGCCTCTGCACTTCCTACCTTCTTCAGTGTGTCCTCTTCTCTACCTTTAGTTGTAGAGTTTGTTCTGTCAGTCTTCAGGTCGGTTTCTGGGGTATTTAGGATGACTTGATATTTATCTAATTGTGTTCGTGGGACAAGGTGAGCCTAGGGTCCTCCCAATCTGCCACCATCTTCCTGCTCCCCTTGAAATGCAAATATTCTTAAAATATTAGACTTTGGAAAAAATATATATATATTAGGCTTTTGTTCTGGTAACTTAGAAATTCAAAAGGAACACACGTGTTGAAAGAAGAGATTATGTAATCTTTTACTTCTGTATGTATGTATGTATGTATGTATGTATGTATGTATGTATTTATAGAGAGCCCAAGAGTGGGATAGGGGCAGAGAGAGAATGAGAATCCCATGCAGGTTCTATGCCCAGTGCTGGATCCCATGACCATGACATCATGACCTGAGCTGATACCAAGAATCAGATGCTCAACTCACTGAGCCACCCAGGCACCCCAACATTATGTAATCTTTTAAGCTTTAAATTTCTTAACACTCATTAAGTTTTAGAAGATAAGGTTATTATAATAAACTAAAACAATAAAAACATCTAATTCTTGATGAGGACAGATAGGGACAGATTTTACATTAGTTTGAGCAGTGGGGAACAAGAAAAGATTGTTCTCTGCAAATGGTGTGACTTCACTGAAGAAGGTAACAGATCCTTTATCTTAGTATAAATATCTTAGTATAAATGGCCATCCTGTGATGGCCATTACAGCACCCTCAACGCAAATGAAAAACAGACAGTGGAGAAATTCGGGCTTCCTAGGCCACGTCCTTTATCAGCCTCCCAACCTACCTGTTGCACCTCGTTTCTCAGCTCAGTCTGTGGAGATGCTGGCATCTGACCTTGGTCAGAGCCCAGGCTATATACCTCTGCTCTCACACTGCACACAATCTAGGCTTCTCTTACATCACGGTGCTCTGTGCCTGGCAACATAGGGGACAAAGTAGATGTATCATCCTGAACAGTGTTTTCCAAATGTTTTGACCACAACCCTCAGTTAGAAATGAAGTTATGTTGGGGCGCCTGGGTGGCTCAGTCGGTTAAGCGGCCGACTTCGGCTCAGGTCATGATCTCGCGGTCTGTGAGCTCGAGCCCCGCGTCGGGCTCTGTGCTGACAGCTCAGAGCCTGGAGCCTGTTTCAGATTCTGTGTCTCCCTCTCTCTGACCCTCCCCCGTTCATGCTCTGTCTCTCTCTGTCTCAAAAATAAATAAATGTTAAAAAATAATTAAAAAAAAAAAGAAAAAAGAAATGAAGTTATGTTGTGCATATACACTCATAAACAAGTTACACAAAATGATATTCACTGTATGTATGGTATATGTTCATCTTTTCTCTTCTACTCTACTTCAATTTTTTTAAATGCTAGTTTTTATCTACTAAATCAATGTCACAATCCATTATTGGGTCCTGACCTACAGTTTAAAACATAGTGATGCATGACATGTTTTGAGACATGTAGTTATATTTCTTAACTTAATCAATTTGGAACAGAAAAATTCTTAAAAAAAAAAAAGTTCGTTTATTTTTTGGGGGAGTGGGGAGGAGATCTGAAAGGGAGAGAGAGGATCCCAAGCAGGCTCTGAACTTTCAACACAGAGCCTGACGCAGGACTCAATCTCATGAACCGTGAGATCATGACCTGAGCTGAAATCAAGAGCTGGATGCTTAACTCTGACTGAGCCACCCAGGCACCCCTGAAACTATAAAATTCTAAGAAACAAATATATATTTCAGTAGAAATGTGAAAAAAAAAAATTTCCCTGGCACATATGTGAAGAGTTTGAAAATCATTCTGAAGAATAAAATAGGTGGACATGTGAGTCACAGTCACTTGGAATGCAGATAAACACAGGGCAACATCTGTGAGGAAGCCCAAATGAAGAGTGGAAGGAACTTACCGGAACTCAGCCAACCTACTGTGGCAATGAGAGACTTGACTATCAATGCTGTGAAGCCATCTCATTTTCCTTTTGCTAAATAAAATGATTAAAAGGGTTAGAAAGAAACTGCAATGTCAAATTCTATCTTCTCCAATCAGATGACAAGAGTAAATCAGCATTTCCTTTGAAAATGTGAGCGCTGACTTTGGTCCTATCCAAAAGAGTTAACTTCAATTAGAAGCAGGGTAAAAACAATTTCACGAAAACATTGTTCAGGGGCGCCTGGGTGGCTCAGTCGGTTGAGCGTCCGACTTTGGCTCAGGTCATGACCTCACGGCTTATGAGTTTGAGCCCCGTGTGGGGCTCTGTGCTGACAGCTCAGAGCCTGGAGCCCACTTTGGATTCTGTGTCCCTCCCTCGCTCAGGCTCTGTCTCTCTCCCTCTCTCTCAAGAATAAATAAAACATTAAAACTTTTTAAAAATAAAAATAAAAAAATGAAACACTGTTCAATCTTTTTTCCCAAACAATTACCTGAATTTTATTAGCCAAGGAAGATCAGCTTGAAGAGAAAAAACAAACAAAAGAGCCTTTAGACTCTTTAAGTACATCATATATTTATAGTTTAGCATTTTTAAAAGGTCACTACCCATCAGTCCATTAAATGTACCAATTTACATCACAGGCCCACTTGTCAACTAAGTTAATGTCCATCGTCCTTTGGCTCAGGAGACCGTCCTTTGCATCCCACCGTGGTCTGAAACGGCATCAGAAAGGATGCTGCTCAGTGGTTTGTGGTTAACACCTCAAAGGTAAACATGGCTCTGGAGCCAGGTGCTTTTCTGCAAGGAAATTTCCACCTGGCTACGCGGCTCTGCACATCTGTTCTCCTCCTGCCCGGTGACATCCCTGCCATCAACAGCCACACTGAAGAGAAACAAAAGCTCATGAGCGGCTGGGGCTGCGGCAGTCTCTGAGGGGAACGTGCCCCAGTCTAGCTGGGAATGGCTTCGGGAGCCTCTCTCCTGGCGGAGAACTTGCCGTCCAGCGTTTACGGGGTTCTCCGGGATTTGTGACAACTCCCAAGGTCTGTAAGTTCAGAATGTGCTCTCAAGCAGGCAGTGGCATCCACACCCGGTGGGACACACCTCCTGGGTCCGAAACCACTCCATCATGTGGCTGGTGTGCCCACCGTGCCCACAGGTCAGGCAGAAGTTGGACGAGCCGCGCACCGCCACGTGACAGATGGCACACTGGAATGTGAAGCCTTTGCAGATGGCACACTGCGTGCCACGGACCTCGCTCCGACAGTGGCTGCAGTACACGCCAAACTCTGCGAACGGGTGGGAATGGCCAGAACAAGAGACACGGTAAGTTAGTTCCGCAGAGGGACATGGCACTGTGAGAACGATGTATTGGCTGGAGGACTCTACGGGATTCTATCACAGCCGTGGTGCTCCCTTTTCTTCAACAGCAGCTCTTCATCCACAATCTCACTAAGTCTGACAAAGAGAAGCTGCTGTCCCTGCCGGCGGGGTGCAGGTGGACAGCGTGCCAGACGCCTGGTGGCCAGGGGCCTCGGGTGAAAAGCCCAGGAGGTAGCTACGCCTCATTCTCTCCTACGCCAGTGGCTGCGCGGGCCTGGCTCGTGGAGGTGGCCACCGATCGTTTGTTGACAGAAGCGAAGGACCCAGTGACACCCAGCAACGGCTGACCAGTCTCACGCCGTCTTCCCTACCTGCCCACCAATGACCAAGTGGCACGAGAGGAGCCGGGTCAGGACACTGCGGTCAGGACCACCTGACAGCTGGCCCCCCCGGCCTCCCGAAAGAGACCCCGAGGGCCAACCCCCTCACCTGCACATCCTAGTCTACCTCAGGCATGACCCCGAGTCTGGGCGGCCAGTACCGACCTCCCGTCTGCCTGGCCCGCTTCCAGCGGGCCAGCTTGGGAGCAAACCTCCCCACCGGCTGCGCTCTCTCCCGGGACGGTGCCCTCGTCGCCCAGCCCTGCCTGTAGCCTGCCACCTCTGCCAACCTCTGGAGCAAAGGCCACCTTGGTCTCGATTCCTGAAGAGCGCCAGGGCAGGAGCGGCAGGCCCGCGCCCCATTACTGCCTCCAGACCGTCACCTTTCCTCTCGAGGAAACGCCGCCTGGCTCCGCCACCCTTGTCTCCTCTCCTCTGCTCTCACCTGTGGCACCGTGGACACACCCCCGTTCCCTCAGGACTTCTCTTCTGGTTCTCACGCTTCCTTCAGCCCCGGTTCTTGGCACCATCGCTGGTGCCTTCAAAACCCACCCCCCCGACCCTCTGCCCACCTGGCCTCGCAGGTCCTCACCTGTCATGTACAGCCTTCACCCTTTCTGGCGTCACCTTCCCCCGGGGCCAGTCTGAGTGACGCGAACCAACCTCCCAATCACTTGCTCGCAAGTGTCCCCACCTCTCCCTCCACGGTACTGACCGGAAGAACCTCCGGCCCCGGTGGAGCTGCCGACTCCACGAGCACTAGTGAGGGAAGGCCCACCGTCAAGATGCACTTCCCACTAAATCCACGACAGACTCCCAGTGCGGGGGGCGGGCTGGAGGGGGGGCTTCTCTGCCATTCCCCAGACGGCACTTCCGGCCTCCGCAGCAGCCCGCACACTCCTCGCACACACCCTGCTCCCCTCACCTGCTGGCCTCCCCTCTGCCTCGAGAAAAGAGAAGCTTTCATCTCCAGCCACCAAACCTTTGCATCTCCCTACCTGTTTCTCTACTCCTTCTACCTCCTACAACACAGGAAGGAGCCTTCCTTTCGCCAGAGCCAGTTCCCTCTGCTTCGTGACGGCGGGTGGTCACAAAAATGTACCACTAAAGACTTCTAAAATACATGGTAACTAAGGAAAGATTTTATGATAGTCCTGGTTCAGGTCAATCCCGAGACAAATTAGAGTGGTTTGGTGATCTTGGTTAAAAACAGCCATGTCTTGTCCCTCTAAGCCTGACTGTTTATGTCAGGTAAGACTTTGGTTTATGTTCTTGTGAAAAGCCTAATTAGTTTAAATTTCTTATATTTCCTTTAGTAGTTTTATTGGTTTGATAAGATTCAACCTTTAAAGATTATGAGAATGCAGAAAGTGCATGTTCAACATAGTGAATTATAGTATGGCTTTAAAAAAAAAAAAAAAAAGGTTGTTCTTGGGGCGCCTGGGTGGCTCAGTTGGTTAAGCGTCCAACTCTTGATTTGGGCTGAGGTCATGATCTCGCAGTTTCATGAGTTTGAGCCCCACGTCGGGCTTGCTGACCCTGCAAGCCTGCATGGGATTCTCTCTCTCTCTCCCTCTCTCTACGCTCCCCTGCTTGTGCTCTGTCAAAATAAATAAATAAACTTAAAAAAATTATTAAAAAATAAAATAATAAGACACAAAATAAAAAAGGGTTGTTCTTTGACATTTCAGATAACTGTATATGTAAACTTAATTATCCTCCTTATCTATCCGGGTAAAATTACTAAAATGTCATCTCCCTGAAAAACTCAATGTCATCGGTAACTGTGTTTCTTCACAGTAAGTCAGTTTAAGTATAATTTCTAAAAATCCTTATTAAGGCTCTGAACTAACATTTCATTTAGTTAATTAATGAATCATTTGTGGGGGGGGGTGGATGTGAACAATTTCTAAGTGGATACAAATTCACAAAGAAAATACAGAAACACTACGTCACTAAGTGTAGTTTTAGTTCTTCTCTCTTGCCTCTTACTGTTACACATGATGGACCGGCCATTACTGAGAAGGGTGGGCACACATCTGGGCCATGCTGGTGGGGTTCGCGCTAAGTGTCACCACATTTGGGTATGCAAAGGGCTGTAGACTTTGTTTGTGATCGGGAAGCTGTCAGGTATCTTTTATAGGAATACTGACAAACCTGGGGATCTCAGGGAAGGAAGCATACAACCACAGGTGTAGGCTTTGCAGGGGAAACGTGGTGGAGGTGAAAGGGATCATTCTTGGTTCCTAAGAGACAAACTAATAAGGACAATAAAAACACGTCTGGCACATAAACGATGAAATTACGATTTCCGAGGCTCTATGAAACCCTCAGGCAGAAGCCAGCTCCGGAGGCTTAGTGTCATATGGCCCCTCATAGGGAAGAGTTGTGTCATGAACATCAATTACACAAGTGTAAATAAAACCAGTCAAAAAAATAAGACGCTAAATTAATAAATGGAAGTCAAATAAAATAAGACATAAATTAATTAATAAGCTAAATAAAAATCGCTGAACAAAATTGAGGTGGGCAGATGCACACCTCTGGCGCAAGATTTGGGAGGCGGGGCTGACAAAGCAAAGCAAACACCTTGCTCTGCCACCATTGTGACCAAGCACCACATGCCGTAGTGGAAAACAACAAAATCAAAACCCATCTTATGATGGAGATGGCTTTTCAAAAGAATATTCTGCCCAGCAGTACTCCTTCAAAATAGATGAAGCTTTGACTTCTTTCTATAAATCTAACTCCCTAAATGAAAACAATCTTATTCCTAAAATTCACTGCTGATATCGGATGACCCTTGCCGACGTGATTAGCCCAAGAGGAAAGTGCTGGTTTTCCAGCAATTTGGAGCCTAACTGTACGTAGCCCTGGTGACCTTGTAGCATTTTTCTCTCAATATCTGTTTGCTATATGTGAACAGTCCAATTCTTCCAAATAATAAAAATGAAAATATTTAAATGCTTTGGTCTGTGAGTCTGTTTTCATAACCCCCTCCCTCTGAAATCTTGCAGTGCTCTTTGTAAAGGTATTAGAACATATTATTCATTCTTCAAGATCATCTGAGTCTTTGTGAGTTCCTGTTTTACTTCTCTGATTGGATTATAGGCTTCTTGTTAACCCCCGCCCATCCCCACCAAACCACCCCCTGGATTTCCTCGTATGGCCAACAGAACCTGGCATGATGCTTCTCATGGTGGATGTCAGTAAGAGTGCAATATACCAGTTACCTGTCTCTGTGACTCACAGATTTTCCTGAAAACTAATTCTACAAGACAAACTGCTCTAGGCCTGCAATCCTCTCTCTGATAAACTTTCATGCATTTATATGCTCTGAAAAATATATTACCCAAATAGCATTTTGCATCTTTGCATCTCCTCAAGTACATACACCAAAATAATCCGTATTAAAATAATCCTTCAATATGCAGATCTATGTATTACTCTGGTTTGTTTTTTAGATTTTAAGTAATTTCTACACCCAACATGGGGCTTGAACTCACAACCCTGAGATCAAGAGTCACATGCTCCGCTGAATGAGCCAGCCAGGTGCGCCCTGTTTGGGTTTTTTAATTGAAACTATATACACACAACTTAAAGAGTCAAATAATGCTATACATCTTATTAACAAAACCAACATTCCCTTCTACCTCCCTTGCCCCTCACTCTCAGGAGGAAAACCTTCCAACTCATTTAACTTTTTCTTCTGTTTCTACCTTCCTATTCTCAAACACCACATTTATGAAGCCAATTCTTACCTTCCACACTGAAGCATTACCTCAACTTTCACCTGGCAGCTTCTTCCACTCCTCAATCCCACCATCCACTCATATACCCCGTCCCACCATCTACCTAGGTGAACATGAATCAAGCCGAGCCACATAACCATGATGACTTTTCCTTTCCTGCACATTTGGTTTTTCTCAGAGTTAGTAACCGTCTTGTTGTTTTCATTTGCTTAGCTGGCTTAGCGTAATTCACCTGCGAACCCTCTATCAAATACCTGAATCTCTATAAATATATCGGACACTGAAATCCATTAGATACTTTGCTAACTTTCTCTTCTTGGAGACAATGCTCCTGAAGCTCCAAACTGGATCTGTCTCTGGGTTGGCCATGTGGATCTCCCTTTAACATCATCCCGACTCCCTGCTTTCTTAGACTGAATCTCCTTCTTGGAGAGGGTGAAGGTTTACTTTCACACGTGACTGATAATTTGGGTAGAATTGCAGGTGAGAAACCATTTTCTGGAGAATTCTGAAGGCACTGATGCATTCATTGTCCTCTCCTTTCCAGTATCTAGTTCACTGCTTCTGAGAAGTGTGGTGCCATCCATTTTCCTTAACCTGCTTTGCCTCTCTGGAAGCTCCCAGGGTATGCTCTTTATCCTGGGTCTTTCTTCATTCACTACACTAAGTGCTTGGTGAGCTTTCTTTTTTTATATTAAAAAAAATTTTTTTTTAACGTTTATTTATTTTTAAGACAGAGAGAGACAGAGCAGGAATGGGGGAGGGTCAGACAGAGAGGGAGACACAGAATGTGAAACAGACTCCAGGCTCTGAGCTGTCAGCACAGAGCCCGACACGGGGGCTCGAACTCACAGACTGCGAGATCATGACCTGAGCCGAAGTCAGATGCTTAACCGACTGAGCCACCCAGGTGCCTCGTTGGTGGGCCCTTTCAATGTGGAAAGGTGTGTGCCTTCTCTGGAGAACGAATATTTCCGATTTTCTATAGTGCTAGAGAATGGGTAATAACCTGCTCTGCAAACTAGGGGCAGGGGTCTGGCCTAAAAAGGCCATCAAACAATACTGTGCTTACTCTTACCTTCATGCCACTTCCAGAGGTACTGGGCATAACTAAATCCTGAGCCATCGTTGGGGCAGGTGGTTCTGTGATGTGTGTTACTGTTTTTCCACCTGTCCGTTCAGGCCCCGTAAAATCAGCTACCACTAACCTATCTGCCTCCTTGACCCCAAATGCTATTGCCAACACTGTTCCCCGTACACGGTTATGCCTTTTCAGGAAAGCTCTGGATAGATGCTCTGGGGCATCCGGGGGAGAGAGGAAATCCATGTGTGTTCAAACCACCCTCTCTGGCAGTCTTCCACGTCACCCTTTAAAACCTATCTCTTCTTTTGGCTCCTTTCAGGTCACGGTCTTGCTTTTCCTCAGAACTCACTGGTGTCTCATTCTAAGTTTGTTTCTGGTTCTTCCTCTAGACGCCAGTGCAAGGGCTGGTTTCTCTCACGGCCCGGAGTGGGTGGGCACTCGCTCTCCCTGTATTCTTCCCCCCGCCCCACTGGGCCTCCCCCCTCCCCACCCCCAGGCCCAGGGCAAGGTACCCACTATCACAGCTTCAGGACCGCCTACATGACGGAGGTTCCCAGACTCCTAGTTCTAGCCCCAGGCTCCCCTTTGAGCTCCAGACACACATCTGGCCACATATGGGACTGAACGGTCTGGCATCTCATACACACCTCCGGCCCCTAACAGGGCTCCTAATTTTCTGTCTTAATTTGGGCACCACCACCTACCCAGTTGCTCAAGCTAGAAACCCAGAAATTACCTAATAAGCTCTGTCTCTTCCCCGCAATCCGACATCCAATTTGTTAGCGTATTATGGTAGTCTCCCTCTAAAATGTATTTTTAATCCCTCTCTCTCTACCTCTATTGACACAGCCTGACATTAGACTGGAGATCTCCCTCTGACTATCCTGACAGCCTTCAGACTTTCACCCCTGCCCTCCTCCAATCCTTTCTTCGTTTAACAGCCAGTGATTCTCTTAAAATAAAAATGAGAGCATGTCACTTACCTCTTAATACCTTGGACGCTTACCACTGGACTCAGAATACAAGCCCAACGCTGTACCCTGACTTACAAGTCCCTAATTATCCTACAATCTGACCTGGTACCTCTCTTCTTGCTCATTGTGTTCTAGCCACTGCCTTCCTTCACTTGTTTATGTCTACTGCTCTCCTCACGAATGGCTCCTTCTCACCCCTCAGACCTCAGCCCCTCAGAAAGGCCTTCCCAGTCCACTGTAACACCTTACCTAAAATTCTCCCTCCCTGCACCAACATCCTTTTTGTTTGCTCATAAACACGGATCACCACTTATAACTACTTAATTTTGCTCCCTACTTGTCTGTGAACTCCAGAAGGGGAAGAATGTGCTTGATATACAATAGGGGAATATATGGATAAGTACCCCTCGTTCAAATCACTATCTGAGTACCACACACAGAACTACTACTATTTAGAATAGAAATTTACGCTTGTCATGAAAGGCAGGGGTTTTTGGCAGCTTGAAAGTGAGAAGCTAAAACACTTCACTCCAAGTCTTACACTACAGACAAACTAAATTATGGGACCTTTCAGACAGTGACAGGAAAAGAAAGAAATTAATATTCACCGATCCCTTTGTGAGGATCAGGAGGACAGGAGACAAACTTCAGCACCTCAGCTCGTTTCTCTCTCAGCCCCCAGCGATAGAGGATTTCTCCATAGCATTTCTTAAAGTCATCAAATTGCTGGGTATTGGCAGGGTCCAGAAGCCTGGATAAAACTCAAAAGATTTCCTGTCAGTTCCTTTAAGAAAAAACAAGCTCGATACCAAATGAACTCAATATGCCTTTCTTAAGGCAAGAGTCCTAATTTTGGAGAATCTAAGCATTATGAAATTGCAGCTTTCGCCCGGGAAGGTCGTTACCTTTTATTTTTATCATGCTGGTCACGTTCTCGCTCACGAGGATCACTGTAGGTAAGACTCCCAAAGCGGATTTCTTCTGGAGAAGACTCTCCCCAAGGTGAAGATACATGTTCTGCCTCCCTTCCCGCTGAAGAAAATCAAACGGGAAGGAAAAAGGGAAATCAGAGAAGGCATGGAAAGGGCCTGAACACCCTCATAATGCAGAATGCGCCCAATTTAGTCCCTGGAAGATGTTGAGAAATATAACTGAACAGAACTCTTTCTCAGCCTTGCCTTTTTGTCTAGGTATTTACTGTTCAGGTGACCAGATAATTAAGTATACACATAATGTTCAAGCAGCAAATTATGGTGTAGTGATACGGAACATTGGATAAAGCAGTCATGACTCATAAAGACTTTTTAAATGACATGAGAAAATGCTCATGATCCAATTAAAAACAGAACGCAAAATCATATATATAGAATGATCCCACCCCCCACCCCCCACCCCCCCGCCCACATATACACACACACACATATACAGATTGGGAAAAAATGTTCTGGAATGTTAACAGACATTGTTTCTAGGTGGAGGTTCAGTGGTGATTATTTTCTTCTCTAATACTTTTTGTTTTTCTTCACTGGGCAGGTATGACTTTTATAATCCAGAAAATTAAGGTAATTTTTATGTATTTACTTAAATAGGCTTCATGCCCAGCATGGAGCCAATGCAGGGATTGAACTCACAACCCCGAGATGAAGACCTGAAGTGAGATCAAGAGTCGGGTGCTTAATTGACCGAGCCACCCAGGCACCCTCAAGAAAACTAAGATGATTTTTAAAAAGAAATTGCAAAAATCCGTAAACCACAAATACACTTATTCATTAAATAGGTCTTTATGGCCAGCCAGAATCAGGCTCATCTTTACTTCTCCACGTTGAAAACAGTGCGTGGGAAGAGGCGGATAACAGAAGTGGCAGATGACGGGGGCAGGCGGTGGGGGGGGTGGGGGTGGGGTTGGGTGCCATGAAGGAGAAAGGATGAGGGTTGGGTTTACGGGGTGAGCACAAAGAAGTCCCACTGTCAGTTTCACAAAGTTCTAAGTTGAAAAGCAACCCAGCAAGGCACACAGGCATACCGGAAACTGGCCTGTTCAAACATGAAAGCCCAGGCCTTGCTGACTACAGCATCCCCATCATAGGAAATTGGAATAGAAATGAGAAACAAGGAAAAAATGGAGCATATCCATCAACCGAAGTTTACACATCAACGACTCACACACAGCTTCAGAGCACTAGAAATCCAGCGTGGCCAAGTCAGCTCCATACCAACCTATGTTCCAGCCACCAGTGTTGAGCCCTGGGTCCGACATGCTGGAGCAGGAGCCCGAGGAAGTAAAGCTAGGCTGAAGGACAGACAGGCGCAGTGTCAGAACACGCTGCTCTGTGAATGCTTCCCTCTCGGAGAAGTCAGACACAGAGCAGAAGGCCACAAGCTTACATATCGGCTGTGGGACACCACGAGGTTAGAGGACCGGCCGGGAAAAGGTCCGAAGGGGTTTGGTATTCCCTGAGGCCGAGACTGGGCTTCAAACACACTGCACAGCATGGCCAGTGTCTGGACGTCCCGGAGTCGGCAGTAATGAGCCAACCTGGAGGAAGATGACAGAAAAAAAGTCAAGAGAAGAGACAGAGGAAGGGTAACTGTCACAGTTTATGGCAGGTTGCTGCCATAGGGATGAGAGGGAAGGTTCTTAATTCTGCCTCACAAACCCCTGTCGGGAACCAGGGTTTTCTACAGATCTAGCTGCTTGATTAGAATCTGGCTAAATTTGTTTTGGAAAAGAATATATCCAAGTATTACAAATGACCCGGGTAACCCATTCAAAAGTTTCTGGTTGGCATCCAGGCATGGCTCAGACTTGAATGTACCTTCTCCAAGAACTAAGGGGACTAAACTAACATCTGAATGAGGCCATGCATGTGCTCTCAGTCTCTCCAACTCCAAGAAGCAGCCCACTGCTTTCTGGGGGTCTCTACACACTTCACTCGTGGAACCAAAAGCTGCGTGAAGGTGCTCAGAACACTGTACAACCACCACTGTATGGCGAGCTGGCGACAGACTCAAAGGTGGAATTATGAGCATGAGCTATTAAATAAGAACAACAAGGAATATTTTTACCTTTTAGGTACTCACATCCTCTTTGCTCCTTTTAGGACTACTATGCTAGGATGTGAGGTAGGGATCGGGGCAACATGGCCTTTGTGATAGAATGATATTGATACTTTCCTACCAAGTAATGTCTAACATTTCTTAAGGTGTTTTCACACTATCTTATTTGAGCCTTCTGTGATGTGGACAGAACAACTGTTATCATCCCTGCATGACCATGAGGCAACTGAAGCTTGAGGACAGGTCCGAGGTCTGGCTTCAACAAGTAAGTAAAGAAATCCTCCACCAGAGGAATTAGAGCTTCTCTGTCTTTCTATCCAGATCTGAGCCAAACTGTTATGAAGGTTCAAGTGGTTTTATCTGGTAAATCATTTTGCACATTGTATTTCCAGCTTGCCACATCCCAATGCAACAATCAAACACAAATTCAGTGTTGCCATAAATTGCCTAATAGGGTGAAAACATCATTGCCCTTGGAAAATGTGTAAGCCAATGTGGCATTAGAGTCTCCGCTCTTGGGGGCAAAGCTCTACAGCACCCAAGATATTTACCATCTGAAGAGTTCAAATTCTTCTATTCAGACTGATGTTACTTATAGACTAAAGCATAAATCTCTAAAGGACGCATGAGTCTCCAATCTTTGTCGTAAATGACAAAAACTGTATAGTTTCTTCTGTTATAAGAAGTTAGTTCTGCACAGAAATTATTATAGCACTAACGGGAAAGATCTCACTTCTTCCTCCCGTTCTTCAGACTTCTTCGATGATAACACTGAAAAGTGTGTACAGACCTAAAATTTACATCACTCGTTTCCTTCCTTTTAGCTCTCTAAACCTACAAGGATTCCAGCAGCTGTCGCCCGAATGGATGTCGAGCCCAGGGCGTTTCCAAATCTGGGTCAGACTTCGGGCCAAGGCAAAGATCTGTAGCGACTGTAGCCAGCGACCAAACCTGGACAGATCAAAGAGAAATATTCAAAGTCAGACTGGGGACGAGAGGACCAGGAAGCATGAAAGAACCCCACCTATCCTAAAGCCTTGCTGCTCTGAGGGCAGTAAAACCTGGGAATATCAGGCCCCATTCCAGACATACTGACTCAAAATTCGCATTTTAACAAGATGCTCAGGGGACTACACCGCTCAAGAAACACTAGTCTTAAAAACTTCTATCAAGCAGGATCACTTGGGTGGCCCAGTCAGTTAAGTCAGACACTTGATTTCAGCTCAGGTCTTGATCTCATGGTTTGTGGGTGTTCCTGAGTGTTTGTGAGTTTGGGCCCCACGTCAGGCTCAGTACTGCCAGCTTGGAGCCTGCTTGGGATTCTCTGGCTCCCTCGCTCTCTGCCCCTCCCCCACTCGTGCACAAGCACACGCACATGCTCTCTCTGTCTCTCTCTCTCTCTCAAAAATAAATAAATAAATAAATATTTTAAAAGCCTTTTGTTAAGTATACTTCAGAGGAATGACACTGTGCATTAACTTCAATGGGTTGTCTATTTAACCACGAACTCATGTGACTTCTGCTGCTGCTTCATTAGTGAACAGGCAGAGGTGAAAAAATAGAATTCTGTATCACACTGCAGATCTGTCCTTTGCCCAAGTAACAGGAAGCTATGTTGCTTTCATTACAAAAGTTTCAGTATACTCACAAAGCTAAAGAAAAATAGGCCAGGACAAAATAGACTTGGTTTTCTTTTTGTTGACATCAAATCTGAGGAACATCACCAAACCTGAAATCTCACAGGGCTTGGGGTCATCAAGCCGAAACGAATGTCCATTAAGTGTCTATTAAATCCAAGATTTAGCACATGCTTAATATTAAGAGCCTCCTTAAGAGGAATACTACTTTTGGGAAATCTTTCTTCTTAGTAGCAACACATCATTGTACAACCAGGGACTGGAAAACCCTGTACTAGACTCTGAGAAACCTGAAAGGAAGGAAATTTAGACTTTAATCAAAGAGTCTATAAGAAAAAAGAAGCAAATAAAAATACTGGAAAACAGGTAGAGAAATACATCAGCTACGTAATAAAGCAATTAAATTAGCCCTTTCATGAAGATGGCACCGAAAGTGAAAAAAGAAGCCTCTGCCCCTCCCAAAGCTGAAGCCAAAGCAAAGGCTTTGAAGGCCAAGAAGGCAGTGCTGAAAGGCGTCCACAGTCACGAAAGAAGATCCGCACATCACCTACATTCCGATGGCCCAAGACACTGTGCCTCCAAAGGCAGCCCAAATATCCTCGAAAGAGCACCCCCAGGAAAAACAAGCCTGACACAAACAAGCTATGCCACCATCAAGTTCCCACCCCACCCCCACCCGGACTACCAGCATCAGCCATGAAGAAAATAGGAGACAACAACACACTTGTGTTCATTGTGGATGTCAAGGCCAACAAGCACCGATCAAACAGGCTGTGAAGAAGCTCTATGACAATGATGTGGCCAAGGTCAACGCTCTGATCAGCCCCGACGGAGAAAAGAAAGCATCTGTTTGGCTCCCGACTATGATGCTTTGGACGTTGCCAACAAAATTGGGATTGCCAACAAAACTGAGTTCAGCTGGCTAAATCTAAATTTTTTCACCAAAATAAATAAATAAATAAATAAATAAATAAATAAATAAATAAATAAAAAATTAAGTGGTACCAGTGTACTTAATGCACACAAGTACTGATTCAGGCAAGAAACCTGAGGTTGGTTAAGCATCTGACTTTGGCTCAGGTCGAGGAAATTGAGGCTCAGAAAGATTAGGTGGCTACCCCGGATCACACAACAAAAAAAGTGAGAGCCTAGGTTTAAACCCGGGTCTGTCTGAACCCAAGGGAAGGGTCTTTCAAGTTCACACAGACTAGCCTGACTTTCCAAATCAACTCCCAGAAAAATACTGAAAACTTCCACAAAATAAAACAAAAATACCTTAGGAAGTAGTTTTTTCGCAGAGAATGATTTTTTCACAACACGAACCGTGGGTGTGCCTTAGGACTGACTGCATCTGCTAACCTCACCGATCCTATGATGCAATTAACCTTCCGGTTTTCATTTTACAAAGACACACACACAGAGGCTGAGCGAGTCTGAAATACTTTACCCAGGGCTATCCCATGAGGAGCAGAGTTGGACCTTCACCTCCCAGGATAAATTCCACAATGTTTCTACTACTTTCTTGTGCCTTTTTAGCGTACACAGACCCTGAGATGGCTAAGTCCTTAGAGAAGCAGATTCAATCTAGGACCCTCAACCTCGCTTAAAAGGGTTTGGGGGGTGGAGACCGGACAGTGTTCATGAGAAGACAAAAGGAAATCTTAAGGATTTTTTAATCAGATAAAAATCATGGGAAGGCCTCAGTTCTGGGCCAGTGGGAGAGTTATGAGGGAAAAACTGAGCTGAGAGGGGTTTCACTGCCCAATCACACGCTCACACTACAGAATAAAGGGCACAGGAGAGACAGAGCGGACTAGTGGTTGCCCAGGCCTGGGTGGGGAAGAGGGGACTGGCAGGAGACAGCCAAGTAGGGTGGTTTATGGCAGTGTTCTAGTTCTTTTTTTTTTTTTCAGAATTTTTTCTTTAATGTTTATTTATTTTTGAAAGAGAGAGAGAGAGTGGGGGAGGGGGAGAGAAAGGAGGACAGAGGATTTGAAGTGGGTTCTGTGCTGACAGCAAAGAGCCCCCCCGATATGGGGCTCAAACTCAAGAAACCATGCGATCGTGACCTGAGCCACAGTCGGACCTTAACCGACTAAGCCACCCGGGGGGCCCCTACGGCAGTGTTCTAAAACCCTTGTGATCATGGTTGCAAAACTGTGAATATACTAAAAGCCACTGAACGGTACGTTTTAAATGAGTGAATCACAAGCTATATGGACTATATCTCGACAAAGCTATTAAGAAAAATAGGAGCAGCTCGCTTTAATATACTGATGTGTTCCTGCAAGGATGAAGGGAATTAACATTTTTGCTCGATTACATCGTATTTTATTTTACGTCGTATTTTAAAACGGAAACATGTTTCCACCTAAAGGAATGCTTTGGTAAACTTTTCATGAAACAAAGCATTTTTAAAAGTATAAAAACCCCAACAAAACGGAATTAAGGGCGCAAATGGCAAGGGTATAGATACCCACATTTAGATGTATAACAATCACCATGGTACCAGAACAGAAAAGAAATGTAATAAAAAATTCTCAGTATGTGAGCTTTAGGATCTTCTCAACTAAGCACTAATGAGAAAAATACCCAAAGGATTTAAAAAGCTGCTCTTGCCCTGATGTTTATCAAAGAAAATGGGAGAGGGATTACAAAATAGGAGGCCCCACTTGAAATGTCATTAAACCACAACCATACAGTGACAACAACCTGCTCAAAAAGGAAAATCCAGATTGCCATCAGAAGGGATGCACAATACCTGGACAAGGTCCTTCCTTCCCACGAGCAAGGCCGAAGTGGCATTCTTCTGACATGTTTCTTGAATATCATTCACATTCAATCTGAAATTTAAAAAAAGAGTTAAGAAGTTTTTTTTTAGTCTAACTTCCTGAACCAATTACCCCTGGACTAACAGACAGACAAAAAGGTGCCTCTTTAGTTGTCACCCAAAATGTCTTATCTGTGTGGGCCTTCCGCTTCTCCCTTGCTACATGATATGGAGAAAAAGCTTACCTACAGCTCATATGAGGCCGTGGGTTCCCGCCTGGGGAAGGTGAAATTGCTCGCCTCTCTAAAGTCAGGACAGGAGGACAGCCTCAAATGTCAATTTGGCAACCAGTCCTTCTATGGATTTCCCCAGGCTTGAGGGTTGAATAAAAATGCATTTAAATACGTGTAACACCGAGGTTTCTAACACAAAGGGTGGTGTGCTGTGTATATGTTACAAAATAAACACTTTCTGCTATGTATGCAGGTTCGAGAAAAAGGGCAGCCACAGGCCAGCCTCTGTATGCCTGCTACTAGCCTCCCAACTCTCTTCAAGCAAAATGGCCCTGCTTTTAACTGTTTTACATACTGGCACAGAAAGCAGAATTCTGAGGCCGTTCCCAAGATTTCGGCCTCCTGCTCTACACATCTTCTATAATATCCTGTGCCTTTAATCGTGGGTGAGACCAGTGAATGTTGATGGGCTATGACACCCAAGATTAGGTTATTGATCAGTCCACTTTGAATGCATCAAAAGGGAGATTCTCTTAGGTGGGCCTGACCTAATCAGGTGAGACCTTAGAAAGAAGGTGAGGTGTCCTCTCCTGGTCTCAGAGAAGATGAAAACCATCAAGTTCTACGGCTTCAAGGAACTGAATTCTGCTAACCACCTGAATGAACTTGGAAGAGGACTCTGAACATTGGATAAGACCACCACCTGGCCACCTCCAGATTTCAGCCTGGTGAGATCTGAGCAAGGACCTAGCTAGGCCGTGCTCAGACTCCTGACCCATAGAAACTGAGACAATAAATGTATGTTGTTTGAAGCTGCTAAGTTTCTGGTACCTCCTTATGCAGCAATAGAAAGCTGGTACACCGGTCTTCTAAAACTGCTTTTGAAGAAAGGGTTCCGATACTTAAAACCAAGCAAACGAACACAACTTTGATTGTGATGACTGTGTGATAAGCAGGGCGCACTTACATGTACAGTTCTCCCAGTGACTTGTGAACAGGAAGAAGGCACGCAGTGTCCTGGATGATAACCTTCCCAGCAGCCTTGATGGGTCGATTGCCGGAGTCCGATCCCTCACGCTTGCTTTTCCATCTCCTGGATTTCTGGGGGAGATGACGAGATATAACTAATAGGGACTTGGACGAATGGAAACCTACGGTTGCAGAGCACATCAGAGTTGGGTCATTGGTTATTTGCAGAGGCTTTGCATTACATCATGCCCACAATTATATGAATCAGCATCTGTAGGAAATAAAAGGATGGCAAAGGGCACTGAGCTCTTGGTCCAAAATCCTAACAGGAAAATAAGCACCCTACCGCAATGCTACATACATTCTGCAGGTGCCCAAAAACAGACGCCTTGAATTTAGAATTAAAAAAAAACAAACAAAAAACCCCCCAAAAAACAAGAAGAAAGAAAGAAAGAAAGAAAGAAAGAAAGAAAGAAAGAAAGAACGAACGAACAGCAGGTAAATAAGTTAGTAAAGACCACAAAAATGTGGGGGAAGAGCAACTTTCAAGGTTGGGATCAGCCTTAGATTCAAAGTTCTTGCTTGAAACTAACCAAAGGTTTTCTTCTTCTCAGACAGCTTTAACAGGATTTGCTGAGAATGTAATTCACACACAGCGGTGTGGGCTCTGCAAACCTTAATCTGTGGCAGGCAGACAGAGAAACATAGCAGCTCAAGAGAATTACCAGGTTTTTCCTAGCAGATTTGAATTATTTCTAAAAGTGATCATTTTAGAATGTCAAAAATAGCTGAGCAGAGGGACCTGGGTAATGGATGTGGATGATCACGAGCAACTGTCCTGTCTCCCCAGAGCCTCACCTACAAAGGAGCCTGCATGCGGGAAACGAGAGATGTCCTGGAAAAGGAGAATTATCAGTGTAGCCTCATCTGGTACATTCAAAATGACAACCAGCCAAGGGAGCAATATTCTATTTTATTTTATGCTGAAGTTAAAAAAGGGGGCCGGCCACCAGAGTGACTCAACTCAGGGGGGAAGTGACATACTTATTATTTAACAAAGTTGCTAGCGAAAGAGTCTGCAAACTGGAGTCAGAAAACCAAGGTGTGCTGGTCTTATTACGGCACGGCTGGCTCACCGTGACCCTGGCTGAGCTACACGGCTGGCTCACCGTGACCCTGGCTGAGCTACTCACTGGCTGTGAGTTTAGTCTCATGTCGCTCTCTGTGCTCACTGGTAACTGTCTTAGGATGAGCTCCGTTCCAATCTTGCAAGATTAATAAGGGCACAATGAAAAGGTGAGAGTGCGCACTGAAAACGTGCAATTAAAAAATACGCAATGCTTATGAACGTCTATAAGCCCACAGGAATTTAGATTAAATCATTACTTAGATTACTCACAAATAATTCATTTTCCCCAAGTGATTTTTATACAATCACTCTTCCATTCCTGAGTCACGGTCTGCATTTAGTTGCTTCTGACCAGTGACGTCCCCTCTAATCCCCAAAGGTGCCCAATGCAGGTAACTTCCTACTGGCTCAGTAAGTGTACGGAACCTCTTAGATCCAGGACACCTGGACTTGGTTCACGGCAGGTAAACGAAGTTTAGCTGAAGTCTCTGAATTATTTATCATAATTTGTAAATATATATGGCTACATTACCAATTTGGGACCTTAAGCCATTTGATCGTTGGAAGTAATTTAGTTACCATGTGTTCTTTATTCGTACACATTGCTATTACCAATACATCAGGAAGCCTCATCGATTACTGCATAGCAGCCCTTCAGTTCTCTACCAGCCCTGGCTATTTTCTAAAGAATTGTGTATATATTCATGAAAACACTAGTCTTTTAGCCACAAATAACATGATGTGGATGCAAGTAAGGGGAGAAGGTGCTAAAGAGCAAACAACCTGTCCGCATGGGCTGGAGGCAGGCAATGTTAACTGACACAAGACGGAGGTCGTCACACATGCAGGTGATACTTTGATGTGACCGGTTTTAGGGAGGGCAATTTCGTGTGCATCTACAGGGCAGTGACG
The DNA here is from genome assembly GCF_027475565.1 of Acinonyx jubatus. Taxonomy (NCBI): domain Eukaryota; kingdom Metazoa; phylum Chordata; class Mammalia; order Carnivora; family Felidae; genus Acinonyx; species Acinonyx jubatus. The sequence continues at coordinate 12,437,986 of NC_069396.1, read as the reverse complement.
GGAACAGCACAGTGTGGTTAACTGAACAGGGAGGGTGTAAGTACACCGACTTTTTCATCCAGGTTTCCAGGAGTTTAAAAATCCCAGGAAACAACACCCGAGTAGGTCTCCCATAATTGGTCATCTCAGATGAGACTGAGGGGACTAGGTTGAAAAAGTAGGAAAGAAATAAAAGAAAAGACCTACAGTAAGAAGATTCCACCTGGAATGGAATATGATCCACCTCACAGGTTTTCTGGGATGGGTGGGAGGCTTCTCAAATACTGTTCCAGGCAGACACTCTGGCTCCTTATTACAAAGAGAAAACGAGCAGCACTTGGACAGTTGAGCACTTCACTGTAGCTCCATTTAACTCAACAGTGGAAATAAAAGGAGGCCTCACGAGGGATGGGGTCTACTAGCTCTCAGACCACACTGCAAACCTCAATTTCTGGCCTTTGGAAGCGAACCTAATGAAAGCAAAATACTAAGGTACGTGTGCCCAAACTGGTTCCTCTGCATGCAGACTAGCTCATTTAGACATGTTTTTCCTCGCGGACTTGAGTTATTTCTGAAAGCGATCACTTTGGAATGTCAAGAATACTTGAGCACAGGGACCCGGATAATGGACGTGGAAAATCATGAGCAAGTGCCCTATTTTCCCCACAGACTTAACTCCAAACGGCTGTGGAGGAGCCAGGACACGGGCAGTGAGAGATGCCCCTTGACACAGTCCAAGCGTGTAAATGTTTGACACAGGACTGAAAGATGTGTCTGTCATTACGAACATCAGCTGCTGCTTGGGGCCGTTCACCCTCTGCGAGTGTGGGCGTCACACGGCTCTCCGGCAGAGCGGGCGTTGCCTCCACCTCACAAACGAGGATGGGAGGCCATGCAGAGCTGGGATTTGAACACAGGCTGTCAGGCTGCTAAGCCCATACCTGTTAAGTCGTTTTTGAGCGCAGGATTTCGGATTAAAAAAGAAAAAAAAAAAAAAAAAGCCCTAAGCCGAAGCTACCTGTTAATACGTAAGCAGTGTGGTCCATTTTTAAATGGAATCACTTCTGCATGGGAGGAGATCAACATCTGACTGCAGTGAGGCCTGCCCGACACACAGCCTCTACGATTACTTCTTCTCATTTCACTTCTCCGCCAAGTACCACGAGCACGTTCCGCGGAGCCAGAGCAGCACGTTGAACACTGGCCGAGACACGCGGCGGCCAAAGCTACTGGCTTCACGTGGAGCACACCAGGCTCGGGCCCAGATGCTGTATTTCAGGCCAGGCTCCGGAGCCGCAGCCTCAGTCTGTTTAGTCTCCTTTTGGGATGCGTTAAGGGCGGGCACGTTCAGAGAGAAGAGAAGTGAGTCCAAAGAGATGCTTTGCCCCTGCCTGTCTGCCGTCCCTGGTTATAGAGACTGGTGGAAACAAACCCATGGGAGTCATCAACAAGTACTGGGAGAGAAGGAAAAGACAGTGGTCTTGGACCACTTGCTGCCATTATCCTTCACTGAATGATAGAAATCACAGTCTGTATTTCCTGGAACTTCGTTGTCAACTTCTGGAGACACCAGGCTTCTAGGTGTTTCTCTGATGTAGAGATGACGTTTTGTGGAAACTCACGAAGCTGCCCTTGAGCCTGTAACAGAAGGAGGTTCGCCACCACTGGATCTCCCTCACCAGAGCTGCCACCAAGAATCAAACTGTAAGGCAATTGTGGGACAGCGCTACTCAGTCATTGAATCCAGCAAGGAATAACTGCAAAACATTATCGAAATCTACAAGGGGTCAGAAAAGTGTTGTGTTTCCTATTTATTGGTTGGTGGTTTTTAGGTATGAACTATTTCCCCTTCAGCCTAGAGGGTCCCTCGGTACTCAGTCTAGTGGCCAAATATTCTGGGGATGCAATTATAACAAGGCTGCCTAAATGAAGACATGCTCAGTCTCAAATAAGAGGTTGGGCCACGGGTCCTTGCTGCTTCCTAACGAGCACGGACAACTTTCCTGCAGCAAGAAAGGGTTCCCATCCCATCTACTCCTCCCCGAGACTTCTTCTTCCCTTCCATCTTGCTGGCGATTTTAGGAATCTCTCGTCTGTGCAACTGCCAGCTGATGACACACGAGGCTGGCATGTGGCTGAACTTTCCAGGTGAGGGGAGGGCACTTTGGCACGAAAGCCCCTTAAGCCTCCTGCGCTGCCGCAGTCCCACTCTGATGGGCTTACATCTGGATACTTTTCTGTGCAAGGATCGGTCCCTCTGGGAGGCCAAGGGCCCTGCACTTCTCTTAGGTCTTCTCAATGCCCCATCAGTAGAAAATGCCCCCTTCCCCACAGATTTCATAAGCAGGGATTGAGGGAAGAGAGACACAACAAGACAGACAATTATCACATGATGAGCACCGGGATGCTCCTCTGAACATACCAAGAAGGCGTTCATGGGATCATAGGAAAGAGGACAGGGAGGAAAGGACCGGGGGGAGGGGGGAGGCATTGGTGCGAATAGCACTGAATGACAACCAATATAGCCAGCTTGCGACTGTACCACCAGTGTTACTGCTACAACCGGAGGCGACATCAATGCCAATAAATGGGTTAAATGTAAAAACAGCCCAAGAATAAGCCACCAACTGCTTCGCAGCAACCCCACCAACAATGCATAATCAGCAGAGTGGGCAGTGAGTCAAAATGAGTTCCTATTTCAATAGCAGCAGGAGCAGAGACTTCTGGAAAATCAGTGGAAATTCCACAGTCGGATTGGCCGGGACAGGCTTTTGGAGGAAAGGTGGCCACGTTGGCGGCTCCGCCTCCAAGTTGTCGGCAGCAGTGGCACTTGAGAATCAGGGCTCCTGATTTCAACTGGTTTTGATATGAAAAGGCTATAGGACTGTTCTCCTAAATATTTTGTAGACCCAGTAAAATTTACAAAAAAGCCACAAGGCTGCCCTACACAGCCTGAGGCCACCTTGGCACTACTGAAACATGGAGGGGGTGGGAGAGGAAGACAGAAGAGGGGGATGACCAATAGGAATGAGTAAGAAGGAAAGAAAAGGAAGAGAGATGTCCACAGCAGAGGTTTTGTTGCAATGCAAAATACTGATGGTAAGGAAAAAATTTGTTCCAGAGAGTTCCCGAAGGATTAAAAACTAGCTTATGCATCATGCCAATGAAGCAGGTGAGCACTTCCCTCTTTGAACTAGACTAAGACGATAAAAACAGAGAGACAAAATGGTGGAAGCCTCTTATATCTTCCTCTGCTTCACCCCATGCCAAAGGTAGGCTTTTGAAAGCTCCAGGAAATTATACAAATACTCCAAATGAAATCAGGTGAGCTAAAGGCTTACAGATGGGGTTCTTTCCAAGAAACCCAGTGTTTGGCTTCACTTTCAAAGAAGTCCATTCACAATCCTTAATGATACCAGTACTCATCCATTTGAAACTGGATGAAAAAAAGAGGAAGCCCTCGGCACTTGACTCCCAAGAGTGAAAAATTTATTGTGCTGGTCCTGAAAACCAGCCAGCCTGTCATTCAGGTTCCTCAAAGCCAGGCAGGTGGCATTTTATTCTTGGGCCTTTGGGCAGACAGGATTAGTCAAGGAGAGCATTTGCACAGCGCACAGTACCGGGAAGTCGTTAATTGCTTGTATGGACCAACGTCGCCGGGCAGAGCGAGGAGACATCTGTGCGTGAAAACGTTACACCCAGGAGGAGGGAAGAAAAACACCAAGAAAATTAAAAGGGAAAAATATAGAATAAAATGAAAGCTTCCCACATATTTGATGGATTAAAAGGTACCACAATATACTGCAAAATCAGGTTTGCATGACTAAAAATCTGAACCTAACCACAGCAATATTTGGAGATTCCCTCACCTCCCTCCAGACCCACTGCACTCCAAACCCAGCTTCAATGTCATAATTCTTTGGTTCAAAACACATTTCAAGATATTGAGGAGGCTGGCATCAATACAGCTCTGACAAGGTCAAGGTTTATAGTACTCTCATGAGGATTAAGATCGTAGGGCAAGCAGAGAAATAGGTAGAGGGTCTACTCTCCCCATCAAGAGCATACATTTGTGCGAGAAGATTCTCATTCCTAAAAATGAAGAAGTTCGTTGGTAGACTAACACCAAATTGTTTCTGATGTGTGGTTGGGGTGGGTGGGGCCAATGGGGGAAATTGGAAGCCTTGACCTTGGGGTTGCAGGACTATTTTCGGAGTGACACCATGGGGAGGCAAGAGCCCATGAGAAATGAAGGGAATGAGGGAGCAAAGCTGAAAAGCTGCTGTCCCGGGGGCACGTGCTAACAACATGCGCATCAGTGTGAAACTGGGGCTGAAAAGCACTGTTTATGGGAAATCAGAAATTATCCTATTAACTTCAAGACCTCCTCAGTTATTTACACTTAGAGCTATTTTAGCAACATAAACTGAAGCATGGGTGGAGGTTGCAAAATGTAAAAAATGTTTATAGGCCAATGCCTAATGTTTAACACAAGTTCTAGGTCTTCTGATTTGCCCTAGGAATAAACAATATTTCACCAACTATTAATAGGTGGTCCAGTTACCAAATGAACGTTAGCATCTCTCTGGGCTCTCTAACTTCCTATGAAATTTGATAGTTGTTTCTGGGTTTTTTTTTTAGGTCTCTCACATTTTAAAATATTTAGGAGAGAACCTTGGAATTTCATCTGGAGAACATTTGGGTGAATATGATAATATGACCTAAGTAGGGCAGGTCAAAAACACACCAAAAAACAAGAGAAACGAACAGAAAATCCCCAAAGACTCCATAAAGATTCTTATAATCTCCAAAATACTCTATAATTCCTTCACTGCTATACTTTAACATGGTCATATTTTTTTCTTTTATTCTTACTCATTTATAGACCTCAGGGGTAGAGATCTAAAAGAGAATAAAGATATGTAGGAGAAAAATTGGGGCTGAAAATAAAGACTTTAGTGATCTGGAATCATTTCGAGAACAAAAGTAATAAAAGTGGTATTATTTGACATGTCAAACTAGATACCTGAGGATAAGAAAATACTCCTTGAGGGATAAAACCATATTGACTTCTAACAGGAAGGAAGATGGCCTATATAAGATATCATGGCCAGGTTGCCGTATTTCATTTCCCTAACTCCCCCACCCCTCCCTCTGCCCCATGTAAATGGGATGAACGTGAACAAGGTTTAAGGAGAGATGAATGTGTTTCAGATTCATCACAAAATGACTCACTCACTTAACTACTTTATACAGCTGAACCACATGAAACTTTTTTTTGAGATTAAAAATGGTCAAATATCAGTCATTTCATAGGATGTCACCTAATAACTACTATCTATCTGTCACCCACTGAAATGTGCCTCCCTCCCCCAGGGCTTCTAGAGTTCTTATAATGTTCTACTTCTTGGCCTGGGTGTTGTTAGTTCACTGAATTATTGCCAATGATTTGTGAACTGTTCTGTACGTATATTATATAGAAATACAAAAGTTTCAAATAAAATTATAATAAAAGTGTCTGCTCCCCTTTTATGTGGTCATTATCTCAAATAAAACCTAAAGACCATGTGCTATACTAGGTCATCCTAAGGGACTATAAGAGCCCATTTTCTGTGGAGAAGCTGTACACCGGGAATCATCCCAAAATGAAGGATCACAGTCCTCCCCCTCCTCCCCAGAAGATCCTACCTGATACAAGGTAATTATCTATGTGCCTTTGGTCCCTCTTTGTGACTGTGGTATTTATAGGAAAAGAGGCCAGACCATGAAAAACATGGGCGTAAGCCTTTACAAATGCTTTTGCATTAGGAGAGGCCCCATGGTGGAAACGGAGTTACTTTGACTAGACATGGCCTTTTTGCACTATCAGGGTCAAAAGTGCTAGTCAACCTACTTTCCCAATCCAAACCCAAGCATGAGTAACACATGACATGATTCGAAGGAGGACTGAGAACTCTCTTGGACTAAGAGATCTCCTCAAATGGGCCCTTACACTCAAGAAAATTCCCCATTTACCCAACCATGAGTCTGTTTGGCTATTATGTCAATAAAATGCCCTAGTTCTGACCATCTAGCCAGCTGCCTGCTAGCTTGCTTGGAGGGAGTGGGAGGGAATCCTAAAAATTTTGAATGTAAAGGACTTGTGGGGATATATGTGTTCTGAGACAGTCAGCAACGGCCAGAGGGGCACAGTTCCATCAGAGATGTGAAGAAGGGGACTACGGAAAGGCAACAAAAAGATCACTGTCCCTATTCAAGTGAGTGGTTTTGTCCAAGGTCGGTCCTATCTCAAGCATCAGCTCCTGCCGCTCGCTCATTTCCGTCACATACAAACTCCAAGACTACACAAAGTCAGAGGTGGACAACTATTAGTGTGAACCAAGGTTAGACAATACAATGCAATCGAGGTGAAGACACCTCTAACACTTGCTGGAAATTGGGTTTTTATTTAAAATAATTCAATTTTTTAAAAAACACATTTCAATTAGAGTCGATCCATCATTTAGCCGGGGACAACAACAAAGAATTCCTAAGGACCGAGCTCTTCTTAAAACATCATTTCAGTTAAAAGCCAGTTTAAACCAGCCTCTCAATCTGACAACACAGGAAGAGTTCTTAGAAGCATTCCTACGCTCTGCCAACATTCTCTACACTGTCATCACCAAAGGCTTCTGCTTCTGACAGCTTAATAGCTACATTAGGAACGATGAGTTCCTTAAGAACTCAGGAACACAGGACAGGCTCGGGTGATTTTGTATAAACTGACCATTCAGATGGGCATTTCAGTGGAGATTTAGTAAAAGCCTAAGACCTCTTAGAGATCAACTTTATAACTTTTCACCACTATGAACTTCTAAATATATCGAGATCCCAAGCCTTCAGAAGCATCCCTAAATTTGTTGACAAACATCAGAATATGAAGGAAGATCTGCAGCTAAATTATGCTACCTGAAACAAGGGGAATCAAGCTTCGTAAATGGGGGTAACAAGGATAGGGTTAAATGGGGAGCGAAGAATATGGATTCTAAGAACCAACCCATCCCTCCACACACACAATTCACAGTAGTTAAAACCAACTGAAAGGAACGAAGCAAAGGTCTTTCTTGAACCAACTAATTTTGAAAGTTAGAGACTATAGGGGCATCGCTAACTTAGGTGCTGTGCAGAGCAGGCAGGGAGACAAAGAACGAAAATCTAGAAGGAATAAGAATCAGAGGCCATGCCTCTCCTGCTTACCCGCTCCTTGTAGTAGAAGGAGCTGATGGAGACCTGCTCTTTCTCACTTCGAGTGGGGCTCCCACTGTATAAACGAAGGTTGCCAGGGGCCTCTGTGCGGATCTTCATTGGCGCAATCAAGCCAGTATGATAAGCAGACAAAGCTGACAGAGACCTGTAGTTGAAAACAGAATTATCCATACTGGCTTCAGTCTTTCCTTATTTCCAAATACTGTTGCTCTTAAGCACATGATGAAACCAAGAGGAAAAGATGGGTAAAACGGGAAAAAAAGGAAACTCAACAAAAAGAACAAAACACGACTTTTGTCTGCAAAAGCGGAGAATACTTCTAAGACTGTATACATAGAAAATCAAAGGAATCTACAAGCTATGAGAATGAACAAGTGAATTTAGATACAAGGCCAATCTATAAAAATCTGCATTTTTATACATTAGAAACAAACATTTAGAAATATCTTAAAATTTTCATTTACAATAGCATCAAATACCTAGAAATGAACTTAATTTAAAAATGTGCGTTGAAAACACAAAATATTGCTGAGAAATCAGAGAAGTATCATGTTAGTGGATGAGAAGTTTCCATATTACTGTCAAGATGTCAGTTTTCTCCAAACTGATCTGTAGAGTTGACACATTTCCAATCAAAATATGAAGAGAAGTTTTGTGTAGAAACCAATCAGCCATGTCATGTTTTTACAGGAATGCAAAAGACCTAGCCAATAGCCAACATGATCCTGAGTAAGAGTAATAAAACTGGAGGACTTACTAGCAGATTTGAAGACTTACAATATAAAAGCTACATTAAGAGTATAGTGTTGGCATAAAGAGAAACCAATAGAGCAAAGGAAAAAAGTAGACTCTAGAAATAGACCCACAACCATATTCAATTGATTTTCAACAATGGTATCAATGCAATTTTTTTTTTAATCAATGCAAATTCAATGAGTAAAGTCAAAATTTTTCCATGAATGGTGCTGGAACAATAACTATATAGCTCTACTGAAAAAAGCAAACTTTGACCCCTACCTCACATCATACACACAAAAAATTAATTTGAGATTGACTACAGACCTTAAAGAAGGACTCTAAAACTATAAACTTTTAAAAGAGAAGAATATTTTTGTAACCTTGGGTTAGGCAAAGATTTTTTTTTTCTAGAACACAAAAGCACTAAACATAAAATTTTTAAAGTGATAGATTGGATTTTATCAAAATTAAAAACTTGTATTTATCAAAAATCATTACGGAGAAAGACAAACCACGGATTAAGAGAAAATCTATCTGGACTTCCAGCAAACGATTTAGAACCAGAATAAAGAACTGACACAAATAAATAATAAGAAACCTAGTCCTATAGAAATGAGCAAAATACTTGAACAGGCACATCACAAAAGAATATACCCAAATGATCAATGAGCACACAAAAGCTGCCCAACATCACCAGTCATCACCACAATGAGATACCACATACCCATCACAATGACTAAAGTTGAAAAGATTGAAAATATCAAATTTTGGAAAGAATGTGGAGCAACTATAATTCTGAAACATTGCCGGTAAGAGTGTAAAATGACACAACCACTGGGGACAGACTTTTTGGCAATGCTAAAAAAAAAAAAAAAAAAAAAAAAAAATCAAACATACACCTAACCTATGACCCAGGGATTCTGCCCCTTGGGTAGAGAAGTTAATATACACGTCCATAAAAAGACTTCTGTGTGTAGGTCTACTCATGATAGCCGCAAACTAGAAATAATTCAAATATCCCTCAAGAAGAGAATGATAAATTGTATTATTTTCATACAATGGAACCATCGATATATGCAACTCTGTGGATCAATTTCAAAAACATAAGAGACTCTTAAATATGGAGAACAAACAGAGGGTTACTGGAGGGGTTGTGGGAGGGGGGAATGGGCAAGGGGCATTAAGGAATCTACTCCTGAAATCACCATTGCACTATATGCCAACTAATTTGGATGTTCCACTATACGCTAACTAATTTGTATGTAAATTTAAAAAATAAAATTAAAAACAAAAAACATTAAGTTAGCAAAACAGGTGAGACACAAAACAGCACATGCTGCCTGATGTGCTACTTAGATGAAGCTCAAGCACAGGCAAAACCACAACTACAATGATGGAAGTCGGAAGACTGGTTTCCTCTGGGTGTAAACAGAGAAAACTCCTGTTCTCTATGTTGATCTGGGTGTTGGTCATCAAGGTATACACTTCACATCTGTGTACTGTAAATCAGACCTCACTGAAACACTGTTAGCGTGCAAACCGTTCTAATAGGAACATTCTTCCCTCTTATCCGAAGCCCAGATACACATATTCTTGTTTCCCTTTGAGAGCAGGTGCTTGTTTTCTAGTCCAACCTTTCAAAAACAGAACCCAGGTAATACATGGGGTCTCTGACACTTAACTCCCCAGGCCTGTGCAGTCAAGGTCTCATCTGCTCAGGTGACTGCAGAGATTGGCAGACTCCCAGGACAGCAGTGGTGCCTCCTCGTGCACTCGGTTCAATCTTTCTTTCCTGGAAGTATGCTAATTATATTTCATCCCATACATCCAGGTGTTCGCAATGGGAGGACTTTCATGTTATCCTAGACACCGCACTGCAGGGGCAGAAGTCCCTCGTACGCACCTTATAATTTTTAAGTTTAAAAAACCAGTGGTATGGGGGAGGTTGTGCATGTGTGGGGACGGGTGTATATGAGGACCCTCTGTACCTTCCACCCAATTTTACTACATACTTAAAACTGCTCTAAAACATGAAGCTTATTAATTAAGAAAAAAAAAAAAACCTTTGTGATGGGATCCAGCAATTCTGCTCATAGGTATATACTGGAGAAAAATGAAAAGCTGTGTCCACACAAAAACTTGTACATGAATGCACAAAACAGCATTATTTGTAATAGCCAAAAAATGCAAATAACCCCAATGTCCACAGACTGATAAAGAAATAAATAAAATGTGGCATATGTATATGACAGAATATTATCTGGCAATAAAAACGAAGTCCTGGGGCGCCTGGGTGGCTCAATCGGTTGAGTATCTGACTCTTGATTTTGGCTCAGGGCATGATCTCACGGTTTGTGAGATTAAGCCCCCTGTTGGGCTCTGAGCTGAGTGTGGAAGCCTGCTTAAGATTCTCTCTCTCTCTTCCTCTCTCTCTCTCTCTCTCTCTCCCTCCCTCTGTGCCTCTCCTCTGCTCACACGTTTCTCTCTCTCTAGAATAAAATTAAAAAAACAAAAAAAGAACTACTGACCATGCTACAATATGTATGAGCCGTGAAAACACTACACTAAGCAAGGGGCGCCTGGGTGGCTCAGTCAGTTGAGCATCTGACATTAGCTCATGTCATGATCTCATGGTTTGCGAGTTTGAGCCCTTCGTCGGGCTCTGTGCTGACAGCTCAGAGCCTAGAGCCTGCTTTGAGTTCTGGATCTCCCTCTCTCTCTGCCATCCCCTGCTCACACTCTGTCTCTCCCTATCTGAAAAATAAGTAAACATTTTTTAAAAGTTAAAAAAAACCATTACACTAAGTGAAAGAAGCCAGTCACAAAGAACCACATAATTATATGATTCTATTACTATAAAATGCCCAGAATAGGCAAAATGATTGACAGAAAGTACATCAGTGTTTGCCCAGTACTGGAAGAAAGGGGGACTTGGGAGTGTTGACACCTAGGGGATGCAGTTTCTTTTGAGGGTAATTAAAAATGTTCTAGAACTGACTCTAGTGATGGCTGCACATGATCTGTGAATACACAACAAGCCACTGAATTATATACTTTAAATGGGTCAACTGTATACTATGTGAATTATATTTGAGTAAAATAGTGAAAACTTAAACAGTAGTAATAGGAAACACAGAGCCACACGCCAGGCTGTATTCTAAATGCTTCCCAGGGATTAACTCATTGATTCTTCCCAGCAACCCAAGTATGTAGGTGTCACTATCATCCCCAACTTATTGGTAAGGAAACTCAAGGATGGTTTACATAACTTGCCTAAGGTCACAGAACAGCAGGGCCAAGACTTGGACCCGGTGGTTTGGCTCCGGAGTCCACATTCCCATTTGCTACCTTAGATCTCCTCTTAAAAACAAAACAAAGCAAAGAAAAAACCGACACACAGAAAAATAATGGAGACCAGACAGGAAGCATGTTAAATTGCTAACGATGACTCGCCATGGAAAAGAACAGCTTTCAAATCTTAACTGAAAACTTCCATAATGTTGGAGTTTTTCCAACCACTGAATGTAGTTTATAAAAATTTCACATGTTTTGGTAATGTCAGAAGTGGCATACTAATGTTGTGGAACTAGAGATGACCTTTTTTTTTTGTTATTTTTCTATTGTTATTTAATGTTCAAATAATACTTTAGCAACAGGGGAAAAGAATTTGCCTTGTTTTGACAACAACTTTTATCAAACTTCTTCTAGTGGTTTGGTGGTAACCTGACAGTACAAATCTCAGCTGAGTAGCAATTTAATGAGCCTGATCATTCTCCAATGAATCTTCTAATGGGTATTTACTGAAGAACTAACACACACTGTCCCAAGACCAACGCAGTGATAAACCCCGGATGTCTGCCCACCTATGGCTCCGTGAGTGCAGCTTACACCTGCATCTCCCAGGCTCACCTCGGAGTAGGTTCTGTCGGAGACACTGCTCGATGCATCGTCATAGGCCGCGTGAAATACACCAGATAGCCTGACAAAGGAGACACCACATGGGCACATCAAGGTCAATGAGTTGCACGCGGGAAATCCAAAGGCAGCACCGGTCAGTCCTCGCTACAGCCACACTTTAACAACGACAAAGGTCAGAATCTCTAGGATCCAGGAAGGATGGGATGTGTTTGGTGCAGAAAAAATCTTCTCAGGTACTTTCTACTTCTTTGCTAGGGGACCTGTCCTACGTTGAGAATCAGGGATCGTCAGAATGAAAAAAATAAAACTGCAATTCTGTTGAGTATTCTCAGGATATGTCCACAGAAGCCAATTCAGCATCATACCATTTAACACTCTCGCAATCTTTTGAGTTACCAGGAAACGACAAATTTTCTGATTTGTCTGAGATTTCTTTATAGACTATAGAACAGTCTCAGCTTCTCACTCTCACAATCTACAATCAGAGAACCAAAAGAAAGACAAACCTGCTCCACAGAACCTGGCCCCCGAGGTCCTAGGGAAGGGAATGTTGGCATCTTGGTATGACCCATAGGCAGTGGTCACCCGGGCAAACGTTGGTAAGGGCGGAGTGACGGAGTTTGGGAGTGCAAAGGGGTTGCTGGAAGTGCTGTCTTCTTGGTTCTGAAATTTAAAAATTAACAGACTAGGGGCACCTGGGTGGCTCAGTCGTTTAAGCGTCTGACTCTTGGTTCCGGCTCAGGTCATGATCTCACACTTGGGGAGTTCAAGCCCCACATCAGAGTGTGGAGACTGCTTGGGATTCTCTCTCTCCCCCTCTCTCTCTGCCTCTCTCTCTCTCTCTCTCTCTCAAAATAAATAAATAAACTTAAAAAAATTTTAACATACTAAAAACCACAGGCTGTCTTAAAGCTGACTTACAAAATGAGGACACATTAGTTTGGGGAGGAAGAAACGAAACAAAACACCAAAGCACGAGTCGGTACAAGAATCCCACCACAAAAGACTCAAGGCAGGAGACGAGCTGGCGCAGGCAGGGCTCCAAACAACTCTGGTTGCGCTTCACTTTTTGCAGGGAAGTGTCTTTCAGGATCTAGAAAAGGCACGAAACACAGTCAAGAATAGCAACCTTCTCTCTCCTGATTCACTTTTATTCTTCAAAGCAGTGGGAGGCCGTGAAGACGCAGGGAGACTGGAGCACAGCCGTGCCTCAGGCTTCCAGTGCAGCAACCTACTTTCCAGCTGCTCTAGAGGCACGGAGGGCAGATGCGTTTCTGTGCCCTCTTCGAGAAGCCCGTTCCTCAGCCAGGGTGTGCACACACATCTTTACTGTGAATTCTACTCCTGCCCTGTCCTAGCTTGACCCCTATCCCCCCCAGGAAAATCCCAGTACCTTAGAAGTAATGCTCAATACAAGCCCGGGGGAGAAGATTTCAATCCAGTGGAAATTATTATAATTTTTTTCTTCTTTAAAAACATAAATCCTAACATTTTAAGGCACATATTGGAGACCTAAAGTGACATACACATACTGAAGACAGGCATGTAAACTGGCTGTCCTGTAACGAAGTCATTACCCATGTGGGGCTACGGGGCATGGGAAGTGAGGAGAGTCTGAATCGAGAGGTTCTGGAAGCACACAATTCATACCAAGTGTTGAAGACTTATTAGTACAAGAATGCAAAGTGTCTCAACAATTGTTATATGGATTGCATGTTGATATAACACTTGGCACATACTGGATTAAGTAAAAATAGTATTGAAATTAATTTACCTGCTACTTTCCATTTTTTTTAGTGTGGTTACTAGAAAATTTTAAATTACGTGTAGCCTACATTCTATTTCTGTCAGACAGTACTCAATTAGACTTTTAGAGATACTTCCTAATCCTATCATTTGTATACCAATAGGAAGATCTATCTTTTTTTTTATATGTGCAAATAAGACAATGAAATATTCAAATTCCGAGTACAGAAAAACAAAAAAAAACCCAGACTCGTAACTAGAGAGAACAAATAGATGGTTACCAGAGGGGAGGTAGGTGGGAGATGAGTGAAATGGGTGATGGGGATTAACCACACTTAACGCGATGAGTGGTGCTGAGTGATGTAGAGAATTGTTGAATCATTGTATTGTACACCTAAAACTACTGTTAACGCTGTATGTTAATTATACTTGGATTCAAAAAATTCCAAGCACAAAATGTACCTCTACCACAAAACCAGAGTAACGTCTGAGAGATCTTTACGCCACCTGAAAAATTTCTTGGCTACGTATCTTATCCCAAGAAGACGGGCCAAGTGTGTATAATACAAACTAGGCCAAAGCGAACAGCATTTGGGTCAACTTGGTCGGTCAGGACTTTTCAGTTACTTCACACAGGCTGCTGCTCACACTGAAAAAGGTGTAGCATCCCCAGCTCGTGGGGCTGTTTAAATGGGGGTTCTGCCTGATTAGCTCTGCATGAACTGACAGAGCAAGTTCCTGAGCCAGCAGCTAAGAGCAGACGCCGTGCCGGTCGGCCCTGTTTCGGGCACCGCCATGCCTCCAGACGCCTCACGTGTTCAACGAGCCAGCCGCGCTCTGGGATGACACCATTTCCTCTCATGGAATGAACTTTTTTAGTGACCTCACATTTTGTTTTCTGATTATAAAGTATCTCTTAGCTTCAGAATACATCTTGCCTACTGTTTCCAGATAAATGAAAATGTACTGCAGGGCTCTTAACCCAGGATTAATGCACAGCTTTAATGAGATCTCTGAGCAGATGAGAGGCAATTATGGAACCGCATCCTATTCACGCACAGTGTTTCTGAAATTATATACCACAGTTGCGCACATTTTTCTGTGTCGGTTTCATTAGATGTTCAAAGGGGCTCCACGACCCAAAAAGGCTGAGGACCACCTCCACTGTTTGCTACACACAGTGAACAGCAAGGGCTAACCCGGTGGCGCGGAAGGACAGATGACTTTCAAATCTTCTCTACCGGACTTTTCACTCGACCTTACTCCTCAACTCAGACACGGACGCCCGTGGACAGAGGTTTCCTCTTAAGACACCTGAGGAGAATTTGTGAACACAGACCCCCACCTTCAGCAGCTTGGCTTTCATCGTGGACGTGATGGTGGTGGGGTTGATAAACTGGAACGAGGGGGCAGCGTTGTTGGGATACTGCGCGGGGAACTTGACCAGCATCTTGACGCGGTGGCTGCTGCAATGCACAGACACCGTGCAGCTCCTGTCCGCCGCATCCATCTGCAGGGGACAAAGGGACAACCGCTTGGGAGGTAGGCCACCATTCGTTTTCAGACGCAAATGAATTTACACAAGCTAAGTGCAAGCTCAAGGTTCCTGGTAACTGGGTGGAGGGGGGGGATTCCCCAAAGACAAGTGAATCTGGAAGATTCGGACAACTTGTGTTCAAGACAGATGTTTCATTTTTAGCACTGATTTAATAAGCTCGAAGTATTCTGACGTAAAAAAGCTTCAACCTAAAGCTGTAAGGTAGACTGGAACTTGTTATATTTATTTTGAGACGAGAAAAGAAAGCAGGAAGAATGGAAATACCTGACTCAAGTTCAAAAGAACTCCTGGGAAAATCCATAGAGACAGAAAGTTGATTAGTCAGCGCCAGAGGCTGGGGGGAGAAGGCAATGAGAAGTGACTGCTAATGGATATGGGATTTTTTAGGGACGATGACAATGCTTTGGAATTAGGGGTGATGGTTGCATAACTCTGCGACTGAGGTTTACAACCACCAAACTGTAAACTTTAGAAGGGTAAACCTTATGGCATGTGAATTTTATCTCAATACTTTTAAAAAAGCACTCCTGGAAAAGGAATCAAGATCTCCTTCTTAAAAGAGACTCACTTGGCTATCCACACTCTTCTCAACTGTTCTCAACAAAGGGGGTATGATCTGAATCAATACAGATAGCCAATTAATCAGAGGATTCTTTCTCTCTCTTGATTTCTTGTGAGGCCCACCAGAGAAGGCAGCTGGAGTAGAGCAAAAAACAGGAACACAGGTGGGAAATCTGGGGACAGATTTCAAATATTCTCTCTTCCACCAAATAGCTGCTGACTTCCGACAAGTCATTACATCTCTTAGTGTGTGTTTCCTCTTCTGTTAAGTGGGGATAAAAGCACGTGTTGCAGAGTTGTTGCATTTATTTTTTTGTTTATTTCTTTTTGAGACAGAGAGTGAGCACAAGGGGGCAGGGGCAGAGAGAGAGGGGGGACAGAGGATCCCAAGCGGGCTCCATGCTGACAGCAGAGAGCCCCGTGCGGGACTTGTACTTGCAAACCGCGAGATCATGACCCGAACTGAAGTCAGGCACTTAACTGACTGAGCCACCCAGGTGCCCCTGCAGAGTTGTCTGGTTTTTTTTTTTGTTTTTTTTTTAATTTTTTTAATGTTTATTTATTTTTGAGAGAGAGACAGAACACGAGCAGGGAAGAGGCAGAGAGAGAGAGGGTGACACAGAATCCAAAGAGGCTCCAAGCTCTGAGCTGTCAGCACAGAGCCAGCCTGATGCAGAGCTCCAACTCACCAGCCTCGAGACCATGACCTGAGCTGAAGTCGGACGCTCAACCGACTGAGCCACCAGGCGCCCCCCTGCAGAGTTGTCTTAAAGGCCAAAGGAGATAAGTATGTACACACAGGTACATATCCATGCCTACTGTTTGTTGAATCTGGGCAAAAGAGAAACGAATCAAGCTTCAAAACTCCTTCACAGGGGCGCCTGGGCGGCTCAGTCGGTTAAGCGTCCAACTCCCGATTTTGGCTCAGGTCATGATCTCACAGCTCATGACACAGAGTCCTGCATTGGGCTCTGTGCTCACATCGCAGAGCCCGCTTGGGATTCTCTCTCCCTCACTCTCTGCCCCTACCCCGCCCCTGTGCTCACGTGCACTGTGTCTCTCCCTCTCTCTCAAAATAAATAAACATTAAAAGAAAAAAAAAAACCTTCTTCACAGACTCAGTTCTCTGAAGGAAAGCATTTCATTACCCGCCCAAAATGAAAAGAGTAAATCTTTCCACATGTTAGACGAACAGAGAGGTTTGGTGATCTCACTAGGAGCTGAAGTCATTAAGGAAATGACCAGCTCTAAGGGCAGGTGGTACAGCAGAGCACAAAGAACCTTGGGGAGGCAGGCGTGGCTGCCAAACTCAGCTCTGCCATTAACTATGGCAGGAACCTTTGCCAACTCACGGAGCCTTCCTGGATCTAAGGATCTTCACACATGGGAAAATGAAGTGTTGGAGCATCTAAGAGGATTTCAGGACACGTGAACACCAGTTTATCCCTTGGTCCAGCTTATGAGAAGAGAGTATGGTAAGAATATAATTTACATTGTAAGACTTCTATTTCCTTAGAAAGTCTAGAAAATAAAAAAGCAAGCAGAGAGGTACACCTGTTAGAGCAGCGGAGCTATCTGTAGCCACCATCCTGGCTCAAACAGTCCCCACTCCCACAAAGTGCCATCTGCAAGCATGAGCCAATCATTAGACTACTGAGTACCTCCACGTTGACATTCCGGATCTGCACGTTGATCAGGGAGAACTCCTGCTGCAGAGTCTGAGGCAGTCCCGGCTGATCTGACTTCTTCTCTTCCAGGAGACTGCTTGGGGGGTCTTCCTTTAAGACTAGCAGGAGAGAGAGGGTCTTCAGTTGTTGGAAAATGTTTTTTGAAAATGAGTCAGAGAGCAGTTCTGGGGTACCTGCCAGAACTGAAATGCACAGAGGGGCACCTCACCTAAAACATCAGTTTAACCAATTACCTTCTTCCTCCCCATGGCTCAAGTTGTGCTGGTGATCCGTATCTTGAGTGTGAAGGGTCTTCTCTGGTTCCGGCAGAAGAGAAATGCTCTCAATGAACTCATCAACACCATCTAATATGTCATTTGCACAAAGCTGCAACAAAGGGTAAAAGATCTAGGTCTCCGGAAGTCAGTGGAAATGTTCATCGAGTCTGGTTCTGACTTAAAAATGGGACTCACGGAGGCTAAAAGACGTCAGCCCAAAACTGAGACAATCAAAATAGGTTTTACCCACCACCAGCTCCCCCTGGTTAAATACACAGGAGAATAGGCTCCATTATCTACATGGAAATTTTTCATCCTGTTCATCCTTTATGCAAGCCTCAGAAAACATTATTTTAAATTCCAAGCCTTTGTGGAGTTATTCAGCTAACCCAAGACCAAAAATGAATACATGGTACTTTCTGGAGAAAATATATTTAAAAGGCAGTAAGGTGATGATACTTGACCAAAATGCTCAAGAGTGACTTCTTACTAAGCAATGTTGCACATTTTTTACAATTTTATTTATTTGTTTGTTTGTTTGTTTTTAAGTAACCTCTACATCCAACGTAGGGCTTGAACTCACAAACCTAAGAGCAGGAGTTGCATGTTCTCATTCCCAGGTTTCAGCACCGAAAAAACCCCAAAACACAATAAACCAAAAACCCAACTCCATGGTGTTGTAAATTTCAGCCAGCATTTTCCATCCACCCTATACGGAGCACTGTGGGGGAAGCAATACAAGGGAGGTGTGGCTCCTGCCTTTAAGGAGCGTGGCCACTGAACGAAAGAACCACACTGAGGCGGGAACACAGCAAGGGGCCGTGGCAGCAGGTCACACCAGGTGCCACCGTGGTTCGTGGAAGAAACAGAACTTGTGGGGCAAACCTTGAAAAAGGCTTCAGAGAATAGGTGCCACTGATGGATGTAAAGGGCTCTGAACACTGCAGAGTGTAAGGTTTGACTTCCTAGCTCATTTAGAAGAAGAGAAAGAAATTAAGCCCACAGGCCATTTGCTCAGTAGGCTATCTACAGTCTCCTACCAGGACAGGAGAAAAGGCAGTCGGAGGCTTTTCACGCTTAGAAGTGCCAGATATCAAAGTTGGCTCTTGGAGACCGCAAAGCCTCAGTGTGGCCTATACAAGCCACTCAGCCAACCATCAAGTATTATTAAATGTCTGTCATGTACCCTCTAAGTTCCACAACTACTAACCCTTGGTTTTGTTTTGTTTTGTTTTAAGGTTTCCAGCGTACCCGGTTATACTCCTCCACAACGGCGCTGAATACATACCCTCTGCATCTGGGAATCTACCCGCCACATTCTCAAGGTCTGATCCCGTGACCACGTGACCAGTTGGTAGTCCTTGGACCCTAGAAATCACCAAATAAGAATCCTGGAATTTTTGGAGGGTGGGGTGGGGGGTGTGGATTCAACATCAACTTTGCTACAAGTTGCAGGGGAGCGAGATTCCTCCCTTCATTTGGCCATCCATCCATTCAATAAATACTTACTGACCAACGCCTATATGCCAGGCACCGTTCTAGATACTAGGGCAACGGCGCGAATGCAACAACCTCTGTCTTTACAGAGCTCACAATCCAGTGCTGGCAACAGACAAACAGATAAATATGCGATAAAATGTCTGGGAGTGATAGCGCTCTTGCAAAAAAAGGATAAGACAACTGCCGGCGGAGCTATTTTTAGACAGGGCTCCCTGAGGAAGTCGCATTTGAGCAGAAACTTAAATGAAGCGAAATAATAACTGGCAGGTGAGC
This sequence comes from Acinonyx jubatus, assembly GCF_027475565.1. Classification (NCBI taxonomy): domain Eukaryota; kingdom Metazoa; phylum Chordata; class Mammalia; order Carnivora; family Felidae; genus Acinonyx; species Acinonyx jubatus. The sequence goes on along the minus strand of NC_069396.1, from coordinate 12,418,523 downwards.
AGGTGAAAAGGGATGCTGGGATTTAACGTCACACTGAACTTTCGCCTCCACAAATGTTCCTCCTTTTACACGCTCCAGAGGAGCTGATTTTGAATATGATTTTTTGAAATGAATTGCTTTAAAAGCATAATGACACCTTACTGTTTGAAAAGAATTTTTTGGCAAAGAGATGCATCTCTTCATAAAATGGATAATCGATCTTGAATGTTCTTAATGGCCTGAGTTACATTTTCACATATTAGGTCTGGTCAAAGGGAAATTATTCTAAAAAGGTTTAGAGAGCTTTATGAAAAATCAGGGCATTTCAGAGTAATTAGGTCCTATCTAGAATCGCCTTTATGGCCATCCTTAGACAGCCGAGAATTTAGAAGACTTTAGAATTTTTATGTCATCCAATTCCCTCATTTTACAGATGGGAAAATGGAGGCACCAGAGAACACACTCTGTCCGAGCTAACAGGGTGGGTGAGGGGCAAAAATTCCTTCTCTGTGTCACTGCCTTCAGTTGGGCCTCCGCTCCTCAACGTGTCAGCATTTCCCTGTGTGTGCCCCACAGGACGCAGCTCTTCTGAATAACTGCCTGCCAGGAGTCCCCTCATACAGACTCCTGCTCGTGTCAGCCACTGTCTGTCTCCACATCTGGCTTCTCTTCATATCCCTGACTGGAGATAAGTTATGCCTGATTCCCTTCTAAACCCAGCTCCTCCACCACTGCCTTCACCCCCATTCCCTCCTACCCCCACGGGGCCCTTGCTTTCCCACGCCCTCCCTTTCTTGCACCTTCTCCTCGCCCTCAGAGACAAGGCAGCAGCTCTAACATCAACTCAGTCTGCTCCTTGCCTTTGAAGGCAATTTCTTTCGCGAATCCAGTCCCTACCGCCTCTGTTCACGTTGCCTTGTAGTCTGGCCTCTAGCCTCAATCCGCTTTTGGAACTCCTCTCTTAATGATCATATGGCCTCCTATTTGTACCATTAAGCGCTTTTCTCTTATTCTGCACATCCATCCTTCAGCAACACCTACAACCAGCGACTGCCGCTTCCTTCATGAAGCATCTTCTTCCCCTGGCTACAACACCCCGATTCTCTTCCTACCTAAGAGCCCCTGCACCGCAGTGAAAACCAAAATTAAACCAGTAAAAATTGACTAGGAAGACATGGCGGTAAAAATAAAATGGGGCAGCCTGAAGTTGAAAAAGAAGTGAAATACAGGAATACATGCAGGATGACTAGACTTATAAAAGGTTCGACAAGCACACTGAAACTATTCCAAGGGATGCGCTAATGGGTGGCAAAACTCTAAAAAAATAATCATTCTCATGAGTGTTAGGACAGCGTGTCCTTCTGGGGAAGGGAGGGCACTGTGATCGAGAAGTTTCTGGGGTTCTAGCAATGTTCTCTTTCTAGACCCTGGTGGTAGTTATGTATATTTTCGCTTCATAATTTGTTAGAATGTACACGTTTTATGCAGTTTTCTACACAGATGATATACTTTACAATAAAAAGGAATTTGAAAAAAAAAAGCACCTGTAACCGGTACTCAAAAATCTCGTTACTGACTAGACGGTCCCAACAAACACAATTCACCCTGCCGGCTTACAGACAACACAGATAGCTGAAAATGGGTTGCTAAAACCTTTTCATTCCAATCCAAAACTACAGGCCAACCTCTCCCTGCCAAACCACGAGGAAACTACATCTTCTATTTACGATGGCAAAATGCAAGAGAGGAAGTTGAGAGCCAAAGTCATGCATGCAAATTAATGGGATAAAAACCAAGCAGCCTCACGTTTCTAGAAGCAAGGAGATTTGGGAAATAAAGATGGGAAAATTCAGGGGGTGATCAAATGAGTCCCTTCAAAAACTATCCTGGAAGAGGCTTGTGAAGTCACAAACAAGCCGGGATAAGAGGACTGCTCTGATCTCAGGATTACCAGAGACCTTTCCCGGGACTCTGGACAGTCCACACCACTCCACTGCCTGGTTTTCCGTCTATCATATGGAAAGACCTTGAAATCCACTTCCGTTGCATAAAACCTTTAGAGATCACAACAGTAAGGTCTCAAGAAAAGAGAGGCTGCAACTAAATTTGCACACTGAGCGGGTGGAGAAGCGGAGGCCGAGGGCTTGTGATTCCCATTACACTTGACCTTGCATTAGTGAGGGCTGGCTAGATGGAGGTTCAAGAACCATCCCCGAAACTCAGTGGCCTAAAGCAAGGACATCTTGCTCCCTCTACACCCCCACCTCATCCTTGCTGCCGACGGGCACAGCTCCAGCTGGAGTCTTGCCAGCTGCTGTGGCAGAAACAAAGAGAGCGTGTTAATTGCACAATGGCCGTTAATGCTTCAGCCCAGAAGAGATGGCATCTCTTTGTTCACGTTTCACGACCAAAGCAAGACGTTTGGCCAAACCCATCTTCAGGGAGGGGGGAGATAAAACACCACCACGTGCCGTGAAGAGAACTAGGGTTATTTGGTGGGCAGCGCTGATGACGGCCTCAGGTCTCCTTCCTCAAGAGAGTGGAAAGGGGCGAATGCCAGACTTCTGAGGGTTCTGACCCCAGAGTTTTTCAGCCCCAGAGATGATCCGACAGGAAGTCTATCAATCTCTTCCGGATCTCTTCCACACAGGTGAGAGATGACACTGAACATAAGAGAAGAGGAGGAAACCTGGGAGAGAAACCACAGCCGTACACCCCCTTACCCATCTACCGTGAAAGGTGGCGACCCCCCTGACTCTCTCGTTTCTAAAGCCCAGCCCTGAGGTGCCCATGCTGGGCCACACGGCCAACCCTGACTGGAGATGCCGTGGACCACGGCTCAGGAGGAAATCAGGCTCCCCCTCACCCTCCTTCTGTCTTCTCCACTGGAACTCCAGCACCACATCATCGTGCCCCACAAAGGTATGCACTGGCGTGTTCAAGTCAAAGACGTTCCACAAGAGAAGACTATTTTCCCTCCGCAGCTGGGGAACCATCACAGTCACCAGTCCATTGCTGAAAGGCTACGGCAGGAAAGGGAAAAGAAGGTGATTATTCCAGGGAGACTCCGCTGAATCTTGAATTACCCAAGTTGGGATGCTTTCCTAACTAAAATAAATTACACGATGGGGGGATCCCAACCACTCGGGGGAGATTTTTTTCCCATACCGTAAGTTAACCATCACATCTACTTTCCTTCTGCATTTATTTTACTTCTTCTTCGCGTGGAAAGGGCCACAGCCGGTAAAAAAATAAAGCTAAGCCAAATCCTTGGAGAACTTTAAATTCTGAAACAAGCAAATGGCTCTGACCGCTGCGTATCATGAAACACTGTGTCGCATCCTAGTGCTTCCCCAGAACGAGTGTGCAAGACACCCTGGGGAAAACCCCAGAGAGGCAAGCAGAATTCTTGCCATGTGGACACACACCGGAAGCACACATCCACATCAGGCAGCACCTCCCTGGCCCCAAAACTGCAGCTTTTCAGAGGAAAACCCTCCAATTTCAGGACTGACATGTTTTACTTATCCACACCTCATCTGCTAGGGAGCTGAGGGGCCCATTTGGTAGATAATCGGCCTCTGTTCTTTAAGGAATAAACCACAGTCATCTAAAAGCACATTTATCTTCACTTGCCCTCCTGGCAGCACTCCTGGACTTCTCTGTTTATTTTTTAAAGTAAACATATTAATCCAGAGAAGTATTTCACTGCATAAGAACAATGTCTGATTTCTTGACAAGCACTCCTAGATGCAAAAGCCACTTAATCCCTAAATTATCTTCTATGCTCCACAGAGTCTCAGGGTGACAGCCTAATGCAGAAACGCAGCTTTATTCACCTCTGTGCTCCCTTTCAAGTTGACACTGAGGACAATAGATTATATCTGATCAGCAGCTATCAATGTGGCAATGGGAAAAATTGTGGGAAGGCTGATAACAGCCTGCCCCCCCCCATCTGTGGCATTTTATGGTTTACAAAGCATTTCACACACAATTTTTCAAAAGGAAAGGCATATTGTGCATGTGCTAAATGCCACTGAATTGAACATCTTACAGTGGTAAATTTTATCACAATAATAAAAAGGAAGACCTAGTAAAAATTATTATTCATATTCTACAGAGGAGGAAACTATTGCTCAAAAGCATCCAGTAGCCTGCCCAAGGCCACACAAACATTAAATGGCTCATTGCAACATTATTCACAACAGCCCAGATATGGAAACGACCTAAGTGTCCATCAATGGAAAGATGAAGAAGACGTATTAGATATATTCTATGGAATGCTATTCAGCCAGGAGAAAGAAGGAAATCTGCTATCTGCCACAACATGGGTGGACTTGAGGGCACTACGCTAAGTGAAATAAGTCCGAGAAAGACAAATACTGGGTGAGGTCACTTACATGTGGACTCTAAGACAGCTGAATTCACAGAAACAGAGAGCAGGATGGTGTTTGCCAAGGGCTGATGGGTGGGGGAAATGGGGACATGCTGGTCAGATTTCCACTTGAAACTTCTAGTTAGAAGACGAGTAAGTTTTGGATCTAATATACAGCATGGTGACGGGAGTGAACAATACCATATTACACTCATAAAAGTTGCTAAGAGAGTAATATCACATGTTCTCAATCCAAAAAAGAAATGGTAATTATGTGATGTGACTGAGGTATTAGCTATGGTACCAGTAGTCTTGCAATATATAAGTGTATCAGACACCTTGAACTGACACAATGTTATATGTCAGTTATATCTCAATAAATCTTGGGGAAAAACTAAATGGCATCGATGGATCCCAAACCCAGGTCTTCAGAATCTAAAGCCAGAATTCTTCCCACCATCGGGAAGAAATCCACTGACTGAAAGCGCTTCAACCCTGTGGCTCCATCTCCCCACTTCCCCCTGCCCTTAGTGACCACCTTCGTGCTGCCCGGCTTCCCAGGTGGTGGCCAGCAATCCTAGTGCAGATTCTTCCCCAACACTCGAAGCGCCAGTTTTTAAATACCTGTGCCCCCACCCCTCAACCAGGACAGGAGGTGAAAACTGCCTCACAGAGAAAGTAAGAGAAAATGGCCCTCGTGGCCCCCGCCCCCCCCCCCCCCACATCTGGAACACCAAGTTGAAGCTCCCCAGCAGGAGGTGGGGTGTCCCACTCACCGTGTATCTGGCCTTCCAGACGGGCACCTGGCAAGGGAGAATACTGAGGTATTTCCGAGGCTGGCGGTAGTCCCAGAACTGGAAGAAAGAGAGCAGGATAATGTGTGAACTAAATGCCATCAAAAGACTCGACAAGTGAAATGAGCCCAGCTTCGCTCTGTCCTCGGTGTGTTCCACGCAGCCCCCTGGCCCTGGGACCGTGGCAGAGACACAACCCTCCCTCTCCCATTTACAAACATTCCCAGGGAATTTCCAGACTCCACGAGGACTGGCCCCGGGGGGCAGATCACCATCATCAGCCTGCCTACTAAACAGCCTTGTAATTGAAAGGTAAGAATGACATGTTTTCACGCCACATCGCGTTTACACCGTGTAGGGTAATGTAACTAGGAACTAGGCTGATGTACTGACTACTCACTGCATTCCAGAGTTTGGAGCTTTCAGTTCTGTATCCCGCTTAATCTTTACAACCAAATAACGGGTGTTATTCATCTCTTTTTCAAATGAAGAAGCTAAATTACTGAACAGTCTAACTTGTGCAAGGTCACACCCGCTCCGCCACCGCCCCCGAACACGCGGAACTTGAGGCCGCGGAACATATGAAGGTAAGCCAGACACACTCTGCCTGAGCTGCCTGTGTTTTCCATGACAGGACAACTACACTTAGAGCTTGAACATTTGTCATGAAAGCAGGAAATGGCAGAGCACAAAAGGCAGGAGGACCGAGAGTGAGACTCTGAATTACTCAAGTACTAAGAAATTATTTTCTCTTAAAAAAAAATTTTTTTTAATGTTTATTTATTTCTGAGAGAGAGAGAGACAGAACGTAAGCGGGGAAGGGGCACGGAGAGAGGGAGACACAGAATCTGAAGCAGGCTCCAGGCTCTGAGCTGTCAGCACAGAGCCCGACACGGGCCTCAAACTCACCAACAGTGAGATCGTGACCTCAGCTGAAGTCGGACGCTTAACCGACTGAGCCACCCAGACGCCCCACTAAGAAATTATTTTTAAAAACAGATGACTCCCTCTCTCTCTGCACCTCCCCTGCTTGGTCTCTCTCAAAAATAAATAAAACACTAAAAAAAAAAAAAAATAGATGACAGCCATTCTGGAAAACAGTTTGGCAGTTTCTTAAAAAGTAAATGAGCACATACCACTGACCCAGTGATCTCAACTCCTGTGTATTTGTCCTGGAAAGTGGAAACGGTCCATTCCCAGAAAAATCGATACATGAATGTTTATAGAAGCTCTATTCATAATCACCAAAAGCTGGAAACAGCCCCATCAATGTCCTTCAATGGGTCAACAGAAAATAAACTGTAGCAGTATATCCATATAGTGGATTACTGCTCGTCAATAAAAAGTATATGATCTATCGATTTTGAAAACAACTTGGATGAATCTTGAAGGCACTATGCTGAGCGAAAGAAGCCAACTCAGAAAGTAAGATACTGAATGTATCCATTTAAATGACATTCTCAAAAAGACTAAACTACAGTGATAGAGAACACAACAATGGTTGCTAGAAATCAGGGGTTCGGGGAGAGTGTGGCTCTAAAGGAATCACATAAAGCAATTCTTGTTCCTTCTGACAACACTTTATTTTTGTCAAATTTGGGCTCCATATTCAAAATAATAAAATTTTTAAGATGTCTTTTCCAGCTAAACTGCCTCAGCATTTCCCAGATGGCCACAGGGAAAACTACAACTTGCTCCCTCAACTCGTAAAAGAAGGGAAGCTAGACATCATTAGGTCTGCTTGGCATTCTCCGGATTTTTAATTAGCTCAACACTTTATGAATGCTTTCCTGTTACCAAGTCTCCCATATGTGAAAAACAAGCAAATAAAAAAATTCAGTCTCCCTAAGCTAATTACATACAAGTAAAACGTTAGTATTATGAATACATTTTGGCAACTGGTTACTTGTCATGTCGGACAGAAGCATATTCATGCGCATTTACAGACTGTCACGGTAACTGTTAACAAAAGTAATCCTTTTTTTGAAAAGGATTATATAACTTAGGGGACAAGGTAGAGGACCCTGGGGATTTGACCAAGTCCTCGCTCACCAGAACACGATCTTATTCTCAAGGCAACCACTGACAGTCTTACGGAATGATTACATATTGCATGTGAGTGGAGGACTTTGGTCTGTTTCAATCTGACAGACTGGTCACTATAAGAACCAGAGCCATGCCATCCTCCCCTTCATAGGTGATTTCTGCTTTTCTCTTACTTGCCAAAGGGCCTTTGCTATGAGCTACAGATCAGAAAGGAAGGCTTCTGAAGAAATATCAGAAGAGCCTCAGACAAGAAAGAATCACATTCTTGAACAGCGTCATGGGTACAAGACTCTCTCAGCAAGGTGACCCTGACCCATGGGCAGACACACACCTGTCAGATGTACTGAGGAACCGTGTCTGGATTTCCAGGACACTTTGTCTAAAGAAGGCAATGTTGTAAAATAGGCTGCTTAACTCAAGTTCAGGAAAAAAAGCAACCACCTAACCTGGTATGAAGTCATTTCATTGTGGTCATGTTCTATTTTTATTTTTATTTCCTTAATGTTCTAATTTTAATAGCCATAAAAGAAAAATCCTTTTCTTTCTTTTCGATCTAGTTCTAAGCCTCAATTCAACAGTTTTACAGTTTAACAATTTCCTAACTCGAGTGAAACATTCATTCAATGGCACCTTGTTCCAGTGCACCCCTTAGAATTCAGAAAATAAAAATATAATAAAAATTACTATAATTATAAGCTAATATTTCTTAAGGTAAACTTAAGAAAATGATTATGTAGGGAAAAAAAAGACATACTGACCCTTATCTACAAATTATTAAAAATAACGGTTGAATATTATGCAAAGTGCCTCTAAACTCCTACACTTTCTACAATTATGCTATTTATTTACATTCAATAAAAACTGCTTTCCACCCACCAGGATATAGTGGAACACATCAAATACCATGTCAAAAAATCTCATTTAATACGTAGGCTAAGCCTACAAGTAAGGAACAGGGGCTGAATCTCACAGGTGGAAACTGGCCAGTCACCTGCTTTAATACCTATGGAATCCCAGCCTCACAGGTGGGAAAGATGTCACTGAACGGCGACAAACTTGAGGAAAGAGGAGGGGGTGAACTGGATGGTTTCTGGGTTCTGAACTTGGGCGACAAGGTGACAAAAACCCAAATCCAAAACAAGCAAACCAACAAAACCCCGCTGTGGCATATAAAAGTAAATTCCAACCCAAAGGGATTGACAATCCTCAAGGCAGAAGTTAACTTTTTAGGCCGTAGTGTCTGACCACACCGCAGGAAGACGTGGTACGGGAGCCTATGTAAACAGAGCGTTAAATCAACGATGCTGAATCGCAAAACTGCTAAGTAAACTTCTGTGGTCAAATCTCTGTCCTTCCAGACAGGGACCTGAGCTCAAGGAGGACATGTGGAACGAGGCTGACTCTGTGCCCTGCAACTTCGTAAACACAGCACACCCCACAGTCGGGAGAGGAGCAAACAACACAAAACGTCACACTCCACGATAAACCACAAACACGAGGGTCACTGAAACACATAAACCCTCGAGCACTTCCAGCAAGTTACAGAATCTAGTAGAACAACTCTGCCCCCGACTTTTTGCGGTGCTGATGACTGAAGATGTCCTAACTTTTGCAGACATGATCATCTTGTGAGAAAATTGCTATTTTTCCACCCCAGGGAGACGAACCACAAACTCGGTAACCTTAACAACGTTGGGGGCTTTTACATCTGGTGTGGTTTTTTGGTTTGGTTTGCTTTTGGTTGGTTTGTTTTTTCTCTGAAAGCTGACTTCTTGACAACTTCTTTGCAAATAAGCTTTTCCTTTCTAAATGCTTTAGTCTCTGACTCCCTTTCACAAAGGGAAAGAGGAAACCGTCTAAACAAATCCCAGGAGCCGCAACGGAGATACGCTACCCCATCATTCCTACTGGCCTACGTAACCAGGTTTACGTGCCCGTGCACCCCTAAAACACACACACTGTGCTCACTTATTGTAGCTTTCTTTCCAAAGAAAGTGCTGTTACGAAATCTGGTGCCTCCCACACACGGAACCCCAACTGTCCCAGTGGGTCACTCACCTTGACAGAATTGTCTTGGCTGGAGGTAGCAAGAATGTGCTCGATGTCTGGGTGCCAGTCCAGGCCATGGATTTTGGAGAGGTGGGCTGCGAGGTACTCCACTGCGGTGCTGGGTTTCTACAACAGGATCAGCACCGAGTGTTGTCGATTTACAAATCACTCGTTGAGGGTCTACCATGTAACGGACTGTTACGTGGGCAGCGGGGGGACACAAGAGTATTACCAGATCCTCTCTCTATCCTTAAGAAACTCCACTTTGTTTTGCTTAAAACAAACAAACAAACAAACAAACAGAAAAAGACTTATCCAGCTCTCCTTCACACATGCTTGGCATATGGGCCTGTGAGCCAGATTTCTTTCTGCTCCGTCGCCACGCGTAGTTTTAATGAAGGACACAAGGCGGTGTGTGCTCTTCCCCCAAATAGGACAGACTGCAGTGTCGGCCCCCCTTCCTCACTATCACTCAAGGAGAAGGGCTGTGACACGCAAACAGACCACCCCACCCCAATATCCTGGAGGTAAAACCACCAAATTTAAGTAATCGAGCACCAAGACCCAAGAGAACAAACACACATTGCAAAAGAAAACAATACATGATTAATAAGCTTATATAAGACAAAGGCAGAAGGAAACCTCAGAAATATACATTAAAGTGAAGACTTTACAGGGCGCCTGGGTGGCTTAGTCAGTAAAGTGTCTGACGTCAGCTCAGGTCATCATCTCCGAGTTCATGAGTTTGAGCCCCTCGTCAGGCTCTGTGCTGACAGCTCAGAGCCTGGAGCCTGCTTCAGATTCTGTGTCTCCCTTTCTTTCTCTCTCTCTCTCTCTCGACCCCTCCCCTGCTCATGCTTTGTCTGTCTCTCTCTCAAAAATAAATAAAACATTAAAAATTTTTTAAATAAAATAAAATAAAATATTACTAAGCTATCAAATTAGAAGACATATGTAAATAACACTCAATGCTGACAAGGCTGCATTTGTCACTGCTGCTATTTATACCAAATAGCACAACCTTTTGGCAAAAAACTGACAATTTTTATCAACCAACTTCAAATTTTCCTTTCTTAAGAGAGTATTTCATTTCACAAAAAGCTTTAGATAACAAAAGATGTTCATCTTGGTATTATCTGGGCTACCAGAAAACCAGAAACAACACAAATAGTAAGTGGGGAATAATTAAATTTTAGAGTCGATTATGGACTAGCTATCTGATCCAATATGATATAGCCACTAAATGTTCTACTTAGGGATTATAGCACAGGGAAAATGCATGTGTTGTAACGTTAAATGAAAAAAGTACAGGGGCACTTGGGTGGCTCAGTCAGTTGAGCGTCTGACTTTTGGTTTCAGCTCTGGTCATGATCTCACGTTTTGTGGGGTTGAACCCCACGTCAGGCTCCACAGTGACACTGTCGGGCCCGCTTCGGATTCTGTCTCTCCTTTCTGTGCCCTTCCTCCTGCTCAGGCTTGCTCTCTGTCTCAAGATAAAAAAACATTAAAAAAAACAAAAACAAAAACAAAAACAAAAACAAAAACAAAACGTGAGTGGGAGAGAGCCAAAGCATAAGAGACTCTTAAAAACTGAGAACTGAGGGTTGATGGGGGGTGGGAGGGAGGGGAGGGTGGGTGATGGGTACTGAGGAGGGCACCTTTTGGATGAGCACTGGGTGTTGTATGGAAACCAATTTGGCAATAAATTTCATATATTGAAAAAAAAAAAAAGCCAAAAAGCCAAAATGTTAGCACTTGTCTCTGAGTAATAGGTCTATAAATGATTTTTATTTTTCCTTTTATATTTCCTACAAAGAGCATCTATTACTTCTATAATTAGTGTTGGTCTATGAGGTTAAGAGCAGTCTCCAGAATCAGGCCTCCCTGAGTTTAAATCTTGACAACATACCATGCTTCAGTTTACCCGTCTGTAAAATGGGGATAAAAACCACTTATTTTAAAGGCTAGTCATATAGAGAGTTCTTAGAACAATGCTGTGCACAATGAACGATTAGTAAATGTTACTATTATCAGTTATCTGGGTGTGTGAACGAAATCCAACATTCCCACTGATACTGCACTTTTTTAAGGCTCTGATGCCTGGTACCATCAGTGCTGCTTTGACATGGGAAAGTGCCAGAGAAGTAAGAATATGACCTACAAGTTTTACAATCCATGTGAGCAAAAGTCTTAAGTATTAATGGAACAAAACAAGGTTAAAATTTAAACAAAATAGGTAAAATTGCCGAGGGAAGTCAGGATTGTTAGCGCAACAGTCAGAAGGCTAGAAAGGGACAGTTCGGCAGTCGGTCTCTGAAAGACAAAGAACAATGCTAGTCTGGAAAACAAGTACTGACAGGGTTGATGGCTGAATACCAAATGGTTTATCTTGCCTACGGCCTGAAAACATTCTAAAGCAAATATATATGCTCTGCAAATTAACCAAATATTTTATTTAAACCATTTACTATGTTTAAGTGCTACGCTAATGATGAAAGGAATAAAACCAGTTGCCAATTTAAGACATAAAGAGAGGGGCGAATGGCTCTCACCAGACTGGACGAAGGGACACAGACAAAAACTAACACATAGAAGGTGCACCCGGCCACCTCTACTTACGGACTCACCTGCTCACCTGAGAGCCACCTAAGGCAGAGGGCTTCGGCGGCACACGCTGCCCCAGCAGGTCCTGGCACCGAACGCGGCAGACTCCGCGTCTCCGCTTCATCTCCTTCCCCTCTCCCCAACCACATGACCAACTCCCTGCCACGAGGGAAGGGGCGAGGCTGCCAGGGCCACGCTGAGACTGGACAGTCAGCACCCAGGCTGACGGTTTCGGGAAAACGACAAGTGGGTGCTCCCCGGAGGCTGAGGAGCTCTAGCCTCCAGTTCCAGAAAGCGGGAAGCAGTAGGACACCCCAGATCTTACAGAAAGAAGTCAACTGCTCTGTGCGTTACTACCCAATCATACGGCAGGTAAGTTCGGGGGGCCTTTCCCCGAGTCATTGTCTTCTCCGATACCAACAAACCGAACTCCAAACAGACTCTCCGTGGCAGCAGCTGCCTGGGACCCTGCCCCTCTTCCCTGCCCGTCAGTTACACGGGCTGTGCGGGGAGAATCCGGGCTCTGCAGGCTCTTTGGAGGCTGAAAGGACAGCTAGACGTCTAAGGGAGGATCTGAACACGCTACGTACCCCGCCTCAGTGATTTATACCAGAAATACCCAGGATGGAATAGGTCCTAGAACAACTAGTTTGCACTTCGCAATCTGGGGCAGGGATAAGAAGCCTGCTGACCATTCTAGAACAGTGTCTGGTTCCCAGGCTCGACCTCCTCAGTGACCCATTCGCTATGATTATCTTCATTTTGAAGACGAGGTAACTGAGGCTTGGAGTAGTGGAGTGGCTCACCTGACATCATAATTAGGAGGCAGCAAAATGGGGCCCTCACTTAGGTCAGTCCTAGTTCATTTGCTTAACCACTGATTGGAATATTCTCTATCTTCCTTCAACATCAGTTTGATCACAAAGCAAATGTCATCTGGCACCGTGATCTTAAAATGGCAATTTGCCACACTGCAGAGGACACCCTGGCTTCTCAACACAAGTCCTGCTACTCACAACATCCTCTTCATTCCCGCTGCGAGGGACTAAAGACCACCTGGGGTGGGAGGGAAGAGATTACTCACCCGCTTGTCCCATATCCGCACGTCCCCATCATGACTGGTGGCGAGGCAATTAGCATTTTTTTTATTCCATTTGACCTGTGAGGCACCCGCTGGAGAGAAAAATCAGGGGAAGAAAGCTGCTGCCGTCAACTCCTCTGGAACCAGAGTGGAATGTGTCCGGGGGGGCTGGATAACGAGTTCTGGCTGAATGAGAACAGAACCCTTCAAGTTTCTAGGACTGCACCAGCTCCACCATTAAAGAGAAAATGAAGCCAAAAAATAAATGAACTAACACACTGGAACAGGATCAGAGACACCTAACGGAGGAAACAATCTGACTTAGGAAAAAACTCTACAGGTTACCTCGGCACAGAAGCAGCAGGGAAACACAGTTTCTCATGAGCAGCAGTTCAACATGGCTCTGTTGGCGGGAAACTGACTACTCAGCACACAACCTGGCTCTTCATCATCCCCGACGACCAACCTGGAGCACCCACCCAGAAGAGCCTCAGCTCAACGCCTGCTCCTTCCCACTTACTTGCTCACCTCCTCGCCTATCTAGGAGGGCAATCTTGGAGAAACAAAGGTTCCTCAGCCTCCATGTTGCTCAATTCTGCCCTCAGAAGGGTATGTGTACCACCCCCCTCCTACGCTCTCTTCTCCCATCAGCGGCTACACGTGGTCACTGGCCCTGCATTAGGTCAGGGAAAGGGAACGTCCCTGGCACCGTGAACTGAGTCCTTTCCCCACTCTGCCAACACAAAGAAGTAACAACAATAACAAAGGAGCTACTTAAGAGAGGAGACATAGTGTAAAATGCCAGAGGGGTTGAGGTCTGTCGAAAACCGGGACATATCAGCACTTCTGGTGGACTCTTAAAAATAACCAAGTTGGGGTGCCTGGGTGGCTCAGTTGCTTAAGCATCCCACCCTTGATCTCAGCTCAGGTCATGATCTCGGCTCAGGTCATGATCTTACAGTTCATGAGTTCAAGCCCTGTGTCAGGCTATTTGCTGACAGCGCGGAGCCTACTTGGGATTCTGTCTCTCCCTCTTTCTGCTCCTCCCCTGCTTTCTCTCACTCTTTGTCTCAAGATAAATGAAGTTCAAAAAATAAAATAACCAAGTTAATTAAGTTAAACCAGAACAACACGACAGCTCTGCTTCCCATCTCTTCTTGTCCTCGCTCAGACAACACATAATATTTCTTCCTTTGGGGTGCTGTTTACTAATGGGGACACCACAGTGAATCCAGGGCTTTGGAAAGCAACCTGAACCACGAGGTCTAGAGTGACACCAACAGAGCAAGGACTGAGAATCTATTACGAAACTGAACTGGTGTCCAGAAATTACCTCTGCTTGGTTCTGGGGACAGTCTTTGTTTGTTTGTTGTGTTTTTTGCCTGAGACACAGGACATCTTAAGTCACTGAAGAATGAATGGTGGAGACCCCTAAAGGAGGAAGGTAGTACACTACTTAGGAGACACAGTTTCTTAGCAAGAAAAGGTATCAGCTCAAGGAGAAGGTGAGTAAGAAGGGTCTGTCCCATTTCCTCATGATAGAATTACTTGAAGACTTTCCCCAGTGCAGGGGTCTATCAGACCATGAAGCCTTCCAAAGGGCTCTGGGAACCGCCTAATTCAACCTGTTTTACTAGGCTCATGACAACAGAGTCAAACAGAGGTCCCAGACCACAGGTGTCCTCAGACAGAGAATACTCTTGAATACACACATGCTCTTGCTTACTCCCCACCCCAAAGGTATAAACAATGTGCTCATGGAGAGATAGGAACCATGGCCTCTGGGAAGCAATACGAACCAAGGCTGAACCTCTCAGGGAATGGTAGATCAAGCAGCTTCCAAAAATCCACAGCTTCTCATTTGCCTCTTTTCTCCTCTTTGCTACCCTGAGAAATCTTTGCTACCCTGCAAGAAAGAAAGAAGACTCCCTACCTCTATTCTTTAGAGGACTCAGAACAGAAAAGAAAGCAATCAGAAGGAGTGGGTTGAAAAAAAGAACTTTCTTTTGGGAGCTCCTCTAAAACCAACCTAACTTAGAAACCTTTAAGTAGAAGCAACAAAATCCTGGGGGAGCAACTGAGGCATTTATAGACCATTTGTGTTTTCATTCAGTTGGATGTCTTCTGCAACCATGTCTGTGCCCCATCATATGTCTCTGACCATAACTGCCTAAAGGTTGAGGTGGCGGGGGTGGGGGTGGGGGTGGCCCAAATCCACAGATTTATTACGCACTTAGCACAGAGGCACAGGGGCTTGACTCCCATGCCATTTAACAAACATTTACGGAGCATCTCCTTGAGTCAGGCACAAATGCTGACCTTGGGCTACAGCACTGAAAAAAAGAGATGTGGTCCCTAACTTCACAAAACAGATAATCCACCTGCTTAATACAGGTGTGATGTTCAATGTCTTTAAATGATGGGGCACGGAGATGTGGAAGAAAAAAATATCACATAATCATTTTGGAGCAAATACCACATGTGAATTCAAATGTAACAAACAGATACAAAGGAGCAGGATTTAAGAGATAGATGATGTATGTTTTTAACAAGGATGCCAAAATACAATACTGATGACTGACCTTCATTGCTGTGATATAACCAGTTCTGTGCCCAAATTCTACTCTCAGGAATTAGTGGGAATGCCCCACAACGGACCCAAAGCAGAATTTCAAAAACAATCCATTCCAACTGAGCAATGAAAACAGGTAGACCAGAAAGTAGTTTCAAAGTTTCAGGACATCCATATTACACGACAACATGGGGACACAATCAGCATAATCTAGATTGTGGGGAAACTGCAGGACAAACCTGGTTTCTTCAATAAATGAACCTCAGGAAAAGAAAAACAAACCAAAAAAGGAGAAGGGGAAGAAACCTACCAATCACAAAAGATGAGAATTCCATCAACCATTATAAGTATGTTCTCTATTTGGATTCTGATTTAAATAATTTGTAAAAACAAAAACAAAAAAACCAACAAAACAACAACTGAGACTATTAGGGAAATCAGTATACTGCTTAAATATTTGATATTAAAGAGCCACCATTAACATTTTTAGAGGTCTGTTCATAGTATTGTGGTTACATTTCCATAGAGGATTCTTCTCTTGTAGAAGTATTACTGACTGAAATATTTGTTGAGGAAACGATATGACACCGACATACTTCAAAATAATTCCAGAGAAGATGGGAGTGGGGGGCAGGGCAGTAGGTAGGAGTAAAGATGAAATAAGACTGGCTAAACAGGGACAACTATGGAAGCTGGATCATGAACACAAGGCAGTTCGTTTTCTTCTATTTTTATATGCACCCAGGGGTGCCTGGGTGGCTCAGTCGGTTAAGCGTCTGACTTTGGCTCAGGTCAGGATCTCACAGCTCTTGGGTTCAAGCCCTGCGCTGGGCTCTGTGCTGACAGCTCAAAGCCTGGACCTGCTTCAGATTCTGTGTCTCCCTCTCTCTCTGCCCCACCCCCACTCGCACTCTCTCTGTCCCTCTCTCTTAAAAATAAACATTAAGGGGCGCCTGGGTGGCTCAGTCGGTTAAGCGTCCGACTTCGGCTCAGGTGGTGATCTCATGGTCCGTGAGTTAGAGCCCCGCGTCGGGTTCTGTGCTGACAGCTCAGAGCCTGGAGCCTATTTCAGATTCTGTGTCTCCCTCTCTCTGACCCTCCCCCGTTCATGCTCTGTCTCTCTCTGTCTCAAAAATAAATAAACATTAAAAAAAATAATAAACATTAAAAAAATGTTTTTTAATACATAAATAAAAAGTTTAAAAACAATTTCAGCTCCTGTCCTTGAATCCCGAAATAAGCTCCTGAGCGCACTCAGCAGTCCTGACTGTAACTTCCGAGAGCAGCCTAAAGCAAGCCCCTTGCCATGAGAGACTCACAACCCCACCGGCCAGGGTGTGGGCAGGAGGCAGTCCCCGTGGGGGTGGGGGAAGTACACACTCACCTACAGCAGAGAGCGCAACGGTAGGCTTCCTTGTGTCTCTGGAACAGAAAAGTCAGAAATCAAATGCCCGATTCATAGGCCACCATCCACCTGTACTTTTCACCCTCTGCACGCATTTCTCCACTCTCCTTTCAGTGGGTACTTGGAGCTCGGAGAGAACGTGAGGGCCTTAGAAGCAACTGTAAAGTGTCTCCCTTCGGGGACAAACTTTCTCATCTGCCTCAAATGAGGCTGAGACTAAATTTCAAATCACATAGCTGCAGCCACAGAAAACGAACTATGTGATTCAGCGTGTCCGGCGTGACCCTGATCGTAGGGGTGGAGGAAGCCATAAGAAGCCGTTCCTGGCGTCATTTCTCCCAGTGGCAATGAAGGAACAGTCATGGAGGCATAACTCTGCGAGAACCTTCCCAGCAGCACTTCAAAGGTGAAGTCAAAAGCTACTCTGATAATCACAGTTGCTAAGAGGTGGAAACCCAAGTGTCCACTGACAGACGAGTGGATCGACAAAATGTGGTCCAGCCACACGACGGAATATTAGCCAGCCTTCTGACAGAAGGAAATCCTGTCACACGCTACAACATGGATGAACCTTGAGGTCATGGCGTTAAGTCAAGTAAGTCAGTGCCGAAAAGACAAGCACTGCATGACTCCACTCCCACTTGTCTGAAGGATCTAAAGTAGCCAAAACCATAGGAACAGAAAGTGGGAAGGTGCTTAATGAGCAGAGTGTTAGCTTGGTAAGAGGAGAAAGTTCTGGGGATCCGTTGCACAACAATGTGAATATATTTAACAGAACCACACACTTAAAAATGGTGAAGATGGCTTATTTCATGTTTTGGGTTTTTCAACCACAATTCAAAACAAAAAGAAAACAAAAACCCTACTCCTGGATACAACGGGAGGCTCCTGGAAAGAGAGAGATTCCTGGGTTCACCACAAAGCCAGAGGACAACTTCTCCACCAAATGGTAAAGTGACAGAACAGGGCACCAACCCAGGGCTAGAGGGTTCGGACGGCCAATCCGTGGCTCAGGCTTACTAATCCAGAAAACTTGAAAAGGCATCATCTGTTCAGCATTTTTTAATCCTTAAATTATGAAAACAACGATTTCATGTAAATGAGGAATACTCTAACCTTGCCTCCTAACTCCCTGGGGTTTTGTTTATTTAAACCCATTTCCCCTGGGTTTAGCGCTCCGTCCCCACTCCGGCGCTGCCGTTAGACTGATCACCACCAAGGCAGTGTCCCGGATGCAGGTGAAGTCTGCTGCGCACACCCTCTCGGACTCCCTTTCCCTGATCTGTCCACCTCTCAGTGCAAACGGTCACAGAGCCACTGCCATTGGGAGCACAGCAGTCCGCTGAGGGGAGAGAGGGTCCCGTCTGGGGGACTCTACAGACCACGCCCTCTAGTTAGTCACCTCAAATTGTTATGGCAAAGGGAGCCTCGCTCTACAAAGGGAGAAGGGGGACAGACAACATGCCCGGCCCTGGGCTGGGGGCTCCTTCCCTCTTCGCCTCACGAAGGGTAACCCTGAGAGGTGGCCCTCAGCCGCCTGGGGGACTGAAGCCTCACAAAGAGCAAAGCAGATGTGTCTCATAGCATCACCTGCTGTAGCAGACGTGTGTCTGTGCCCACAACTCCCCACTGTCACCTGCCACGTCAGTTAAACTTCAGCCTGACTTTCAAACGCCAGCACCTATGTTTCTCTGCCAAAGGGACTTCCCTGACTGCTGAAGCCTGTCCTGCACATCTCTGTGCCAGGCCTGAAGTGCCAGGGAAGGGAGGCCCCAGGGTGCAGCCTGCGACCAGTGACCGACAGTGGATGACGCCCCCACTTCCTGAGCCCTCAAGGGTGGGACACCTCTGAGGAGTTCTGCACTAGCACCTAGCGGTCCCCGGCAGGAATAAGCTCCACGTGCTCATGCTGCCTCCCGCGTGGACAGCGCGCCCTCCGTGTGCAGCCTTCCCGCTCCCGTCTCTCCTCCCGCCAGTGCTTCTGTCGCCTCCTAAACAACGTCCTTGCAAGGCATCCTCATCTCGGGGTCTACACCCAGGGGAAACCAAACTAAGACAGCTGATCTCTAAAACAAAGGTCCCAGATCATCCCACAACCCAGTGGTTTGGCCTTTTAATTGTTCTTACTTGATATCCCAAATGTAGATGTAAGTGTCCACAGAGCTGGTAACCAAGAGATCTGGCTCAAACACTGCCCAGTCCAGGTCACTGGAAACACAAGAAATAAACAGAACAACACCAAAGAGAAGAATATTCAGAGTCCAGTTCCAAAGCACTAGCAGATTTCATTTCTAGTGGCTTCAGAGAGTCACTGTTAACGGTCCTCCTTAACATGATATAGGCTAGAAATCTCCAAACTTCTTTGGGAATGAGTAAGACTTAACTGAGCTCTGAAAAAAGCTTTCAGGTCCTTTCCCCTGTCATCACCAGCTATCCCATCACCTGCTCCCAAAAAAGAAAAGGAGGATTTCAACTTCAACCACACACACACACACACACACACCCCCCAAAGCAAAAACATCAAGTGATTTTTGAGTTGGAATTTTCTAAACCAGATTCAACCACAAGTACCTTGAGTAAAACCAACATCTCTCAAAGCAGCGGCAAACTGTAACACTGCCATGCAGCTTTCAGGAAGGGTAGGCCTCCCTAACATAGGCCAGGGGTCTGGCCTTTCCCGTTACTTCTGGGTCAGCTCCCCCACTCCTGTACTCCCTGCTGCTACTTCCCAGGATGAGTGTTCCCTACCCAGGAATAGTGACCCAAGGACAGGATGGATCAAGGAACACTCCAGAAGGCCATGGGTGGGAGGCAGCTGTGCCCCACAGCCACTGGAGAAAGAGCAAAGGGCTGCGTCCTGCTGTCTGTGCTCCCACACACTGCCGAATGTGAGCTGAGGATTCTGCCAGCATAACTGTGTCTCCCTCCCATGGCAAAAATCAGCTCTAATCCTTCACTCCAGACTGGGCTGTCCGAGGGCCTTCTGGAATCGAGGACAGCAGTTACAGGAATGCTGGTTCCTAAATACTGGTTGATCCCCAGTATGAGAGCCACCGCTTCAGTAAGCGCCAAGGACCTAGCAGTCACCCGTGGCCAATGCAGCACAGAGGGTCAAGTTGTGGAAGGGGGACGGAGCGTTCACATCACTTCCCGAGGGACTATGACAGAGCGAGACAGGCCAGGAGCTGCGGAGGCCTGGTACCTACCTGATTACACGAGTGTGGCCTTGTAAGGTAGTGCCAACTTCCCCGCTGCCATCTTTCCACTTATAAAGGTCAACCCGTTGGTTACTCTGAAAAGAAACAAGGGGAAGAAGGCAGCCAGTCCCACACCTGAACACACGCTCTCACCGCGATCTGCCTAGGGCTGAGAAAACGAAGCCATGCAGAAACTAACTTGCATGGCAGAGACCCTACAGACTGACTTGCTCACAGAGCCATCAGAAATGAGTACAATTAGGGGCTCCTGGGTGGCTGAGTCGGTTAAGTGTCCAACTTTGGCTTGGGTCATGATCTCACAGTTCGTGAGTTTGAGCCCCACGTCGGGTTCTGTGCTGACAGCTGAGAGCCTGAGCTGCTTCGGATTCTGTGTCTCCCTCTCTCTATACCCCTCCCCCACTCATGATCTGTCCGTCTGTCTCTCTCTCTCTCAAAAACAATAAAGATTAAAAAATATTTTTTTTAAAAAAAGAAACAAGTACAATTAACATGTGAGCCAACCTCAGCTCAGTACATAGGACTATAAATTTCCAAAAGAGAGGGCAGTGCTGTCTTCAAAGTGAATCTACCCTGAGTCATTGCAGCTGAATTGAAACCACCGAGGCGCTACTGAGCACCTGAATGAAGAGATGCGCCACCCCCACCCCACCACCCCCACGCCTCCCCCCCCACCCCACAGGCTGCTCAAAGGACCACCTCCCAGCTCTAAGCATCACACACCCATCTCTCCAGCTGCTGTCACACTAAGGCTTTCAGCTCACTCTTCCCACTTATCAAAGGCCCAGAGTCCATCCATCACACTTTAAAAACACATAAACACAAGAAAGAAAACAGAACCACTATTAAAGGGGTATCCTAGAAGACAAAATTACAGAAGACTCCTTGAAATATGCCTATACTGAATTTCTTTTTTTATACATTTTTTTCTTAATGTTTATTTTTGAGAGAGAGAAAGAGAGATGCAGAGTGAGAAGGAGACAGAGAATCCGAAGCAGAGGCTCTGTGATGAAAGCCCAAAGCCCAGTGTGGGGTTCAATCTCACATACTGTGAGATTGTGACCTGAGATGAAGTTGGATGCTTAACCGACTGAGCCACCCAGGTGTCCCTAATACTGAATTTCTTTTCTTTTCTTTTTTAATGTTTATTCATTATCTTTGACAGAGAGAGACAGAGCACGAACAGGAGATAGACAGAGAGAGAGAGAGAGAGAGAGAGAGAGAGAGAGAGAGAGAGAGAGATACACAGAATGTGAAGCAGGCTCCAGGCTCTGCCCTGTCAGCATAGAGTCCGACCTGGGATTCAAACCCACAAACCATGAGATTGTGACCTGAACTGAAGTCAGACGCCTAACCAACTGAGCCATCCAGGCATCCCTATACTGAATTTCTTAAAGGGTTAGGCATAAAGACCTAGGAAAGACTAGGAAAGACTGACCAGAAAAAAACACACAGCAATAGGGAAAGGAGGAAAGAAAAAGCTACATTTCACTGAAACAACAAGCCAGCAAAATATCTAAATATCATGAGCTTATGAAACACACCAAAAGTGAATAAAGACTACAACAGACTGATTA
The DNA here is from genome assembly GCF_027475565.1 of Acinonyx jubatus. Classification (NCBI taxonomy): domain Eukaryota; kingdom Metazoa; phylum Chordata; class Mammalia; order Carnivora; family Felidae; genus Acinonyx; species Acinonyx jubatus. The sequence continues at coordinate 12,396,826 of NC_069396.1, read as the reverse complement.
CTGCTACACAGGCTATCTAATAATTTCTGAACTGATATACAGATGCAGATCTATTAATATCTATATATTACTAGACTCATTTTCATTTTAGCTCATAGATGGACAGATGTATAAAGTTCAAAGGTGTTTATCCAGAAATGCCAGTTTCCAATTCTAAATAGGTAAGGTTTCTGGTCAACGGTTAGAATTCAAAACAGCTTCCAATGGGAACAGGAGTGAAAAGAAAAGTCCCCTCATAATATAATAATATCCCCTGTCATTTCCAGAGGGTCTGCTAACACCAGTCTATGTACTAGGAATCTTGTTTTTAATACACAGATTCTGTTTTTATTCATTTTTTCAGTTATTTACTTTAAAGAGAGAGAAAAAGCATGAGTGCGGGAGAGGGGCAGAGAGAGGAGGAGAGGGGAGAGAGAGAGAGAAGGAGAGACTCTTAAACAGGCTCCATACTCAGCAGAGCCTGACATGGGGCTCGATCCCACCACCCTGGGACCACGATGTAAGCCAAAATCAAGAGTTAGACACTCAACCAACGGAGCCATCAGGCGCCCAACGTACTAGGAATCTTCAGAGACCCGCCCTCCGTTCCGTCACACAACACTGCACGCTGGCTATCATCACCCACGTTACAGGTGAGGCAGCTGAGGCTCAGAAAGTTGGGAGAGTACAAAAGATAAAACAGGAGTGTCAAAACTAGAACTTGACCTCAGATGTGCCTAACTCCAAAGCTTTTTCTCCTGAAAAAGCCTCTCTCCCAACCAAGAACAAAAGAAAAAAAAAATCCATCAATTGAACTTTATCAAAATCAAACCTTTTACGTAACAAAGGACATTATAAAGTGAAAGACAATCTACAGAATTAGACACATACTTGCAAATCATATCTCCGATAAGAATCTAGTATCAAGAATATAGAAAGAACTCTGGCAACTCAGCAGCAAAAAGACATACAACCCAATTCCAAGATAAGTAAAGGATGTGCATAGATATCTCTCCAAAAGATACACAAATTGCCCACAGGGACATGAAGAGATGCTCAACATCATTAGTCATTAGGGAAATACAAATCAAAACCACAGTAAGGTACCACTTTCTCCCACTAGGATGGCTATGCTTTAAAAATTAAAAAAAAAAAAAACCAAACAGAAAAACACTAATTTGGGGGACAATGTGGAGAAACTGGAACACTGCTGGTAGGACTATAAAACGACTCAGCTACCATAGAAAAGTCTAACGGTTCCTCAAAAAGTTAAACACAGACTTACCATAGGACCCTGCAATTCTACTCCAAAGTATATACCCAAAACAATTGAAAACAAGTACTCAAAAAACTACATTTACACACACGTCCACTTCCACCTTATTTACAAGAGCCAGCCCAAATATCCATCAGGGAATGAACGATTAAACAAAACATGTTATAGCCATACAATGGAATACTACTGAGCCATAAAAAGGAGTAAAGCACAGATACATGGCACAGCATAGTTAAGAAAGCAGACACAAAAGATCACATATTGTATGTTTCCATTTATATGAAATATCCAGAACACAGAGACAGAACACAGACTGGTGGCTGTCAGGGGCCGTGGGGAGGGGGCATAGGGAGAAACCGCTTCATGGGAGGGGTAAAATTTTATTCTGGAGGGATGAAAATGTTTGGGAACCAGAGAGGGGCGGTGGCTGTGTAACATGTGAATGTAAATGACATTACATTGTCTACTTTTTTAAATGTCTATTTTTTTTTAAATGTTTATTTTTGAGAGAGAGAGAGAGAGAGAGAGAGAGAGAGAGAGAGAGACAGAGCTCGAGAGAGGGAGACACAGAATCCGAAGCAGGCTCCAGGCTCCAAGCTGTTAGCACAGAGCCCGACCGGAGCTCGAACTCACGAACCGCAAGATCATGATCTGTGCCTAAGTCAGCCGTATAACCAACTGAGCCACCCAGGCGCCCCTACATTGTCTACTTTAAAAAGACTGTAAAAAAAAAAAAAAAAAAAAAGGCTATCTCACCATTTGTAAACAAATGCAATGTTAATCCACATGGGCCAAGTATTGACCAGTTAGCCTAAACCAGTCGTTCCCAAAGAGGGGCTATTTTGCTTCCCAGGGACATTTAATAACGTCTAGAGAAATTTTTGGTTGTCATGGTGACGGGGATGGCGAAGATGCTACTGGCATTTGGTAGGTAGGGCCAGGGATGCTGCTTCATCTCTTACAATGCACAGGACAGACCCTGCCGCAAAGAATTATGTGGCCTGGGAGGTCAGTAGCTCTAAGGTCTAGGACCCCTGGACCCAATGATCAGGGGCTGAGGCTGAGAGGGGAGTGGAAGTTGTAAAGCGTAAGCCAACAAAAAGAGCATTCTTCCTAATTCACAGGAAAGGGGTCGGGAATGGGAAAGCAGTAGACTGGCCCTATCTTCTCCTTCAGAACAGCCCCCCACATCAGTTCGACCGCAGATGTCCATGGTGAGAGTCAGACGTTCAGATTCTTTGTTTGTTTAGAGAGAGAGCAGAAGCAGGGTAGGGGCAGAGATGGGGAGAGAGAGAGAATCCCAAGCAGGCTCCAGGCTGTCAGCGCAAAGTCCGATACAGGGCTTGAACCCATGAACCGTGAGATCATGACCTGAGATCAAGAGTCAGACACTCAACCGACTGAGCCACCCAGGTGCCCCAGACAGTCAGATGCTATTTTGGAAATGAGGGGAAGAGCGGCTTTTTGTTCCTTCTAAAGCTGACAGCGTTGCTCGTCTTTCTCTTCCTCAGGTGCTTCCCTCTCACAGACTGTCATTTCTGATAAGAACAGACGTAGACAGCACTGTGAATGCTTGCATCCCTTGGATGATAAGCAGGGTTCTTTAAATACTGTTCTTCCAGCCCAGTGCAAAGGAGCCAAAGGTTTAGATCTCTAATTGTTCTAGGAGAGTAGAATGCTGGTGTAGAATCTGACGAAATACCAGAGGTGATCTAGCCTAGATCTTTCTTTCAGTCACGAATCCCTTGGAAAACCTAATAAAATGCATGCATCTTTTCCTGGAAGAATTCACACAGAAACAGGCACATAAAATCTCAGGGGGTTAGCCGATCTAATGAATCCCAATCAAGAAACAAGCCCTTCCTGGGGCGCCTGGGTGGCTCAGACAGTTAAGCACTTGACTCTTGATTTCAGCTCAGGTCACGATCTCACAAGCCACTGTGTTGGGCTCCGTGATGATAATGCTCTCTTCCCCTCTCTCTTTCTCTCAAAATAAATAAATAAACTTTAAGAAAAAGAAAGAATCCCTTCCTTTGAGCGAAAGCATGTGTGGAGTCTTCTGATCCCTCTGAAAACAGTGAAGGTCAGAGTCATGTCCAGCTACATTCCTGCCGGTGAAAACAGGATCTTATCACACACAGAAATGGAGGCATCTATTCATTTCCCTTTAACATCTGGATCTTTAGAAACACAAGATCTGACACCGATGGGATCAGCAGTTCCGTTCATATATAGATATACGCCATATGTGTATGTATACATATATGTCTTTAATTTGCCTCTCTCTTCCTTTTAGAACCATCCACACTTCTTTTCTGCCTGAAAAATGAGTTATATTCTCTTCTCTCCATAGAACATAGACCTACCAGCCCCAGCTCACACTTTTAACAGCCTTTTCCCGTACTCCTTAAATGGCTCACCGAAGCTGCAAAATAGTGCGCAAAGCTGTCATGAGGATTCCACTGCACAGCTCCGATGTCCCACTTGCTCTGGCGAGAGATCTTTCGGTGACCTTCGAAAGGGGCATCTAGATTAACGATGTATAAGAATCGGCGGCTAGGAAAACAACATCAACATGATGACAATATAACAGCATTAGCATTAAGACAGAAAAGCACATTTGGAATTACATATGGTTTGCAAAGAGTGCTCAAAAAATCCCCAGGTTTATATGACGTTTATCTACTCTGAAAGGCATACAAGGGACAGGAGGAATTCAAGGTGACAGTTAAGCAAGTGGAAGCCACGTCCCTGCGAGAGCCTGTCTCCAGAGATGGTCTTCCCGACTGGATCCTTGGGAGTCTGACATCTTCCCACCAGCTTCAGCTCCAAGCCCACTTCGCTCCAGCCTTTCCCAACTGCTGAGCTAGGGGTAGTTCCGGTTCCCACACAACTCCCACCACGCTGTTTGCATTGCGACAGCAGCACTGATCTCTGTAGTACAACTACCCATGGTAAGGCTCTGGTCCTGAACCAACCGAGTGGAGCACGGACCAAGTCTCCAGTGTCTGTATGTCCCTCCTCACCAGGCATAGTGCTTGGCATTCAGTAAATGTGTGTTAAACCTATCACTTATCACTTTGCCAAACATCCTGGAGAAAATCTCAAATTCCCTTGCAAGTTGACTACCTGGGAAAGGCAACTAAATCAAGTCTATTGGGAGGGAAATAATAACGAATAAAATGATAATGAAAATAACACATTAAGGGCTGATAATGTTCACGGTGCCAATCAGTATAAAGGATCTGAAAACAGGAATGTCCTGTGTTCTGCCTATTTTCCCTTTGTTTTAAGAGAAAAATCATTGTGTGAATCAACATCTCAGCAGCCATTAATCAGCTGTTGTTAGAGAACACTTCAAGCCCCAGAGCATCCATGAGGACAGGTGGGCTCAATGATGAAGAAAAAGATTAACAGTCCCTGCTCAGAAGAGATGGGAAATGCAAGTTAACACGGCCTGTAAAACTCTAGCAGAAACCCCAGAAGAGAAGGTTAGGGGAGAAGAAAGCAAGCACAGGTAAGACAAATTCACAGAACTTTCAGAACTGCTGGTGCAGAACAAAGATCTAGCATCTCTGACGTACTCTGAAGGAATCACTTGATTCTGGAGCAGGCAGGCTGGCATCTTCCTCTCAGCATGAAAAACGGGAAAGCATGACAAACGGGGAAAGGCTGAGAGCGATACACATGGGGCGCCATCAACAGGGGGGCCCAGAGACGTTACAGAGCAAGTGCAGAGCAGCAGAAGAAAAGTAGGCACTTCAGGATAAACATACCTGACATATCTTCTTTCTCCCCTGAAGACCCACGAAAGTCAGAGTAAAAACGTACAACACAGTAACCCACAAAGAAAATGAGAGAGGAAATGAAAAGCGGATGGACAAATGGTGATCGATCTAAAGAAGGCAAACAAATACCAAAGTGCCTGCAGAGGGGAAGTGGATGAGAGGCGAGCTGATTCACGCTGCAGAACCGAGGCCAGCTCGGGAGCTGGAGGCTTCAGCCTGCACACAAGGGAAGAGAAGCCTGGAGAACCAAAAGCAGAACAGAACAGGAACTGTTTGAAAGAGGACTAAGGAGAGCGGTTTACACACACCCCACAGAGCCACCTCTCCTTCACCCGGGTGGGGGGGTGGTGATGTGCTTCAGACAAACTACTTCAGAGGAGCCCAGGCCTGGGACAAACGGCAGAGCAGTGTGGGAATATGAGGAGCTGTGCTCAAAACAGGGCAGGAAGTGGAATGTGAGACCCTCAGGCCTCTTCCCCTACAGCTGATCTGTATAGTCTTCGTACAGTGACAAAAGGATTCTTCTCAGGGGAAAATGACCAGCCCAAGAAAAGAACAAAAGCAAATAAGTAACACAGAACCCAGGAGATAGTGACATCTGAGCACCCTCCAAAAAAAGGGTCTGGTTCCCAGACGACCTCCTTCCAAAGAAGCCCACCGTCACACATGTAAACTGATCACTCTTTGACAGTAACAGAGAGCCAGGTAGTATCAGTCACCAGAGGAAACCTGAAAGACAGGGACCAATGCAATCAAAAGAAAAAAAAGGAAATGGGTAGTGCAGAGGCAAGAAGAAACCTAGAATTAATATTGTCAGAGAGGTAAAAGAAGATGAGGTAAAGAACAGAGAACAGGAAAGAGCTCCTGGAAATGAAAAGCACAGCTGAAATAAAGAAATCTGATAGAAGAGTAGAAAGTTAAAGCTGAAGGGAACTGTCAGAATGCAAAACAAAAAGGACCAACAAAGAATCCACATAGGATATCCAACACGGATGAACAGCTTCAGAAAGAAGGAGCGCAGGAAATAGAGGGGGGAAATTACCAAAGACACAATGCCGGAAAACTTCTCCAAACTAGAAGACACAGACCTTCCAGATTGAAAGGGCCTTCCCACAGTGCTAAAAATTACTCTGGGTCTTAATCTGAATGGGGATCACATGGGTGTATATATTTGTAAATTTACTCAAGCGGTTAACTCAAGTACATTCTTTACTGTACATATTTTCAAGTTCAGTATAAGAAAACAAAATGGTGAACCTTCAAGATTATGTTGAAAAATAAAACAGGTATGTATGTACCCAAGAACACACCAAAACAGGAATGCTTGCCTGGTTTCCAGTGACATAATCCCATTCCCTCCTTGGATGCTACAAATGGCAATGCCCACATGAGTGAATACAGAGAAGTCTAACATTTGAGACACAGTTATTCCTTAGCACTTGAGTATTATTTACTTTTGAGAGAGAGGGAGAAAACGTAAGCAGGGAAAGGCAGAGAGAGAAGGGGGCAGAGGATCTGAAGTAGGCTCTGTGCTGACAGTAGAGAGCCCAATGCGGGGCTCAAACCCATGAACCATGAGATTATGATCTGAGCTGAAGCTGGATGCTTAACCAACTGAACTACCTAGGTGCCCAGCACTTGAGTATTTTGTGGGTTGTGAATATGACTACATGATGTCAAGTGTATGTCTATTTGTTTAGATAAAACAAGTAATGATGCTTAAAAAAAAAAAAAGAGGGGACCCTCTAAGTGCCCACCACACTGAATGAAAAAAAGACACACGCCAAAGCAGTCATGGTGAAGATTTCACACACCTGGAGATAAAAGGAACGCCGGAGACAAAGACAGCATTTTAAAGCTTCCAAAGAGAAAAAATAGGCCGCATACAAAGTGCAGAATCAGAATGGTATAGGAACTCTCAAAATTACTCTGAGAAAAGAACCCCAAATACTGATTCAACACAACAATTGTTATATAACTATACTGGAAGGAGAGGGAAGTCAGGGACTCACAGAGCAAAGTAAAAGTGCTAAATCCTCATCTACTTTAAAAAGTCAATTGGTAATATCTGGACAAATCAAGATAACAGAATATTTGTGTATTATTTGGAAAAATGGAGGCAACCCCAGAGAAACAGCTAAAAGAGTCTCAAGTAGTTGCTTCTATTGAGTGGGATCAGGATTGGGGAAAAGCTGAGCTAGGATTCTGCTGTCTGACAATATAATGTTTGTAATGCTACTTGACTTTGTCAACTATGTTTAGGTATTTCCTTGATTCAAAAAAAAAAAAGGTTTAAAAACGGAGTAGGAAATGAATAATATATCCCCAAAACCACTGGCTTGCCACTTTAAATGGGTAAATTGCATGGTCTGTGAATTGTATCTCAATAAAGCTTTTTTTTTTTTAAGTGAGTGCAGAGGGGGCAGTAAAGAAACATATCAATTTTTCCTTATCTAGGCATCCAGTGTGACACAAAAAAATGGATTTGATAACTGTCTCTGGGGATGGGGGTCAAAGAGAAGAGGGAAACTTACTTCCCAATGTAGAGCCTTTTGAATTATTTAAATGTTTGCTATGCTTTTTTTAAGGTAAATTAAAATACGATTTCAAAATAAAATAATGAAACAGAAACTAGTTCGTTATTTAGAAGTGAGTTCATAAACAATAAGTTAAAGAAAACACTGCAGACTTAGAGAGGTAGTGAGTATGAAAGGGGAGGGGACTCTGACCATTAAATGGCATTATACTGGTACAATGACAAAGTGATCAGCAAATGCTAGGATGGCCCTTAGTTGCCAGAATGTTAAAAATGATGGGCTGAAAAACACTAGAGAAATCATGTAGTTCTAGTTCTTCATAATGAAATCAAAGTCCTTCACAAGCAAACCAAAGTCCAGGGAGGCCAACTGGACAAATGTCCAGGGGCTCATCATGAATGGCATTGCCAAACCAGAACCCAGATCCCCTTGAACCTGTGAGACCACACCAGATAGCACCCTTCTGCAGAGTCTGTGCAATAAACAGAAAATTGCAATTCCAAGACCAAACTACCAGTCACGCAAATTTCAAAGGAATTTTATTGCTTACATATTAGGGCGGAGACAAAAATAAACTGCAAGTGATCCCTGTTAAGTACCCCTGAGGTCACTAGGATAGCGGAACTAAACCCTATGACCACAACCCTTAAGGATAAAGAGTATTTTCCAATTTCCCAGAAACCTCTCAATTTGCGATTTGTCCCCAGAAATTGCAGCAGAGCTCACTTACCCGGAGAGCACAGCATGCTGCCCCAGACAGTCCACAGACATTGCGGTTGCCTGTGAGAGAGAACACAGGGTCAGTTCTGCCAGCAAAGCCAGCTCGGGTTGGGGAAGACAGGTGGGTAGCCTCGTCTGGGGCTTCCTCTTCCCATGGCCCAGGTAAGTCCCCCGCTGGCAGGTATTATTAGTTCTCTACAGTGAATGCTTTCACTCCCTTCTAATCTTCAACCAGATCTCCTACTCACCTTCCTTAATAGGGCAGTTGCTATCTGTTCCCTGACACCAGGATTATATACAAGCAAGCTGGTGTGTTCTAAATTGTGGAGACATCATCTTAGAATTTGGAGAACCTAACTAGCTTGGAGCTAACAGAGCTACTCAGAGCCCCTTCCAAGCAAAACCTAACCTGGGACATCACACACACACACACACACAAACACACCTACCCCACCCCACCCGTCACCCCCATGCCTTTCCAAAGGGCATGGACTTCTCCTCCAAGCTAAATGGGAAGTGGTAATAGTCAAACACCACCCGTGCTGAATCCACGGTCACGTTATTGAGATGCTCAGTTGCCATTTAATCTGAGATTTCTAGCACATTCTAATGATTTCCATTTCCTAGGTCTCCCAGTTCCTAGGGAGCACCATCTTTTCAGGACCACACTGAATCAAATGAAATTGCATTCAGGCTGAAGCATGAGGCTGACTTAAATCATGGCAGTTACAGCCCTAAATTCTCTTATTTGGACCAGTCCAAATTCTCCTGCATTCTCAAGACATTAGTGCTCCCTCTTATACACCGTCAAGAAATATGTCATAGGTAATGTTGGGGACAAGAAACCAGGGTGCTCTCACTGGAGGCTAAAAAGTGGTTGTTATGCATCCTTCATCCCACTAGAGTCGTGAGCAGAGAAAAGTCCAGCTGGAAAGGCAGGCAGTGAAATGAGATGCGACTTCCACACTCTTCTGAACAATTTATAGATTAAAAGTATGAAAGCAGGCAAGATGGAACCTCCAACCAGGGGTGGTACGATCCTTCCAGGAGGTGTGTGGTAGGCAGAATCCTAAGGTGGCCCCAACATTCTGGGCCCTTGCAGTACACATTCTCCCCGTTATTCAAATATGAATCTAGGTGCTGCTGTGAAGGGATTTAGCAGATGTGGTTAAGGTCCCAAATCAGTCGACCTTAAGAGACCTCAAACAACCCAAATGTCCATCAGTAGGTGAATGGATAAACAAAACATGGCACACACATACGACGGCATACGTACTATCGTGTGGATGAACCTTGAAAATACTATGCTAAGTGAAAGAAGCCAAGCACAAAAGAATACTGCATGATTCCACTTATGAGGCACCTAGGATAGGTAAATTCATAAAAAGGGCAAGTAGAAAAGAAGTGGAAGGGGACAGGGAGTGGGGAATGGGGAGTTACTGTTCAGTGAGTACATTCTGTTTGAGGGTTGGGGGGAGAGAGAGAAACCTAATCACATCAGCCCTGTAAATCTAGGTCTAGAAGTCGGAAACAGAGGCACTCAGAGATTCTAAGGATGAGGCATTTATGTGAAGAAGACTGCTGCTGGCTGTGGAGGTGGGACCACATGGCAAGTCCCTGAAAGTGGCCTGTAGGAGCTGAGTGTCCCCTAAATAACAACCAGCAAGAAAACAGAGACTTCAGTAAAAAATGTTTAAAAAGGGGCGCCTGGGAGGTGCAATCGGTTGAGCATCCGACTTCGGCTCAGGTCATGATCTCGGGGCTGACGAGTTCGAGCCCCACATCAGGCTCTGTGCTGACAGCTCAGAGCCTGGAACCTGCTTCGGATTCTGTGTGTGCCCCTCCCCTGCTCATGCTCTGTCTCAAAAATAAATAAACATCAAAAATTTTTTTTTTAATTTTCTTAAAAGAAGCGCCTGGCTCTGGTTCAGTTGGTAGAGCATGTGACTCTTGATCCTGGGGTCATGAGTTAAACCCCCATGTTGGGTGTAGAACTTACTTAAAAATGAAAGAAGGGGCACCTGGGTGGCTCAGTCTGTTAAGCTTCCAACTCTTGATTTCGGTTCAGGCCATGATCTCATGCTTCGTGGGATCAAGCCCCATGTAGGGCTCTGTGCTGGCAGCGCTGAGCCTCCTTGGGATTCTCTCTCTCTCTCTCTCTCTCTCTCTCTCAAAATCAATAATAAACTTTAAAAAAAAAAATGAAAGAGAAGAAAACCCCTTGAGATGATGGTGAGCTAGAAGGAACTTCCTCCACTCCTTCCAGAATGACAATTATGACAATGAGCATGTGATCCTCTCCTCTTCTCCGAGACCCTGAGAGAGCCAGCATCCAGGTGGGAAGATGCCAGAAATTATGCAAGAAGAAGTGAGTGTCATTACCCAGGAGCTGGGGAAGAGGTCTCTCCCACCTCCTCCTCAGCCCCACCTTCCTCCTCTAGTCCCCCAACCTGTGCCAATTGTAGTTTCATGCAATAAAAAGGCCAAACTTTTTATTCCATAAAACATAAAGGACAAAACTCAAAATTTGAAAAAAGAAGGGAAAGAAAACAGGGACCTCAGTCCTATAACCCCAAGAAGCTGAATTCTGCCAACAACCTGAATGGGTCTCTTAGCAGATTCTTCCTCAGGCCACTGAGCCTCCAGATGAGAACACAGCCAGCTGCCTCCTGGATTTCAGCTTAGGGGACTAAACCGAGAAACCAGCCACGCGGCGCCTGGGATTCTGACAGACAGAACTATGAGCTAATCAGTAGGTACTGTTTCAAGCTGCTTAGTTTGTGGTACAGTGATAACAAAGAGTGACCCAGTAACAATAATTAATAATCATCATCATAAAGTCATGCCCTTTGATTCAAAAATTCCACCTCCAGAATCCACCCAAAACACAGGAAAACTTCTATGCACAGAGTTGCTTGTTTCATGTTATCTACAAGTAAATTATGCATATTTACATAAGGGAGTATCCTGAAAGTGTTTAAAAATGACACGGAAAAATACAGGAGCCAAAAACTGCAAACAGAGTATCATAACTCACCATATCACCTCATCAGAGGAAGTTATTATTTAAAAGGAAGACAAAAAACACTAACTGAGGTTTCCCTACTCCTACCTCAGAAAAAAGGGGTCAACATCATGTTCGTAGCAGCACATTAAGGACGGTCATGCTGGGCTGTCAGGAGAATGCAAAGAGGGAAAGCAGAAAAGAGAAGATCCCCTAACCAGGGTAGAAGCTGGTGCTCTGTGGGGGACAAGAGTCCCCGGAAGGCCTCCTCATCTCAGGGCACCAGGCAGGGACTGGCAGGGAGATGCTAAGTCTGGGCATCAGGGGGTTAAGAACCACAGCAACCCCGTGATCCTGCTGCAAGAGAGGAAGCGAGCCCCAGTGATGGCTACGAGAGAATTCCCTGCGGGAGAATTCCCCCGCAGCCTGCAGGAAGGGGAGATTAAAGACTTAGAGGAGTAAAGTAGTATTTTATACCTACTATGAACTGAAATTTAAATCAGCTACTTATGCCTTAAAGAACACTGAAGAACATATATCAGAATGTTTCAATGGCAGTTGTTCCCACAGGGTTTTTGTCTTACTCCTCTACATGAGCCTACGTTTTTGTACTACTTACATATTTACATGACTTTGTAATTAAAAAAAAAAAAAAACTTTTTCTCAAAGGCATCCCAAGCCTCTTCCGTTTCCACGCTTCCGTCCTAGCCTCAGTCCTCAACGCCTGCGGCCTGGCGGACACAACCTCAGACAGTGCGCCTTCCCCACTCCTCTGTTCCACCCGATACGGAACTTCTGAAAGCGGAGTTCGGACTACATCGCTCCGCTGCTCCAAAACCTTCCTTGGTTTTCTACTGAAGGCTGAAGACAATCAAGTGGAAATCTTCCAAACTGGATGCTTCCAGAACTTTTTAGTCTGACCTTCCTTCTCTACTTGCCCAGGCCACACCCATTCAAAGCTCTTACCTTTCTCCAAGGTCAGCGATGCTCCCAATTCTAAAGAGATGCTTAAGCTCCTCTTCCCATCCGGAAGGTCCTTCTCGCCTGCTCTGCTGTTGAAATTCTACTCATCTTTTAAGTTCCAAGACATACGTCCCCTAAGAACCTCACCCAGAGTCTGCCATAGGGATTCCACCCTCTCCCAAAGCACCTTCTCTGCCCCCCGTCACAGGGCTTGCTGTCACTTGCCATGTGGTAGCGGCTGCTGCACACGTTTATCTTCTCCCACTAATTGGGGAGCCCCCAGAAGGCAGGGTCCATCTTCTTTCTCCCAGAGCACCCAGCGAGGTGCTTTGTACATGCAGGTGCCCTGTGAACATCTTCTGTTTGGAAGATAGGTCAGAACCAGGTCAAAATCTGGGTACTTCCTTTCCAAAATGTGCCAAGGCGCTCCTTGACATCTCAAAAGAATTTTTTCAGTAGCTTCCCTTGGTAATTTATCATCCATGAATTTATCTACATCTGTAAAGTTCCTTCACTTCTTTAATGCCTTCTAGAATAATAAACTTCAGTAGTTTTCTGTCTGCTCTGTGAAACCTTCAACAAGAATAGAAACATTTGACGAACCAAATGTGTGCACCTTACTCACACTTTATAATGTAAAATTCCAATCATATCTTCTCTCAGCCTTTGTTTTTAAGGTACTAAAAAGTCCTCTCCTGACTGCAGGAAAACAAACTTACTGCTCAGAATTGCTCCCTGTCAAAAGAGGTTATCTTTAGGAGCACCTAGGTGGCTGAGTCAGTTAAGCATCCAACTTTGGCTCAGATCATGATTTCACGGTTCACGGGTTCAAGGCCGGCGTAGGGCTCTGTGCTGACAGATCAGAACCTGGAGCCTGCTTCAGATTCTGTGTCTTCCTCTCTCTCTCTCTCTGCCCTTCCCCCACTTGTACTCTCCCTCTCTCTAAAAAATAAACATTAAAAAAAAGAGAGAGAGAGACCTTTAAACATAAGAGAATAAAGTTTTTAATAGCCCTTGTTCTTCCAATTGCAGGATGGGAGCTTTTGTGACACACTTCAGGAGTCGTATGACCTTTCTGAAATAACACAACCATGGCGCTGACAGTGGCACTTGATTCTTGTTGGCCTGGAAAATATGTAATTAATAATTTGGAAAAAGCTGGCTAACTGAAGGCTACTAAAAAGATACCAACTCCAAGAGACTGTGTAGGCCTCTGTACACGAATGGATGCTGCTCTGGTTTAAAAAGCCATTTCTGCACGAAGCCAGCTGTGTTTGTAAGCGCTTGATTTCACCAAACCAAGGAAACTGACCACAGTTTATCAAAAGGAAGAAAGACTCTACATGGCATTTCTGCATGTGTAAAATGGAAATCATCTGGCACAGCAGAAAGGGTGTGCACGGGCTTTGGTGTCAGAATTGGATTAAAAACTGTCTTTTACCACTTCTCAAGTGTACAATAGAAAACGATCCAGCAAAGGTTGTCACAGACCTCTGGTGTTGAAATTAGCAGATACTTTTTATTAGCTATTTTAGTTGATTTCATGGCAGTATCAGAACTAATGATCACTCTCTCCTTAAGACCTGTGGCTTCCGTAACATGACTCTCTCCTGAGACCTAACTCTGGACGTCCCTTTCTAGTCTGTTCCTAATCAATCCATTTCTCCCCATCTCTGCCTCAGCTCAGGCCTGTGTCGGTCCTCACCTGGAAAGAGACACCCATCTCCCACCAGCCCAGCGCCACCCTCAGGGCTGGTGCTGGGTCCCACAGCTCGCAGGATGAAGGACAACACCCTTAGCATGACATTAAAGATCCCTTAAGACCTCTCTCTGGCTCACTTCTACAGTCCATCTTAGGCCTCTCACCTTCCAACCCCGTCCCAACATTCCCACCATGATGAATTTGTTATCATGAATTCCCTCCAGCCCTCCAAATCCAAGCAAGCACCACCCTCTCACCTCCGGACGCTCACATCAGCCGCTTCCTCCGCCTGGGTGACCCTTCTCTCCATGCTTCACCTGGCCAATGCCTTCTTGTCCTTCAGGATTCAGTTCAGGCTCATCCCAGGAAGTTATTCTGACCCATCCCCTCTTGCACACACCAGGGAGTCACCTGTGCTTCCACAGGACCCAAGGCTTATCTCTACGTAGTACTTGTGGTACTTTATAATAATCCCCTATTTACTATTACACGACCTTGGTCTGACTGCAATTCCTTAAGGGTAAAAACCAATTCACAAGTACAATGCCTAGCACAGCACATGGCGTGTTCTCAATAAATGCTACCTATCATAGACAATATAGGTCTTAAAAGCTCATGCTGTACAAAAACTTGTACACAAACGTTCATGACATCATTAGTCCTCACAGGCAAAGAGCGGAAACCACCCAAATGTCCAACAATTGATGAATGGATAAACAAAACGTGATATGTCTCTACAGTGAAATATTATTCAACCCTAAAAAGGACTGAGCTTCTGATACATACATATGGATGAGCCTTTAAAAGAACTACGTGAAAGAAGTCAGTCACAAAGACCACATAGCCTAGGATTCCATTTCTATGAAACGTCCAAAGAGGCAGATCTATAGAGAAGCAAGCAGATTAGTGATTGCTTACGGCTGGGGGGGGGGGGGGGGGGGAGAGCTGGAAGATAGGGGGCAGGGGAGGTGATGTCTAAAGGGTACAAGGTTTCTTCCTAGGGTGATGAAAATGTTCTAAAAATGACTGTGGTGATGGTTTCACTCTGTGAATGTACTAAAACCCACTAAATTGTGTACATTTTAAACAGGTGAATTATACAAGAGGTGAATTAGATCTCAATAAAACTGCTACCCTCCCCCCCCCAAAAAAATTGATAAATACAGTGTGCTCTTGGTTTCGGGACTAGATTCACATGATTCATCATTTAGATACAACACCCACTGTTCATCCCAACAAGGGCCTTCCTCAATGTCCATCATCCATTTTTCCCTCTTCCCTGCCCCTCCATCAACCGTCAGTTTGTTCTCTGTATTTAAGAGTCTCTTATGGGGGCGCCTGGGTGGCTCAGTCGGTTGGGCGTCCGACTTCGGCTCAGGTCATGATCTCGCGGTCCGTGAGTTCGAGCCCCGCATCAGGCTCTGGGCTGACAGCTCAGAGCCTGGAGCCTGTTTCGGATTCTGTGTCTCCCTCTCTCTCTGACCCTCCCCTGCTCATGCTCTGTCTCTCTCTGTCTCAAAAATAAATAAAACGTTAAAAAAAAAATTTTAATAAGAGTCTCTTATGGTTTGCCTCCCTCTCTGAAACTATTTTTTTCCCTTTCCCTTCCCCCATGGACTTCTGTTAGGTTTCTCAAATTCCACATATGAGTGAAAACATGATATCTGTCTTTCTCTGAACGACTTATTTCACTTAGCATAATACCTTCCAGTTCCATTCACGTTGCTGCAAATGGAAAGATTTCATGCTTTCTCATTGCCAGGTAGTCTTCCATTGTATATATAAACCACATCTTCTTTATCCATTCATCAGTTGATGGACATGTGGGCTCTTTCCATACTTTGGCTATTGTTGATAGTGCTGCTGTAAACATTGGGGTACATGTGCCCCTATGAATCAGCACTCCTGTACCCTTTGGATAAATTCCTAGTAGTGCTGTTGCTGGGTTGTAAGGTAATTCTATTTTTAATTTTTTGAGGAACCTCCACGCTGTTTTCCAGAGCGGCTGCACTAATGTGCATTCCCAACAACAGTGCAAGAGGGTTCCCATTTCTCCTCATCCTCACCAACATCTGTTGTTTCCCGAGTTAACATTTTCATCTTTTAGAAAACAACCGGTATGATACTTTACAAATGGTCAGGGGACACTGAATTTGGAGATGGATTGCATTACCAATCCATTTTGGATTTACAGTTAAATTTTGGTGCAAACACAGTGGTTCTGTTAGAAAGCTCATCTCTCTGGGAAGATAATATATAGCTTCATAGGGCTATCTTGCTACCCTGATTCAATGCAAAAGAAAGCCTCCCTACAGAGACCACTGCTATCTGTAGAACAAAAGCCAACGTTTGTTTATTTCTTCAAATAAACTAGCAAAGAAATCAACTCTTCCTCTTTCAAACTCAGCTGAATTAGAAAGAGCTGTTCAAAAATATGAAAACACTTTGCCTATTCATCCTTCCAAATGACGCAAAGTGGAAACATCCAATCAGTGCAAATCAGAGCTAGGTCAGCTCCCCGAAAATCAGTTTGTCACATGCCTGAGCAATGACTGTAACGTATGTACTATCAGATTTCATAGAATAAAACCACAGACTGAAACCCACTGACATAAAAAGGATCAGAGCATTTCCAATGACAATATCCAATCTCTTTATAAATCAGAGACAGCCACTGCTGCCAAGGCTGCTTTTGAACCATCCTTGTCTAATGCTTTCTAGAGGTTTGTATCCGAGGTTCTGTTCACACACTCAGCACAATGGGTGTTTCTTGGGAAGTCTCTGTCTAAAATGAGAACATCCTCACGTTCCCACAAGCTAAGATGGCACAGAGTGGGTATCACTAGGAAAATCACCTAACCTTTCTGAATCTCAGGTTCCATGTCCGTAAAATAAGAGGGTAGACGGGCTGTCTTCCACAGGTCCTCTCGGCTCCATAAGGCTATCTTGTCGGGCTGTTTCTTGCTTCCTTACACAAGCTTTCTAACATAATCATAATAATTAACACGTAGCAAGCAATTAATATATGCCGATCACTGTGCTAAGCGTTCTATGTTGATTATCTCACTCAATCCTCACATTAACTGTCAGGTGGTGTGCAGAAAAGAGTTACCCCAGCAGGCAGGAGACTGCTAACCTCAGAAAGGCCTGCTTGCAAGGCTGGCTTTCGGCTGGTGTCTGGGAACTTGGATTTGGAGTGTTCCCACCATTCCCTAACTGATAAGAGTGGCTCACTGTGCCTACGCTATGTGTACAAACAATGTGGTTTATGCTGAGCGCCTGCCGCCCTGCTGGGGGTGTGCAATTGTGATTCATGCGCTCCAGAGGGAGCCTGGGTGACCCGCCCCAGATAAAAACCTTGGGCACTGAGTCTCTAATGAGCTTCTCTGGTACATTTCACGTGCGTTGCTATAATTCAAAACTGGAGGAATTAAGCATGTCTGAGGGACTCCATTGGGAAAGGTCTCTTGCACCCAGTTTCCTCCAGACTTCACGCCATGTGCCTTTTCACTTTGCATTTGCTTTGTGTCCTTTCACTGTAATAAATCGTAAGTGCAAATACAGCTGTGAATCCTCCTAGTGAAACCAGGAGTGGTGCGGGGAATCCTGGACACAGGCAGATACTATTACTCTTGTTCTATGTATAAAGAAACTGAAGCTTAAAAGGAACTAACGTGCCCAAGATCACATGGCAGATAGATGACATAACCTGGATCCTGACACTGTGCTCCAGCTCCAAACTCTTAAACTCTTGGCTGTACATACTCTTCCCCCATTCATTACTGCATCTTTACATCAAATGTTCTAGAAAACAAATAATTTGCAGAATTCACAGAATAGTCACTTTCACCAAAAACAGCCCTACTATGCCCTTCCATCCCCATAGTTTTCAAAATGAACTTTCAGGGAAACTAGGAAAGCTGGGACCAAAGCTGGACTGCTCCAGGTAAATGTCTGGACTATATTAACTATTCATAGCCTTTTAGTTAAAGAATTTGCCGAGTTGTGTTTTATTTTTGATTTGTTTATTTAGAGCAAAAAAAAAACAAGCCTCAATTTTTATCTGTCTGGATGAGTTGCTGTAATGTTGAGACTAATAAGTCACCCACCATTAGGGAAGCAGGGAATACACTTTCTGCTGAGATGCTTCATTTTTAATTTCAAAAAGAAACAGAGTAGCAAGAAAAAATTTATTGGAGAATGTCTCTATGAACCTAGAATATAGATTTTTCTTAAATAGACTGAAAAAGCACAACCTATAAATTCAACTGCATTAAAAATATACTTCTAGGGGCTCCTGGGTGGCTCAGTCGATTAAGTGTTGGACTCCTGACTTTGGCTCAAGTCGTGATCTCACAGTTCGTGGGATCAAAGCCCACATCAGGCTCTGAGCTGGCAGCACAGAGTCGACTTGGGATTCTCTCTCTCCCTCTCTCTCTGCCCCTGCCCAGTGTGAGGACCTGTGCCCATGCACGCTCTCTCTCTCTCAAAATAAGCAAACAGTAAAAAAATTTTTTTCAATAAAATAAAATCTTCAAAAAGAGAGAGAGAGAGAGAAGAAAGAAAGAAAGAAAGAAAGAAAGAAAGAAAGAACAAACTTGACCACAGTGTGAAGAAGTGAAAGCTGCTTAAAAATGATGAAAACCTTAGTAGAGTCTGTAAGACTAAAGTGGAAAAGAACTGTACATAAGCACCGCACTCCAGCTGATAAAGTCACTCCTACAAGGGTACAGGTTAACAATTCTGAAACGACCATCCATGTATTTTGGAATGAACAATTAAGTAAATGGACAGAGGATGGCTGGGGGCCCGTTTCTCATGACTGGCGTGGGAGATTACTGACAAGCAAAGGGTGGAGCCACAACGACACTTGTGGTAATGACTTAGAGTAGATGTTAAACATGAACTCCCGTTCAGCTTAATATACAGATGGTTACTTATACATACACTTACAGATACACACATATTCATGGATTAGTAGTATATTTCCTGTTTTGTCATATGAGTGCCTGGAAGCGATGACACCCAAGAGCAACGAGCACATCTGTAACCAGGTTTTAGTATCTGATGTCATTCTCCAATAAAAGAAACCAGGACTCCTTGGACAAATGGCTAATTCTGGGACTGGGGCAGGAAAATATACATGATGAGAGTTAAGCATCTTATAGTGCCAGAAAATAAGGAAGTACTTTGTATTTTAAAAACATACAAACAAGTGGAAACAATGATGGGGTCATGCCAAAGGAATACATGAAACATCTGAAAGAGCTCCCAATGGTGAAAACTGGGACAACTGGAGCAACAAAATAAATATAGTAAAATAAAGTAGTATTGGATTATAATCCAAGGTATAAAATATATATCACACTGATACAAGCAACTAATTCAAGAAAGAAAGAAAGAAAGAAAGAAAGAAAGAAAGAAAGAAAGCAAGCTCCACTGTTTAAATTCAGGCCTCATGGGGGAGCCTGGACGGCTCAGTTGGTTGAGCGCCCAACTTCAGGTCAGGTCATGATCTCACGGTTCATGGGGTCAGGCCCTGTGTCGGCCTCTGTGCTGACCGCTCAGAGCCTGGAGCCTGCTTCCGATTCTGTGTCTCCATCGCTCTCTGCCTCTCCTTTGCTTGTGCTCTGTCTCTATCTCTCAAAAATAAACAAACATTAAAAGAAATTTTTTTAATTTAAAAATAAATAAACAAACTTAGGCTGCATATACAGACGATTTTCCAAATAGTGTAGTATAAACAGAAGGCAAAAAGAGTAAGTTTATAGTAGACAAACCTGACAAGCACTACTTCAGCCAGGTCAACATCAACAGCGATATATCACTTTCACAGTAAGTACCGTTGATACGATGTGATGAGAATGATACTTTATCTCTAGGGTCCTCCCCGAAACCCATAAGCCCAGTCTAATCACGAGAAAGACCATCAAACAAATCCGAACTGAGGGATATTCTACAAAACACCTGACTGGTATTCCTCAACACTGTCAAAGTCATCAAAGACATCATCTGAGAAACTGTGACAGCCAAGGAGCCTGAGGAGATGCATGTAAATGTAATGTGGCATCCTGAATGGAATCCCAGAACAGAAAAAGGACATTAGGTGAAAACTAAGGAAATCTGAGTAAAGTATGGATTCGAGTTAAGTATCAATATTGATTTGTTAATTGTAGAAAATATACCATACTAGTATAGGATGTTTGTAAATATTTTTAAAGTTTTTATCTATTTTTAGAGAGAGCACAAATGTGCACAAGAGTGAACACAAATGTTAAATTTAAAAAAAGAAGAAGAAGAATATAGCGCTCAAACTCACAAATTGTGAGATCATGACCTGAGCTGAAACCAAGAGTCAGAGGCTTAACCAACTGAACCACCCAGGTACCCCAGAGTATAAGATGGTTTTTAATAGGGGGAAATGGGTGTAGGGTATATGGGAACTCTCTGTACTATCTTCCCAATTTTTCTGTAAGTCTAAAATTATTCTAAAACTTATTTTTAAAACTATGAAAATCTAAACACCTTTTTCCTAATTCGTGTTAATAGTGTTCATCAACATAATTGATTTTTTTACACTTATTAACTCAACAAATATTTATTGAGTGCTACTGCATACCAAGCACCCCTCAGGGTGCTCCCCCTGCAGCAGCCGGCGAAAGATGAAAATAAACAGTGACTGAGGGCGAAAGTGGTACAAGATGCGATCTGAGAAGTAGGCAGAGACCAGCCCACAAAACAGTCTAAAATAAGGAATTTATATTCTACGCTCCATGCAATAGGAAGTCACTGAAGCATTTTCATCAAAGGAGGGATATGAACAAAATAAGGTTTTAAAAAAATCACCTTGATATTTTATCACAGCTTTAACCATAATCGCCAAAAAGTGGTAACAACCTGAATATCCATCAACGGGTGTATGGATAGACTGTGGCCTCTGCATACACTGGAATACTACTGGTGGGCAATAAAAAAGAAGAGACTAACTGGGATGCTTAACAACCCACATAGATGAATGTCAAAGGCACTGGGTCAAGGGTGACAGGCCAGGTTTAAAGGGCTCCACACTGTACAATCCTCGTCTTACATAAACCACCTCAGCAGCTGCCAGAGGGCGGTGCTATGACTGTCTACACAGGGGCACCAGGGAACTGTGTGGCGGGGTTCTGTATTTTAATTGTGGTGGTGGCTACAGGACTACGTACAGTGGCCAAACTCAACAAATTTTACACTTAAAAGGGGGAATTGTATATTAACTATACTTCAATAAACTTGGTTTTAAAAAAAACCACTCTGGGGGAGCCTAGATGGCTCAGTAATTTAAGCATCTAACACTTGATTTCAGCTCAGCTTATGATCTCACGGTTTGTGAATACGAGCCCCATGCTGATTACTTGGAGCCTGCCTGGGATTCTCTGTCTCCCTCTTTCTCTGCCCCTCTCCTGTTCATGAGCGCACACCCTCTCTCTCTCTCTCAAAATAAACAAATAAACTTAAAAAAAAAGAAAAGCCTTTAAGGGCACCTGGGTGGCTCAGTTGGTTAAGCGTCTGACTTCAGCTCAGGTCATGATCTTGAGGTTCGTGAGTTCGAGCCTGGCGTCAGGCTCTGTGCTCACAGCTCGGAGCCTGGAGCCTGCTTTGGATTCGGTGTCTCCGTCTCCCTCTGCCCCTCCCCTGCTCACGCTCTGTCTGTCTCTCTCTCGCTCTTTCAAAAATAAAATAAAAAGCATTTAAAAAAAAGTTTTTAAACAAAATAAAATAAAAGCCTTTAAAAAAACCACTCAGCTCTGCGGAAGATGAAGTGGAAGGAAGCAAAAAGCCAGGATGCAGGGAAAGTGGTGCTGAGTATGTCCAACTACCTTGGAATACTGAGTTTTAGACACCTCATGGCTGCCAAAGCAGAGACATTAGGCAAACTGTTGCCATGGGTTTGGATTCCTGTCTTCATCAAACTCCTATTCTGACCTGTTTCTGCTCTTCCCATTGGTTTAGAGCTTGTGAACTGCACATTCCACCATCTTACGTCTTTGAGAGTGAAACTATTTCACCTCCAATGCAAGAGCATAGCTACTAGCTACAAGTGGCTATTTAAATGTCTATTAATTAAATTTTAATTAAATTAAAAATGCAATTTCTTGGTTGCCCTAGCCCCATTTCAAGTACTCAACGGTCACATTTCCATCAATACAGAAAATTCTACTGGACGGTGTTGCTCTAGAAAGTTATCTCTAAGTTTTCTTACAGTCTTAACACTCATTGATTCCAGGGATCACTTCGGAGCAGTTGCCAAGCACCACAGGTTCTTTACTACTGATCAGTGACAGGGACATCTCAAGGCGTTGTTTTATAAAGTGCATGACTCTTGTAGAAAATGTGAAAAAAAGAGTTTCATCTGCGGCGCCTGGGTGGCTCAGCCGGTTAAGCATCTGACACTCGATTTCAGCTCAGGTCATGATCTCACAGCTCATGGTTTGTGAGTTCGAGCCCCACATCGGACTGGGCATTGACAGTGCTGAGCCTGCTTGGGATTCTCTTCACCCCCCACCCCCACCCCACCTGCACTACGCATGTGCATGGGTTCTCTCACTCTCTCTCAAAATAAATAAATAAAAACTGCAAAAAATAAATAAAAATTAACAATTCAATAAAAGAATATCGTAAAGAGACTACCATCAATAAAGAAACCATCAATAAAGAACTTAATTCCAGGGCACCTGGGTGGCTCGCTTGGTTGAGGGTCTGACTTCAGCTTAGGTCTTGATGTCATGGTTCATGAGTTCGAAACCCACATGGGGCTCTGTGCTGACAGTTCAGAGCCTGGAGCCTGCTTCAGATTCTGTGTCTCCCCCTCTCTCTGCCCCTACCCCGCTCATGCTCTCTCTCTCTCTCTTTCAAACATAAATAAACATTAAATAAGAAAAAAAATCTTAATTCCAAACAATTCTTTTAAAGAAAAAAAAAAGTTTCACCTTTCAGGCTGGGGGTTTTCTCTGAAAAACCAAAATGCTTTAAGTTTTTAAAAAACAATTTTTTTAATGTTTATTTATTTTTGAGACAGAGCAAACAGAGGAGGGGCAGAGAAAGAGGAGACACAGAATCCGAAGCAGGCTCCAGGCTCTGAGCTGTCAGCACAGACCACAACTCTGGGTTCAAACCCACAAGCCATGAGATCATGACCTGAGCCGCAGTCAGATGCTCAACCAACTGAGCCACCCAGGTGCCCCTAAAAAACTATTTTTAAAAGAGGCAGGGTGTTTTGAAAAGTTTATTGTTCTGGCTTTCCTTTTCAAAAACACAATATGAAGAGTTTTGATTTTTTCTGTCTGAATGAAACAGTTAATAAAGCGGGTCCAGATCCCTCCCCGTTGCCACCAGAAACAACCACAAAACCCTGCTAACTCAAACTAGGTTGCACCTTTCCAAACAAATAGAAAAATATAAAAAGAAAAAGAGAAGCTCCCGCAAGGCAGTTAAATTGCCCAATTTACTTTGTTCTCTTTCTATGACAACTGCTGTTCAGATTTAATTATTTGACATTACTTCATACATCCTAATATATGTGTCAGCACCCTCTCAGCAGGCCTCTTCAATTACATCTCCATAGAGAAGGAGGGGTGGGACTACCTGGGTTTCAGTGAGAATTAAAGCATTTGCAGATTAGTAGCTTCCAAATTAGCAGGCTCAGAGGTACCATACATGACTCTGTTGTTAGTCCCTGTGAAAGCAATTAACAAGGAGGGCAACAGGAGTACACTTCTTTTTCCCTAGGAGTCTGGCGCCTCCCTTGGGGACAGCAGGCCTCCCAAGACACCGTGCTGACAGTGCAAAATGTCTCAGAAACCTTTAATCCGAATCCTGTGGCTCAAATTCTCCCTGGGGGCTATGTATCAGAGGGGACCACAGAGCAAAGCGGTGGGTGGCTCCTCCACTCATTAATCTTTGTGGCAAAAAAAAAAAAAAAAGGGGGGATGGAGTTTTAGAAAGAAGAAACCACATCACCCCTTGATGTAATCCAGAGTTCCCTTCAGTATAATTCACCTGAGTACTGATACAGTGTGCGCTGTGCCCCAGGCAAGGGCTCAATAAATTCCTGTTGAATCAATCTGTGAATGAAAGCCTGGCCCACAGAAGGTAGTCAATAAATATTTGTTGAATAAATGGAGAATCACCAAGACCCTGTCCTGGGTGATGGAGTAGGGGAAATGGGATATTTATTGTGGAATGACTGTATGACAGATTCCTACAGACCGAAGCAAAGTAGTGCAATGAACCCACCAAGATTCCTGGGGCCGGATGCCTGCATTCAAATGCCAATCTGGCCAACATAATGGGAGGCCTTGGCCAAGTCACTTGAGATCACCCAAACGGAGATCATCTTCCTCCTTTGGGGAAAAAAAGAGGTGGGGGTTGGGGGATTATATCGGATAACATCTACTTATCTTGGTTCTTTCATGAATTAGAAAAAGAAAATGTAGACAAGTCGCTTAGCACAAGGCCAGGCATTAGGAAGGCACGACATAGAAAAACGGTAAAAATCTCTTTAGTAAGTGCTAACGTTCCTGTCCCTGGAGGCTTACCACGTGCCCGTCACTGTGCCACATATTCTAAATATAAAATTCTCACGCCAACCCTGCGGAGGTAGGAACGACTCGCACCTTCTCACAGGTGAGAAAACTCAAGCGCTGAGGGGGAATGACCGGCTAGGGCTAAGCCGGGATTCTAGGGCTCAGCCCGGATTCGAACCCGAGCAATGCGTGCAGCGCACACTCCTACTCTGTATATAATACTTTCACTATTCTACCATCAGCAACCACTTAAAAGCTTAGTTGCAGAAACAGGCACTTTACACGCAGTCTTGTTTTTCTTTTCATCGAATCCACTCCAAAGTCCTGTGAGGCAAGGTTAAGGCCACGCAGCTGAGGCTCAGAGAAGTTGTGCGGCTCACCCAAAGTCACTAAGCCTCGAGTCCCGGGGCCTCGGGGAGCATATCCTCTCCTCACCACCCTGGTCTGGGAAAGCCTTCCCTCAGCAGTCACTCGCGCTCAATCTTTGCGCTTCGGTGTCCCAAGGCCGAGCCTACTACCCGGACCACCGCGGGGAATCCCGATACCCCATCCGCGATCGCCCCAACCGCCCCCAAAGATCATCAAGGCTCCCCTCGTCCGCTCGGGTCTGACAGCTCCGGGTCAAGCCTAACCTAATTCCCCAGAGGGGGCTAGAGGATAGCCTTGGCACCCCCAAGACGGACTCGGCAACGTGGGGGAGGGGAACCACGGAGGGCGCATGCCCAGAAGGCTCCATTTGGCCCCCAGCTCACCTGGGAGTCGCGGAACTCTACCACCACGTTCTCGCTGCTCCATCGCGCCGCCATCTCCGCACGCAGCCGCCCCGGCCCCAGGGCTGCGCGTTCCCACCCCCCCGAAACCTGCGTTCCCGGGCTCGGTGAGCCCCACGCAGCCCGCGAGTGAGCCCTGCCACGCCCCGTCCCTCTTCCACCTGACCTTAAACCATTGGCTGACCCAAACGCAGGCTCCGCCCCCTCTCCTCGGCTCCTCCAATTGCGGCACGGCGCCTACCCCAAACAGACACGCCCCCTCCATTTCCGTCCCTCGGCTTGAGTGACCCACGCTCCCCGCAGCTGCGGGTACACGCCCCCTGTCGCAAGCTCTACCGGGAGTCGTAGTCCAAGGGTGAGCGGCGCGGGGGTAACTCGCAGAGAGCTCGCGAGTTAGGATTTGGCTAGGGGAGGCGCGTGTTGTCCTCCCTGTCTCCTCGCGGGTGTCCCCCAGTAGGGCCCCGGCGAACCAAAACCCGGCATTCGCGCAAACCAAAGATTTACCTCATCTCCTGAGGCCGCCAGTAAAGGCATTGATAAGTCCGAAGGCACGATTTTTTTTCATATGAAACAGCAGCACCTACCAAAGTGACCAGGAACCCCAGGGGGTCTCCAAAAGTGAAACATTTTTCATAATCGTACTAAGGAAGTTTTTTGCCTTTTTCACTTTCTTTCCAGAAGCTATGTGGTATATAGTAAACAACATAAGCAGATGTGAGAATAGAGGTTTGCTCTTAAGCCAGACATTAAAGAGATCTGCCACTCTTCGCACTAGAGTTTTTTCGTTTTAGGAAACAGGTATTTTTTACTTACAAAATGTATCAATAATAATGCACATTAATGTTCAAGTGAAATCATGAAATAATATATGTTAAATTCCTGGTTTTAATTTTTTTAATGTTGATTTATTTATTTTGAGAGAGAGAGAGAGAGAGAGCATGAGCAAGGGAGGGTCAGATGATCTACAGCAGGCTCCACACCTTCAGAGTAGAGCTCTACGACGCGTGGCTCTGTCTCACGAAACCATAAGATCACGACCACAGACAAAACCAAGAGTAAGATGCTTAACCATCTGAGCCATCTAGGCATCCCTTGGTTTTAACTTCTAATAGTTACTTTCAGTAGATACAGCCCACATGAAAGTTTGGTAGGGAGGGTCCTTAATAATATTTAAGAGTGTAAAGAGGTCCTGACAAAGAGTTTGAGAACCACTGTGCTGATATGGGGAGTGGTCATTAGGTGCTCCTCTTTTGTCCCACCCTCTCAAATCCCGGCTTAACTGGCTTAGCTTCAATTTCTTTACAGAAAGGAGAAATGGGGGCGCCTGGGAAGCTCGGTCGGTTAAGCATCTGACTTTGGCTCAGGTCATGATCTCACAGTCTGTGAGTTCGAGCCCCACATTGGGCTCTGTGCTGACAGCTCAGAGCCTGGAGCCTGCTTCTGATTCTGTGTCTCCCTCTGTCTCTGCCCCTCCCCCACTCATGCTCTGTCTGTCCCTCTTTCAAAAATATATTTTAAAAGATATATTTAAAAAAAAGAAAGAAAAGAAAAAATATATTTAAAAAAGAAAGAAAGGAGAAATGACCTACTTCTGTTTGGTTCTTGTAAGGAGTTAACCACAGGGCCAGTAACGTAGTCAACACTCAATTGTAAAACTACTATTGTTGTTAATGTTATCACTATTTCTAGGTACAAGTCCCGGCATGAATAGAGATAAGAAGGATCACCTTTCCTTCTGGAGTGTTGGATATAATGGGGAAGACTGACAATATCAACAAATTAGGGTGACCAACTTGCCCAGGAATCCCTTCAGTCCAGACAAAGTGGGAGAGTTGGTCACAGTATAACAGGTACACAGTTTGGAGAATAAATAGGGTTTTTTGTTGTGGTTTTTTTTCCCTTAACTTTATTTATTTTGAGGGAGAGGGAGAGGGAGAGTGAGCACATGAGGGAGGGATAGAGAGAGACACAGAGAGAGAGAGAGGTAGAGAGAGAATCCCAAGCAGGCTCCATGCTCACAGCATGGAGCCCCATGCGGGGCTGAATCCCAGGAATTGCAAGATCATGACCTGAGCTGAAATCAAGAGTCAGACATCCAACCTACTGAGCCACTCAGGCGCTCCTATTGTTGTTGTTGCTGTCGTTGTTAGTGTTTACTTAGTTTTGAGAGAGAGTGAACGCGCGTGCGTGTGCTGCACGTGTACACACACACACACACACACACACACACACAGGGGTAGGGGCAAAGAGAGGAGGGGACAGAGGATCTAAAGCAGGTTCCATTAGGACAGCAGAGAGCTCCATATGGGGCTTGAACACGTGAACCTCGAGATCATGGCCTGAGTCAAGGTCAGACTCTTAACCAAGTGAGCCACCCAGGTGCCCCAATTTTTTTTTTAATTTTTTTAATGTTTATTTTTGAGAGAGACAGAGACAGAATGCGAGTGGGTTAGGGGCAGAGAGAGAGGGAGACACAGAAGCAGAAGCAGGCTCCAGGCTCCGAGGTGTCAGCACAGAGCCCAACGCGGGGCTCAAACCCACGAGCTGTGAGATCGTGACCTGAGCCAAAGTCGGATGCTCAACCGACTAAGCCACCCAGGCGCCCCCCCCCCAAATTTCTTTTTAATGTTTATTTTTGAAAGAGAGAGAGAGACAGAGACAGAGTGTAAGTGGGGGAGGGGCAGAGAGAGAGGTAGACACAGAATCCGAAGCAGGCTCCAGGCTCTGAGCTGTCAGCACAGAGCCCAGTGCGGGCCGAAGTTATGACCAGAGCCGAAGTCAAATGCCCAACTGACTGAGCCACCCAGGTGCCCCCTGAATTTTTTTCATGCTTCTTTATTTTTATAGAGACAGAGAGCGTGTGCACATTAGTAGAGAAGAGGCAGAGAGAGAGACAGGGAGAATTCCAAGCAGGCTCTGTGCTCTCAGCATGGAGCCCAAGGCGGGGCTTTAACTCACAAACCGTGAGATCAAGACTAGAGCCCAAATCAGGAGTCAAATGCTTAACCCAGTGAGCCACCCAGGCACCCCTGAATTGGGTTTTATGAGAGTTGCAAGCAACATGGCAGGAGAGGACAGCCTAAAGAAGAAACCTGACACAGCATCCTGAACAAGGTGACGTTTAAGCTTTTCAGTATAATATTAGCGTTTCGATAGAATACACTATCAAAAGAAGTATTTTAGGGCCGGAAGTGTGAACAAAGACCCTTAAGTGTGAAGAGGGGAGATGTGTTCCAAAGATAAAGGAATTCCCCAAAAAACACTCACGAAGCTGCGCTTCTTTCTTTTCCTTCAAAATACACATCACAATTTGTAATTCAATATTTGTTTATTTAATATTTTCAAGCTTCGGGAAGAGAGGGACCAGATCTGTTTCGTTCAGTCTTGTATGGTGACTACACATACAGGACACTCCATATTTGTGCAAGAATGGGAAAAGCATATAAAGTCATGTCCCTAGAGTACTGTCTAGGTCAAAAGGATGCCTTCTGCGAAACTGAAACCAAAAGTAATTTCAAGGTCTTTACTTGTAACTCTTTATGCCCACAAGGGGACACAGAATCACCATTCCTTCTCCTTAAAACCCTTTGCCTTCTTTCCTATCCATTTATTCCTTATTCTCACACACTGTAGCCCTTAAAAAACTCCTCCAGCCCTGGCCTTCACCCTCCCGCTTTGGCCTTTCTTCTTGCTTCCCAGTTTCCTCCCAAATCTCTATCACAGAGAAGGCCAAAGACTGCTCTGGAGAGAAGGGCCTCAGCTCATCAGGCCGGGAAGGGAAAAAACTGCAAACAAGGTTCAAGGCCAGAGAGAAGGAAAGATAAAGAATACTTTCTCTGGGCACCTGGGTGGCTCAGTGGGTTAAGCTTCCAGTTCTTGATTTGGGCTCAGGTTGTGACTTCACAGTTCGTGAGTTAGAGCCCTTCATCCAGCTCTGGGCTGAGAGCACGAAGCCTGCTTGGGATTCTCTCTCTCCCTCACTCTCTGTCTCTCAAAATAAATAAATAAATAAACTTAAAAAAAAAAAAGAGTATGTTCTAGGCATGCTCATGCCATCACGTAGGAATAAGTGAATTCACTCATCTAACGTGCCATAGTCTTGTTTATTTGCCTGTAGCTTTGGATATAGTAGGTGCTCAATAAATAGGTGCTAAATAAGTGATTAGCAAATAGGTATAGCTACAACTTAGGGTATGTGGCAGGTTGTAGCAAGAAGTACAGCTGGAAAAGCTGGAAAGGGCTGGTGAGGAAGGCCCTGCTTGGGCATTTGAATTTTATTTTGGATAAAGAGATACAGGTAGAGATAGAGATATAGGTATTCCAAAGCTTTCTGTCTATATGTAGCGTGGTAATATTTCCTACTAGAACTGGTAGGAATGCCCTTGCAACTGCCCCGAGCACTTCTGCAACCCTTCTCCACGCCCGCCTCTTTAGTTCACATGTGTCTAGTTCTCAAAACCTGCTGGTCATGATTTGTAGGCGCAGAAAGTACTTTGGGTTCCAAGTCCTTGGTGCCCTCTGTTCTCTCAATGTCTTCTTTCTTAATATGAAAAAAAGCCCCGGTAGAATTAAAAAAATTTTTTTTGAATGTTTATTTATTTTTGAGAGTGAGCGGGTGGGAAAGAGGGACGGAGAGAGAGAGGGAGACACAGAATCCGAAGCAGGCTCCAGGCTCTGAGCTGTCAGCACAGAGCCCAACGCGGGGCTCAAACCCACAAACCATGACATCACGACCTGAGCCAAAGTGGGAGGCTTAACCGAATGAGCCCACCCAGAGAGAGGGAGCATGAGCATGAGAAACTTTCATACTGCCCCCTGGGGCCCTTCCTTTTTCTGACTCCCATCCACACTGTCATCACAAAAAGAGTGGGGGACTCTGGAGCTAAATCTAGAGCTCTCTGGCTGCTTCTTGATTACTGTGTGCCTTTGAGATCCGCATATGAATGTCCTGTCTGAACCAGAGACTGGGAGACGGTTGGGGGTCCCTGGTCAAGTAGATCTCAGGTTGCTGACCAGGCCACAGGGCTCTTATCACCAAGCAAGGTCTTTTCAGAAGGTCACTTGCTAGCCACACCACAGGAAGGCAGGGTACGTGGTCAACCCCGAAATCCAGGGCTTTGGCTGGCTGTTATCAGCAACTAGCCTTGTGAGTTTGAGCTCAGACCCTTTATCTTTCTAGTCCCGTGCTTCCTCTTCTGCAGAATGTGGAGTTAGCCGACCCCTCAGTCCCTTTACATCTGGGAATCTTGAAATCCTGCCCTGAGCCCCACTAGTAATTTTCCTCTCCATCAATCAACAAATATTTGTGGATGTGCACACATGCTCCTGCTCCTCGCTGTGTGCATTTGGTTGCCTATTACCCTGGCTTCTCTGAGGTTTCCCTTTCAAGCAAAATAATAAAAATGTAAAGAGCTCTGAGAGGTCTGGGGGGAAATTTCTTACTGGGAGACACTTATCCTGCACCCCGCCAGAGGAGGTGCTGGGGGCTCCCTCCAAAGCCATGGCTCATGGAGACAGAGAGGAAGGAGGCCACAGGTTTCCTAAGGCTTCCCAGGAGCAGGCCCCAGCAAGCTATTTCCTTCATTTTCTGAACCTTTCAGGAACCTCCCAGACTTACATTCTTCCGGAGATGTTTGAAACTGGGGCTTTGCAGCAGTGTTATGCACTGGCATTTGCGGGCTTTGGCAACCCCAATTTTATCAACCCTTTCTCCTGACAGTTCTGGTAGGTGGGTCAGTGGTTTATTAACCCTGTTTCACAGCTGAAGGAGAGCCAGGAAGCGGCTCACCCAGGGTCAGTGAGAGCATGAAGATAAAAAATAGTAACACAAGAGTCCTAAATCTAGCTGGGGCTATTTCTGCATCTGGTATCCTTGCATTGAGAGCATCCGAAATGACTTGACACCTCCCCGGACGCATTAACTCTAGACCAGGAACCCACAGGAGAAACTTGCAGCAAAACCCATACTGGACTCTCCATGCAACAAATGACAAAACGAAACTAATCTGAGGCTGCAGGTCTCCGTGGATGCCTGTTGTTATGCCATGAGTCACTCTCCCTAAGATGGAAAGGGTAGAGTCAAGCTACTGAATGAAGCACTTTCCCTGCTCTGTGTTTTAATATTTTAATTTAAAAGGAAATTTGTTATTTAATAAGTGCACGAAGAGATAACAAGGGCATCGCCTGAGCAAGGCTGCTGGTCAGAGTCCCACAGGGCACCTAAGCCTAAGGTCATCTCGCTGCAGAGAGGAGAGAGAGGCTTCACTTTTGCCGTTCAAGCTCCCAGCTGTTCTGTGGTGCCAGATGTGAGAGAGACTGGCCTATCATAATCACTAGACTGGAATATAAACCTTAAGGGCAAATTCTTTTTTAAAAAATGCATTTATCTATTTTTTTTTTTGTTTATTTATTTTGAGAGCGACAGAGGCAGTGCAAGTTGGGGAGGGGCAGAGAGCAAGGGAGACAGAGAATCCCAAGCAGACTTTGCTGCCAGCACAGAGCCCAACGTGGGGCTCGAACTCATGAAACTGTGAGATCATGACCAGAGCTGAAACCAAG
Organism: Acinonyx jubatus; assembly: GCF_027475565.1. Taxonomy (NCBI): domain Eukaryota; kingdom Metazoa; phylum Chordata; class Mammalia; order Carnivora; family Felidae; genus Acinonyx; species Acinonyx jubatus. Next base: position 12,364,964 of record NC_069396.1, on the reverse strand, counting down.
AGTCAGACTTAACCAACTGAGCCACCCAGGTGCCCCATTCTTAATTTACAAAAAGAAATAGAGCTGTTAAAGAGATCTACTCTTTTTTCACCGTGTCTGCAAGCATACAGAGAAAATGAAATTGTCATCCAAAGAGTCCTTGATGAGCACGTTCCCTGTTAAGCCTAGAAGTTCAGCTCTGGTCCTGTGAGCTGTGTGACTTTAATGCACACGTGTATACTTTGTCTCTCTGTCTCTCTCAAGTTACATGGCTCACATACCAAAATACAAAAACGTATATAATGAAACAAATATTTGTCATCCATCCTGTCAGCCAGCTATTCAGCTCCCACTGCCCACCCCCAGGGGACAACATCATGTTGTTTCATGTTTCCATCCGGTATCTTTATGAATATAAAAACTGAGATCTTTATGTGGGAAGGGGGCAAGTTTCTTAATTTTTCAAGTCTTGGCATCTTCAGTGCTCAATAATCACTGGCCGTTATTATTTTTAAAATGTTTATTTACTTTGAGAGAGAGAGAGAGAGAGAGAGAGAGCTGGGGGAGGCCAGAGAGAGAGGGAGAGAGAGAGAGAGAGAGAATCCCAAGCAGGCTCTGTGCTGCCAGCCAGCGCAGAGCCCAATGCAAGTCTTCATTCCAGGAACTGTGAGATCATGACCTGATCAGAAATCAAGAATCAGAGGCTTAACTGACTAAGCCACTCATGTGCCCCAGCATTTATTCTTGTTAATGATAATGATGTTGATAAATCTTCCCAGAGTCTGTGTCCCCTCAGGATATGAGCCACGCTCCTGACCATGGCTCCTAGGACCCTCTTGTTTACCCCTGAGGGACCAGCTTCGTCTTTGGTTCCCATATGCTCTCATATCAGCCCTCCAGCAGCTTTTGGTTCCTTGAAGATGCCATGCTCCTAGGACTTCTAACATGCTGTTCCCTTTGCTTCGAACATTCTTGTCTTCCCGAAACACAGTTCTCCCCCTGCAACCCCATCCTCTGGCTAATCACCAGCTCATCTTTTCAGCCTTGGCTGGGAAATCTGTGTTGGTGCCCATCCCCTTCCATCAGCGCCATGTTCTTTCACTCTGACAGCACTTCATCATTCACTCATTCATTTGACAAATATTTGAGTGCTAACCACAAGCCAGGCCCTGTCCTCGGCTTATCTGTCACACTGTATTGTCACTGCTTACTTCAATATTTCAACACTTCGTACAGTAACGCACTGTAATGCACATACCATCAAATTCACCCTTTCAAAAGTAGAATTCAGGGGTTTTTAGTATATTGACAAGGTTGTGCAACCATCATTTAAATCAGAACACTTTCATCCCCCCAAAAGGAAATCTGCTAGTAGTCATTCTCCATCCTCAGCAACCCCCCTAGGCTCTGGCAACCCTTAACCTTTTTGTCTCGGTGGATTTGCTTAATCTGGAAATTTCACGTAAGTGGAATCACACAGTATGTGGTCTTTTGTGATTAGCTTCTTTTTGTTAGTGTAACGTTTTCAAGGTTCATCCACGGTGTAGCACACATCAGCACTTTATTTCTTTTTATGGCTGAATAATAGCCCGCTGCATAGGTATACCACATTTGCTTTGTCCATCCAGCAGGCGATGGACGATTGGGTTGTTTCCACTTTTTAGCTATTTTGAATGATGCTGCTGTGAACATTCAAGTGCAAGCTTTTCTGTGAATCTATGTTTTCATTTCTTTCGGAAGTATACATAGGAGTGGAATTTCTGGGTCCCATGGTAACTCTGTTTAATCCTTTTGAGGAATTGCCAGACTGCTTTCTAAAGCGGCTGTACCATTTTCCATCCCCACCAGCAAGGTATGAGGGTTCCAATGTCTACACATCTCACTAACACTTGTATTTGTCTTCTTTGACTCTAGCCATCCTAGTGAGTGTGAATTGGTCCTTCTGAAGCTTTGTGAGGACAAGGACTCCATCCATCTTGCTCTCTACTGTGTCCCAGAACCCAGGACAGTGCCTGGCACTTACCAGACATTCACATTTTGTCTGATATACTCAAAAAGTGTTGAATGCATAGGTAAATCAAAAGCTACTTAGATGATTACCATCTTTATTGATTGTGAGTTTAACTCCCCAGTAGAGATCTATCAAGAGATCTAGTATCTTTTTCTGCACAATACTGTACCACCCCTCCTCTGTTACCCTAGTCTCTCTTCAGGGAGAAAATTGGGTTAAAAGTAAGCTTTCTTTCCTTTCTTTTTTTTTTTTTTAAGACTTTACTTTTAAAAAATAATGTCTACATGCAACATGGGCCTTGAACTCACAACCCTGAGATCAAGAGTCACAATGCTCTACTGACTAAGCCAGCCAGGCACCTCAAATTTAAGCTTTCTAATTTTCCTTCAGATACTCATTTGGATCTTAGGTGTGCACAGATTCCTTATTTAGGCACTTACAGATAATTTCTTGGGTACTGGAACACCTTGTTTTTTCCTATGTTCATTTCTCCAGCAGAATTCTCTACTTCCTTCTGCAGGGCTTTCTGCTCACCCGAAGCACTCCATGCTTGCAAATAAATAGTCTTCCTTTTGTTTCTTTCTAAACTGCTCACACTGGGACAGTCAAGAACTATGACAGACCAGCTCTTCTTTTGGAGGTTTTCTTTTAATATCTCTCTACACTGTCTTGGCTCCTTGATGTGGAAGTATCTCGGGACATTTAGAGCAAGGAAGTCAGGCGAGGGACTGGGTGACGCTCATAGCCAGCACCCAGCACTTGAAAAATAGTTGTTGGATGGATGGATGGATGGATGGATGGATGTGGATATGTCAGAGATATGTTGCAAAATGCAGACTTGATCAACATACATTTATTGAGTACCCACTGTATCCCACTATGGTGCATGTTGCAACAAAAGGTAAACAAACAGAGGACCTACCTTGGACTAGGAAGTTTCTAAAATCCCAGTCCTAGCTGTGTTATTTACTCCCTTTCTGTATCTTTTCACTCTCTATCGTACACCTAGTGATTTTCAGGATCACATTTTAGCTAAGGAATCTACCCATTGCATAAGCCCCACATAGGAAATTGTGATCTATTCTCAGCAAAATCCGGAATCAAAAGTGCCCCAGTTCGCTCCGTACCCCCAAACAGCTAAGAATCCTCCAAATACTTAGCTTCCTGATCTTAGGGGTTCCTGGTTGGGATGGGAACCCTCCGAAAGAATGGACAGCACGTCCACCAGAGGGTGCTGTGGGGGCAAATTTGTGCCGGGAGGGAGGCTTGACCAGTGACCCTCAGAGCCAGGTAGGCGTCTTGAGTAATTTTCATTCTTCCTGGCGTTGCCTTCCCAGCCCCTTGAACCATCGCCGCCCCTCCTCCCATAGGTGGTTTCCCCTCGATAATTAGCCATTTTCGGGGACTTAAAGAGTGCTTGCTTTGAAAAGACGCCTGGCTTCTGTTCCTAATACCCCGTGGCTCGGGCCACTCGGGTCACAGGCCGGTCGGGCAGGGTGGGTGGGTGGGTGGGGACCTCCCGGGCGTCAGCGGCCCGGCGCCGCAGGGGCCGCGAAGGGGTTAACCCGGCGGGGGGGAGGGGAGGGGGCGCGGGCCGCGCCTGCGCTCTGCCGCCCTCCATTGTCTCCACGGCGGCGAGGAGCGCCGGCGAGCGCAGCCCGGGACCGAGCGGGGCGGAGCGGCTGGCGGGGCTGGCGGCGGCTGGGCTAGAGCGCGACGCGACGCGACCGCGGTTTCCCGAGCTCCGCCTGGCCGCCCAGCGCCGCAGCCCGCCCGAGGCCTGGAGGGGTCCGGGCCGGCGTCCATGGTCGCGGCGACCTGAGGAGGGGGACGCGCCCGGCGCCCCCAGCCCTCCTCTGCCTCCTCCTGTCCGGCGGGCGGCCTCCTCCGGCGCCTCCCTGCGCCCGCCCGCCGCCTCCCTCCCTCCTTCCCTGCGGCTCCCCCGGCTTTCGGGAGCCCGGGGGCGGCCTGTGGCGCGCCGAGACCGCGCCGGACTGCGCCTCTTTGGACCTTGAGGGGAAACATGCGTTTGGCTTGGATCGTTTTAAATTCTTAGTTTGGGATCCCCGCCCGCCTGCCTCTTCCGCCCCGCGGGTTTTCTTTCCTTTTTTCTTTTTTTCCCCTTTTTTTCCTCCCGGTCTCCTTTTTGACTCCCTCCCCCTTTATGCTCGCCCAACCCTCCCCCCGCTGCTGAGAAGTGGGGGAGGGTCTCGGCCTCCAGGTTCCCGCCCCACCGGGGCCCGGGCGAGCATGGGGGGCAAGCAGAGCACGGCGGCCCGCTCCCGGGGCCCCTTTCCGGGGGTCTCCACCGATGACAGCGCCGTGCCCCCGCCGGGAGGGGCGCCCCACTTTGGGCACTATCGGGCGGGCGGCGGGGCCATGGGGCTGCGCAGCCGCTCGGTCAGCTCAGTGGCGGGCATGGGCATGGACCCCAGCACGGCCGGAGGGGTGCCCTTTGGCCTCTACACCCCCGCCTCCCGGGGGACAGGCGACTCGGAGAGGGCGCCCGGCGGCGGAGGGTCTGCGTCCGACTCCACCTATGCCCATGGCAATGGTTACCAGGAGACCGGCGGCGGTCACCATAGAGACGGGATGCTGTACCTAGGCTCCCGAGCCTCGCTGGCGGATGCTCTACCTCTGCACATCGCACCCAGGTGGTTCAGCTCGCACAGTGGTGAGTCCGCGGGCGGTGGAGGCCTCGGAGGGTGGAGTGCAAGGGAGGGCGCGTCGGGGCGCCCCAGACCTTCGCGCGCTTGCGAAGATTTGGAAATGGAGTGCGCGACCTGGATCTGTCTGCTTTCCCTTTGGTTCCTGGGGATGAATGGGATATCTGTCCTCTAGAAAAGAGGCTTCCTGCGAGGCTGCGGAGCCGGGCGTATTAGGACTTCAGGCGTTGATTCACTTGTGGATGAGCAGAGCCGCACCTGCCTATTGAAGTCCCGTTTGTTGGCACCACCATCCTCAGAAAGGAGGTTTTGTCTGGCTTATAACAAGTCGGCCTCGAGGCTTCCTCTCTGTCACTGCAGCATTGTGCCTGCCTCACCGTTAGCAGCGAGGGGGATCCACTTTGACCAAGCAGTGTCTCTCGAACAAAGAGTGTGAAAAGAAAGAAAATTGGGGGCAAGTGTTGTTTGGATTAGGGCTCTCACTTTCGCTGGGAGAAGGGGGTGCCCAGTTTTGCCAGTCTCCTGCTGGAGATCCGTTTGAATTGGTAAAAATGGAGCAGCCGGAAGGCTGCTGGCATATAGACAGGTGTGGCCTGCTGAATGGAGGGCCTAGCCAGGGAACCTCCCTCTGAGGCTTTGCAGGACCTGGGCTCTGGTGGCGGGTGCTGCATGCAGTAGGTTTGGCTCCATGACTCTCGCATCCCTCCATCTTTTTTCTTCTCCTCCATGGGAAGTGCTAGGTCTTCGTGGTGGTCTGTATCTTTTCGTAATGGGGAGGCGGCACTTGATTGCCTGGCTGTTGGTACATCACAGGGCAAGAGGCGGATTCAAAGAATCTGGATGAATTCATTTTGTGAACTTCTGGTGACAGGCCAGCAAAAAGCTGGAGGAGGGTTTTCCAGGCCCTGAGTGGCAGGGCGGAAAAGGCACCGGCAGGAGCTTCTGGAGGAAAACAGGTCTATCGGCTCAGCTAACCTGAGAAGCCAGGTGAGGCTTCTAGAAAATTGGTCACGAGGGCGTGGGGCCGCTATTTGCTAATTGGCAAGTTGGAGTGAAGAAGTTAACGTATTCAGACTTCTTTGAGAGAGTGAAGAAAATCTAGGTATTGTGTAGAAAGAAGAAAGATTGCTTTCTGGAGGATGTATCTGTTGGATCGCTGTTCTAGCTATGGTTGAAATAGGGTAGACTTTTGGAATCTTTTTTAATTTCTGGTAATAGGTTGGCTTTTGGTTCAGTTCTATAAACTTTAATTTGTGAAGTAATTTTTTGAGGGGGAAATAGTGACTGACTTAGGGTACCACTTGAAAGTGGCTTTTGAATTGCTAAAATGGTATTTTAGTCCCTGAACAGACCTCTAGATATCATTGGAGCTTCCTCGACCTGCATCAGTCTCTTGCTCTGAATGAGATGCAAGGTGTGACTGCTTTGGGCACTTCGAGACATTTGATCATTTTTAGACATGTTGAAATTAAAATTTTTTTCTCCACAAAATTTGGTCCAGAAAGACTTAGCTATAGTTGTGAGATGACGGTGGTTAAGTTTTTGAAAGAACCGTCATTAGTATCCGATTTTAAACTGAAAAACACTGTAAGAAGATTCTCTCTAAAATCACAGAATTTTGTGTGTTGCAAAACAAATGTAATGTTATATAGACCCTTGTCTGGGAAAGGAGTTTGCATTTGGCTAAAATTTCTTATCTGTCTCTTACTAGAAACTTCATTTCCTTATTCCACCTGGTACCAGGTTCCATGTTGGAGTTAAGAGCTTACAGTTGGATTCCAAAATTTCAGACTCTTCAGCTGTAAAACCTGAGTTTAATTTTTTTCATCCAGCTGTGGTGAGGGTAGGAAGAGCCACTGAGCCATGAGAATACAGGAAAAGTTGGGGCATATTAATCCCTTTGGGATTGATAATAAAGTGTGTGTGAGGCTGCTCCTAATATTTTGGGTAATACCTTCTTTTTTGAAATTATTTATACACCCCCCCCCCACACACACACATATGTGGTTTAAAGTAATCTTTATGCCCAACTCATGCTCTGTGGAATGAGCCAGTCAGGTGCCTCAGGTAAGAAATTTCTTGTAGGACCGTCCTGTCCTTTTGTAAGACATGGCCTGCCTTACATGCCTACAACATGCCTCCACAAAGGTTCCAAATGCTCAAGTGGGGGCGCGGGGGGGCATCACCCTGATTGAAAGCCACCGCTTTAGGAATTCATTGTTTTATTCAAAATTAAATCATTAATTTTTCCTTTGCAGTTCACTTGATGTGAACCTTCATATTTCCACTTTTGTGCAATGATGGTTCTGTCTCACTTTCCGGAACAGGCCACAGGATCTTCCTTCCAGGACATCCTTTTCCTCTCTCGTTTATTGCTGTAAGAGGAGAAACTTGTTTCTATTTTGGAGCTTTTGAGTAAGGTCCAAGCACTTTTTGCTCTTGTGTCACAAGAGTGGAAGCGTAAGGATTTCAGTGCACAATTGAGTAGATGCCTGGAAGTTGATGCGATGTTGTTGCTTGTGTTTTTAAGGTGCTTTTGGAACTCTTCATGGGCACAGAAAACAGTTGTCAGTGAAATAAGTAGGGGAGCTCAATGTACACGAAGCTTCCTCAGAGAGAGTGAGCTGATGTTGTATCTGGAGGTCGGATACTGGGGTCTCGGCCCCTCCTGGGAGTAGCTATGACCTTGGGTAAGACACATCACCTCTCTTGAGCCTCATCTTTGTTATTTTTAAAATAGATGTGGAAATCTTTGGCAGTCAGCCTGTAAAGGTTGTTCCCGAAAGCCTGTGAGGATACGTAGCCGTCGCATCTGTTCCTACACTTCCCCAGGTTGTGACCCTTATAATTCGAATGCTTTTCCTTCCATTCTGTACATGGAATAGCTCTTTCTGGTCCCTTCGAGTTCTACTTAAATTTCTCCTCAGAGGCCACTCTTAAAAATTGCCTCCCTCATGTTAATCTCTCCGGTGACTCACCTATTACCTTAACAGCACTTAACACACTTTATAAGTGTTTTATTTATCCTTTTAGTTTTTCTATGTAGTTTGAGTTTTAAGCTTCATGAGAGCAGGGCTGTGCCTCTTGCTCACTGTTGTCTCTCTTGCACTGTGTGTGCCTGGCACAAATACTTCTCGAGTGAATGAATTGGAGTGCCTCGTGTCCATCATCTCTTTTAATCGTCACAACAGTTCTAAGAGGTGGGCGTTTTTATTCCCATTTTACAGGTGAGGAGCCTGAGATACAGGACGAGGGTGAGGAGCCTCCACAAGGTCAAATAGCTAAGAGGTGGCAGAGCTGGGATTGGAATGTAGGTGTCCCGTGTGAGAACCTGGGCTCCTGACCATTACACTCCACGGCCTGTCATCCTGAAACACCAGGAAGCTGGGTAGTGTACTGGAAATTGTACTGGCCTGCGAGTCACAGGGCTAGGCTCATCTACTGGTTGCACTACGAGTTAACTGCCTGACTTGTGACCATGGGCAAGTGAGTCATTTAGCCTCAGAGTCACCATTTTGTCACCTGTAAGGTGGAGATAACACCTGTCCTGCTTACCTTTCAGAGTCATGGTGAGGGTCTCATGAGACAGTGTTTACAACAGCCAAATAACATACAAAAGGAAGGTGGTGTTCCTGTAGGGGCCCTTCTCTGATAGTTCTCTGCCTTTCTTCGCTGCAGAATTTGCTGGGCAGAGAGATTTAGAACTGTGTGAACTGTTTCTCCAGAATGGAAGCTAGTGCTCTCTATTGAAATCTGACCTACATCGACAGTCCGTTGATAATAATGAATGCCATTGAGAAGAGCTGCTTTATAAGATGAGAGTTAGTGTCCCTTTCTTTCCACATTAAAATGTAAATTTTGCTTTAAGGTGTTTAACCCCCTAGTGGTTTTCTGGGTGGTGTTCTGGAGGTCTGGTCATTCTTTTTTGGTGGTCCTGTTGATCTCAGAACATGGATTACTGGATGTTGGGGGGAAACATAGAGGATCCACCATGTTAGAAGGAAGAGGTTGCCTATTTTCTGGGTCCTGCTATAAAATGGTCACTGAGGGTTTCAATCCAGCTTCTTAGCCATGTGCACGTACACATGTGCATATTCAGAAAAATCTAAACTGTTCTCTGTTGTCACCAAGTCTTCGACTGGAGCTGATAGAAGGTAACTTTTGATAAATCTTTGAACATGCTAGCAGGATATCTCATGGATTCTCTTTTGCCACCATGCTGGCATTCTCAAGTGATTTAATTGTCTCTTCTTAAATAATTAAAGAGAGTTGCCAACCCTATTGGAGTGGATCAGACAGCCTCCCTGTGCCTCACCATAGGTGTGCGAGAGGTCATGGTCCTTTACATGGTTTCTGGGGAAGGAAAGCATTCTGTGGTCTTCAAAAACCATGACGGCTCTCCTGCTCTGCAAAAGTCCTATTCTTAATGAAAATTTTTTCGGTAAAGCACAGTTTTTAGTTCTTTGTTCTTTGTTTTTAGTTCTTTTACCATGAGGGCTTATTTTCTATAAAGTAAAAAAAGTTCCCTTGAGAAGCTGATGATTCCTTGAAGGTCACAGTCAACTCTTCCTCATTGAGGTTTGAAGGGTGTTGGAAGAAACAATGGTTTCACTCTTAAAGTGTTTGTTTTATGGGACGTGTACATTTTGCTATTAAACAAAGACACACCCCAAATATGTCATAAGGAATACTCTGAGCCAGGCCACTCCGCACCAGAGAAATACACCTCTAGTTCCTTTTGGGAAAAGGAACATGCTTTGTATTTTACAAATGTGATATTCAACCCAAGCTTATTGGGCACTAACATTTTGGCAAATCTGGTTATAAAACTAAATTTCGATTTTGACAGTTTCAGAATTGGAAACAAATTCATAGAGCAGTGGTGGTAACTTAAATGGACAAGTCTCATTTCTGCTTACCCTTAAATAGGTTTTTTTTGTTTTTTTTCATATATATTTTTTAAGTTTATTTATTTGAGAGAGGCAGAGGCAACATGAGTATGGGAGGGGCACAGAGAGAGAGAGAGAATCCCAAGCAGGCTCTGCACCGTCAGTGCAGAGTCTAATGCGGGGCTCAAACCCACCAAACCGTAAGATCATAACCTGAGCTGAAACTGAGAGTTGGGCGCTTAACTGATGAGCCACCCAGGCGCCCCTAAAATAGGGGTGTTTTTAATGATAGTGGGTCACTGAGATTATAGTACTAGAATCTCAAAGTTAGTATAAATTGCCATCTGTTTCTTTTCTAAGCTTTGTCATGGCCTAGTGTGTATCAGACTGTCTCTAGTGATTACTGTGGGTACAGGCTTGAATATGAAAAGGGACTTCTCGGAGACCCAGCAGTTTTCACTTCTGAATCTTCTTTTCTCATAAGAACAAAGGTTTATCCTTGAATGCAACAGTTGGGTTCCTGGTTGTTGTTGTGGTTAAGTTTATTTATTCTGAGAGAGAGCGAGAACACGAGTGGGGTAGGGGCAGAGAGAGAGGTAGAGAGAATTCTAAGCAGGCTCCATGCTGTCAGCACAGAGCCCAACGCAGGGCTTCAACTCATGAACTGTGAGGTCATGAGTCTGAGGCTTAACTGACTGAGCCATCCAGGTGCCCCAGGGTTCCTGGTCTTGATATTTGAGGGGTGAGTTGTAGGTATGATTGAATAACCTGAAGACCAACAACCTTCAAGTGAGAAGCAAATAAAGAGCCAAGTTTAGTCTTTTTTTAAAATCTTTTTTAAAATGTTTATCTTTTGGGGCACCTGGGTGGCTCAGTCGGTTGAGTGTCCAACTTCAGCTCAGGTCATGATCTCATGGTCTGTGAGTTGGAGCCCCGCATCAGGCTCTGTGCTGACAGCTCAGAGCCTGGAGCCTGCTTCACATTCTGTGTGTCTCCCCATCTCTAGGCCCCTCCCCTGCTCACACTCTCTCTCTCTGTCTCTCAATAATAAATAAACGTTAAAAAAAAAAATTAAAAAAAATTAAAAAATAAAAAATAAAATGTTTATCTTTTTTTTAATGTTTATTGATTTATTTTTGAAAGAGAGAGTTCACAAACTTGAGCCGGGGAGAGGCAAAGAGAGAGGGAGACAGAGAATCCCAAGCAGGCTCTGTGCTACGGGCTCAGAACCTGACATGGGGCTCGATCCCAATACACTGTGAGATCATGACCTGAGCCAAAACCAAGAGTCAGACGCTTAACCGCCTGAGCGACCCAGGTGCCCTGAGCCAGGTTTAATCTTAAAGCAGCAGCTGGGGTAGCTTCTCTCCTGATGAGACTGTTTACAATGAGTTCTCCCTGGAGTTGTTAGAAGTGACAGTACAGCCTTCCTCTGCTGGAAGTAAAGAGGAAGGGGGTATTCACTGGGTCCCTATAAACACCAAGTTAAAAGAGGCATTATAATTTCTAGTGCCCTCTTTGGGTCTATAACAAGAAGGAGGCAGACATAAACAAGCTCCCCGATTTCTGTGAATGGTTCAAAGGGTTTTCAAACTTGACGCTGCACAGTATTCTCTAGGGGGTTTGTTAACAGTGCAGATGACTGGACCTCACTCCCAGAATTCAGTGGAGCTAAGGAGAGACCCAAGAATCTAAATTTGTAACAAATGATTCTGAAAATTCTCTTCCCAGAGAAAGAACTCTAAATGCTTTTTTTTGGTGCACTCATTAGCATGCTTCTCAATATTACTAAACGGATCAAGTATCTCCTAAGCAGGATCCATACAAATGTTCCTTTCACCTGCTCCCAGAGGGTAGCGTCACCCAGCAAGAGCATTGCTCATTGTTTGACAGTTTTCTTTTACATGGAACTAAGCATTTTTCTCCAGGAGAGAGGCGTGAGCCCGGCTGCCTTGGTCCTGAGAATTGAAGTTGCTCAGAACAGAAGAGAGTTGTGGCAATGTCTCCTTTCCTTCTGTGCTTGTCTTCCCCCTGATTTTCATTCTAAGGCACAGCTGTCTTTGGCTGCTTGTGCTATTGAAGGGCTTACGGAGCTGTATCCTCTTTTATGTATCCCCAGCCAGCAGCTAGACAAGTCAAGATCCTAGAATGAATCCAAACTTTAGATGGACAAAATACCTATTTTTCCTTTTCTCTTGCAGACCCAAAAGTAGGAGACTTTTTGAGTGTGCGTATGGAGATCTGTTGCACTAAGACATTTATTTATTCATTTGGTATTTATTGAGTGCCTCCAGTATACTAGGACCTGTGTCAGGTGGTGGGAAGGTATGTTCATTACAAGACTGATTAGCATTACTTTGTTATTTCTAAGGATCTTTGCTTCCTTACTCCGTAAGTCTGAATATTGAAGCTTATGGGACATTTTCCCTTCTTCCTTGGTTTTTCTCTTGGATGAACAAATTCAAGGTTTTGTCCACGAGGCTGCTACATGGATGGTATTTCCTCCTTACTCTTCACTGATACTCTTAATTCTTTCCTAAACCCTGTTTCTGGGCTAGAGTAGGCGATCATTTCTTTGCAGTTCTAGTCAAGTGCTTGTTAAAAATTCCTCCTGTATCCTAATACAAGTGGTCCTTTATCTTCTCGATGAGAATATCAAAAGGAAAAACTATTTTTCAGGCTCTTCATGTGTATATTTGGCTTGAGTATCTTTGTCGTCCCTAGGGCCACTTTTCTTTCTGGTCATTGAAAACTGTTTTCTAGAAGCATGATCCACCACTTTAGTAATCTTGTCTGTATAAAATTTATCCCAAGCCACAAATACCCATAAGGAAATATGAGAAACAGTTTTAACCCTTGTATGTCTCTGAGCTCCAGACACTGTTGATACTCAGTGCTATTTTAAGTGATTTTTAAAGCCTTGTTTATGATAGCCAACATTGGTGACCAAATGTCCTCCTCACCTCCCCCAAATGATTATTAAATGTGTGTTATAGTCAAGTATTTTTTTGCTGAGAGTAAAGGGTTTTAAAAAAAGTGCTCCATGCTCAGAGACTTAATGTGGACTTTAGCTCTAAGAGGGTGCCTTGACTTTTGGAGAAACCTCACCTTATATTTAGGAATTATGCAGTCATCTTTATCTTAGTGAATTAGACTTGTCGTAGCTTGGCTCCAGCTTTCTCCCCGGTAGTACCTTTAGCCCTCTAAAAGTATAATTAAATAAGCCGTACTTCACAAGAAGTTGTCCTAAAATTGGTCACCTCTGCTGTACAATGTCTTTTAAGGTCAAAGTTGATTTGTTAGCATGCGGGAGAAACTTAAATCTGGAGTCTCCCAATGATTTGGGACAGAGGTAGGAGAACCCAAAACCCTAGACCCCAGCCATTTTGGTCATTTTGCCCACATTGCTCAACTCTCTGGAAATATTTGCACTTGTTTCTTCTTCAGTAACCCTTTTTTTCCTGCTAAGAGGGTGCTTTTCCTTAGTGAGGGCCATTAGAATTCTTTTATCCCGCCACTTGCCTAAGTACTCTGGGAATCCTACAAGGATTTGAGGGAGTCCTTGGGATTCCAACTCAAACCAATGAAGTACTTGACTACCATGAATATTAACTTTCTATGCAATTGTTCTCTTCTACTTAGATCATTTACACTTTTAACGCCCACTAAGATATAATGCCATCTAAGTCAGCTTTCCAGAGAAACTTTGTTAGAATGCCACTCACTACTATAACAAGCATCACCAAATACTCATGTACACCGTATATTATTAGTTTTCCTCAGTCCTGGTCAGATCTGACTAAAATATTCATACCATTGCAGCCGGTTGCCCTAGAGAACTCTGGCAAGTCTAATACCTGTGGTGAGGGCTGGCTTGCACACTAGCTGCCTTCCACCTTAATATCTGACCAGCCCAGTCTTGTTGGCTGTGTTTAATTCATCTATTCCCTACCTCCTCTCTCGGCCCGGAGGCCAAGTGCAACATAAAAGGATGGCGAATCTAAGCATCTGCAGTATTTTGAGGTATAGGAATCGCCTATGAAGTGGCAGACCTTTGAGAAATAGTATTGTGAGCTGTTCTGTTTTTGCTGTGGCTTTGGAAAACCTTTGGATTCTTCTACTGAAAATTTGTTTGAAAAAAAAAATCTTTTTAATGAAACAGTGTGAGTCACAAAGCAGCCACTCCTTCTCATAATAGCATTTCTCACCAGGGGAATTTTTGGTAGCTGTTGGGGGAGGGATTTGAGTAGGTTGTGGATGATAAATCCCTGGGTAGAACATAACCAGAGGCTGCCATATCAGAACTCTGGTGCTTTCCATGCTGACAGTGAGCCCTGAATTCAAAGTGCAGGACAGCAGAATAGAATGGGGAGGACTGTGCTGAGTGAATAGCCACAGTAGCATGACCAATGAGATTGGAGTTTGACATTCAAACTCAGTTCATTAAAGCACCTTTGTAGTGTGAAAGGATCATGAAACTGAGGCCTTGGGTCAGAGGCCCTGAGGCCAATTTACAGGAAGACCATCACTTTTCTTGTTAAGGGAAGGCTGTGGACCTAATGATGAGAATGTAAGAGTCACAAGTGTGCCTCCTTTTTCTATATTGTGAAATGGTGGCATGGCACTTGACACTGACCATGAGACTGCTTTACAAGGAGACAATTCATGTGAGGTCATCTGTGCTCTTAAGATTTTAGGTCTAATAAAGCGTTTAGAACGACACCCAAAGTGAACACATTACACAGCCAGCCCTCTGTAGGATGTTGAAAAGGATACACTAGAGATAGTAAGAGTTTAGAACTAGTAAGGATTATGCTATCAGCATCCAGAATGCTATCCTCAACATCTCTGCCCACCCAAATCTGAGTTTTAACTGTTCTCAACTTCAGTGACTTACAACTCTTCAGTCCTTGTGGCTGAACCAGTCTTATGTAAGCTACAGACAGAGGAAAGTCTGAAAGGTTATTACAACTATGTTAAGATTTGCTTTCCTTTGGAAAGTCGTAGCTGTCTCCACTCTGTTTTCCTGGCTTTGTACTTTTCTTCTAAGCCTCTTACCAGTTCTTCCAAGGCCCCAGAGCTCAAAAAAAGGGGAACAGGAAGTCAGCGTTTGATGCCTAAGAACCAGCAATAGAAAACAAGGCCCAAACAAGGGACTCAGAGGGGGATTTCTGGGCCTTGAAGCTATCAGGCCTGTAGGATTACAGATCCATCCTTCGGGGATGGCCTTGAAATGAGGAAAGAGCAAGAGGAAACTCTGCTTCCCTGAGCGGACTACTTTTTCTTGGGTGATATGGTGTAGGCTCAACATTTTTAATTGATCCCATAACTACAAAGTATCTTTTGCCTAAGGAGTTCGAAACACTTAAGGTAAAAGTGATGGTCACTTTTTAAATTGAGTTTTTAATTTTAATTCCAGTGTAGTTAACATACAGTGTTACATTAGTTTCAGGTATACAATGTAGTGATTCCATGCATCACCCAGTGCCCATAATGATAAGTATACTCTTAATCTCCGTCCCCTATTTTACCCACCCCCGCCACCCACCTCCTCTCTGGTAACCATCAGTTTGTTCTCTAATATTAAAGGGTCTATTTCTTGGTTTGTCTCTCTCTCTCTCTCTCTCTCTTTTTTTTTTTTTTTTTTTTTTTTTTTTACCCTTTGCTTGTTTGTTTTGTTTCTTTTTAAAAAAAATTTTTGGGGTGCCTGGGTGGCTCAGTCGGTTGAGCGTCCGACTTCAGCTCAGGTCACGATCTTGCGGTCTGTGAGTTCGAGCCCCGCATCAGGCTCTGGGCTGATGGCCCAGAGCCTGGAGCCTGCTTCCGATTCTGTGTCTCCCTCTCTCTCTGCCCCTCCCCCGTTCATGCTCTGTCTCAAAAATAAAATTAAAAAATGTTCAAAAAAAAAATTAAAAAAAAAATTTTTTTTTCTTGACGTTTATTATTGAGAGACAGAGAGAGACAAAGCATGAGCATGGGAGGGGCAGAGAGAGGAGGAGACACAGAATCCAGAACAGGCTCCAGGCTCCGAGCTGTCAGCACAGAGCCCAACGTGGGGCTCGAACCCACAGGCCGCGAGATCATGACCTGAACCGAAGTTAGACGCTCAACCTACTGAGCCACCCAGGCGCCCCTGTTTGTTTTGTTTCTTAAGTTACATATGAGTGAAATTACATGGTATTTGTCTTTCTCTGACTTATTTCGTTTATCATTATGCTCTCTAGCTTCATTTGCATCATTGCAAATGGCAAGATTTCATTCTTTTGTAAGGCTGAGTAATATTCCATGGTGTGTGTGTGTGTGTGTGTGTGTGTGTGTGTGTGTGTATACGTACGTATATATATACATATGTATATTCCCCATCTTCTTTTTCCATTCATCTATCTATGGACACTGGGCTGCATTCATAGTTTGGCTATTGTAAATAATGCCGCAATAAACAAACACTTTTGAATTAGTGTTTTTGTACTTTTTTGATAAATACCCAGTAGTGCGATTACTGGGTTGTAGGGTAGTTCTATTTTTAACCTTTTTTTAAAAAAATTTTTGTTTTATTTAAGTAATCTGTACACCCCAAGTGGGGCTTGAACTCATGACCCTGAGGTCAAGAGTCACATGTCCTTCTGACTGAGCCAGCCATGTGCCCCTCTTTGTGTGTGTTTTTATGCCAGTACCATACTGTTTTTATTACTACAGCTTTGTACCATAACTTGAAAAGTCTGGAATTGTGATACCTCCAGTTTTGTTTTTCTTTTTCAAGATTGCTTTGGCTATTTCAAGATTGCTTTTATGGTTCCATACAGATTTTAGAATTGTTCATTTTAGTTTTGTGGAAAATGCTGTTGGTATTTTGATAGGCATTGCATTAAATGTGTAGATTGCTTTGGTTAGTATAGACATTTTAACAATATTTGTTCTTCCAACCTATGAGCCTGGAATGTCTTTTCTTTGCGTTGTCTTGAATTTCTTTCATCAGTGTTTTATAGTTCTCAGAGTACAGGTCTTTCACTTCTTTGGTTAAGTTTATTTCTAGGTGTTTTATTGTTTTGGGTGCAATTGCAAATGTTAATTGTTTTCTTAATGTCACTTCCTGCTGCTTCATTATTAGTGTATAGAAATATAATAGATTTCTGTACATTGATTTTGTATCTTGCTACTCTACTGAAGTCAGTTATCAGTTCTAATAGTTTTTTTCTGGTGGAGTCTTTAGGGTTATGCCATCTGCAAATAGTGGAGGTTTTACTTTTTCTTTACCAGTTTGGATGCCTTTTATTTCTTTTTATTGTCTAATTGCTGTGACCAGAACCTTCTAGTACTTGGTTGAATAAAAGTGGTGAGAGTGGACATCCTTGTCTTTTTCCAGACCTTAGGGGAAAAGCTCTCAGTTTTTTCCCATTGAGTATGATGTCAACTGTGGGTTTGTCATATATGGCCTTTGTTATGTTGAGGTATGTTCCCTCTAGACCTATGTTGTTGAGGGTTTTTATCATGAATGGAAGCTGTATGTTGTCAAATGCTTTTTCTGGGAGGTGATAATCACTTTTATAAAATAACAAGAATTATTTCCTTGCCTCCCTTTTCCTTGAGGGTCCCCAGGGTACATCTTGTCATAGGGTCTGACCCTTCCTTTTTTTTGTCCATTCACTCATATTAGATGAACTCTAAAGTTTCAGTCCTATGATTGAAAAATGGAGGGGCGCCTGGGTGGCTCAGTCGGTTAAACGTCCGACTTCAGCTCAGGTCACGATCTTGCGGTCCATGAGTTTGAGCCCCGCGTCGGGCTCTGGGCTGATGGCTCAGAGCCTGGAGCCTGCTTCCGATTCTGTGTCTCCCTCTCTCTCTGCCCCTCCCCTGTTCATGCTCTGTCTCTGTCTCAAAAATAAATAAAACGTTAAAAAAAATTTTTTTTTTAAAAAAGAAAAATGAAAGTCACAGGGGTTTATACTCTGTCAATTTGGTACATTTCAGGAAATCAGGTAGTGGTGTGGCTCTGAATAGGAGCTCTGGTCTCTTGGAACCTTTTTTAAAAATCTACTTTAGACATTCAAAAGAGGTAATGTATTTACCTATCAAACAGATTTATGAATAAACTATTACAGATGTAATTGCATAAATCCACCCAGTTCCCATATTTTTCCTTCCCTCCCCAAAGGTAATGACTGCCTGGCTCTCCTGTTTACCATCCTTTATATGTTCATAGTTTTATTGCATGTTTCTGTCTAAAACGATATTCATTTAATTCATGTAAACTTTATCATAATGCCTCTATCCTCTCATATCCCTCTGTATATCCCAAATGGATTTGAGATCTGTAAATCCATTGTGCTACTTATTGTTCGTGTTGACACATTCATTTTCACTGTTGCACTCTGTTGTGTGACTGTGTCACAAATATCACCATTTATTGGCGCCTGGGTGGTTCAGTCGGTTAAGCGTCTGACTTTTGATTTCAGCTCGGGTCATGATCTCACAGTTTGTGAGTTTGAACCCAACACAGAGTTGGGCTCTGTGCTGGCAGCGCGGAGCCTGTCTGGGATTCTTTCTGTCTTTTTGCCCCTCCCCTGCTAGAGCTCTTTGGCTTGTGCTCTCTCTCTCTCTCTCTCTCTCACACTAAATAAATAAATAAATAAGTAAATAAACAAACATTAAAAAATTTTTTTAATATCACCATTTATTGATCCATTCCCTTATAATGGGTATTGAAGTTATTTTCAGTTGCTTTGAGAATTTTTTCTATGTTTCTTTACATACCCGAGTGAGAGGTTTTTTTAGGGTACATCATTAGTTGTGAAATAGCTGGATCATAGAGTGTATGTATTTTCAGCTTAAATGAGATATTGCCCAGTGGCTCTCCAATATACTTGTACCGATTTACATTCCCAAAATAGCATATTTTTACTCCCTCTATGTCCTTGCCAAAACGTGATATCGTCATACTTTAATTTTTGGCAAGCTCTGGTGGGTATGAAATGGCATATCACTCTGATTTTGTTATATATTTGATAATATGTATTCATATATAACTAATACATCAGTATTAGTTAATCAAAATGTTTCCTCGTCTATGAAACACTTGTTCATGTCTCTCGATGTTTATGTTGGATAGTTTATCCTTTTCTTACTAGTTTGTATGAATTTGTGTTTTTGTTTTGTTCCCAGACAATAATTATTTGTTGTCATATGTAATGCAGATTATTTCTCCCAGTTTGTGGCTTATCTCTCTCTTTTTTTAATGTTTGTTTATTTTGAGAGAGAGTGAGTGGGGGAGGGGCAGAGGGAGAGAGGGAATCCTAGGCAGGAGTGCGCCACCAGCACAGAGCTTAACGGGCCCCAATGCCACCATCGTGACCTGAGTCGGAATCGAGAGTTGGACACTCAACCGACTGAGCCACCCAGGTGCCCCTGTGGCTTATCTCTTTATTCTTTTGTGATTTGTTATAGTTAACTTAATTGTGTAATTGAATATTCCAGTGTTTTTCCTTATGCCATATGTGTTTTATGTCTTAAGAAAGACTTGCTTATCACTTTCTTACACTTTTTTCTAAAAGCTTTTAAATTTTGCCTTTCATATTTAAGTCTTTAATCCCGGAGAGTTAAATTGTTTGGATGGGGTAGGATAAGGGTATATTTTCTTTTCCATAGGAATACTAGCTCTCCTAGCAGCAAGTGAAGAACGATAAAGTCCTTTACCACTGATTTGCAAAGCCACCTCTGTCATATATCAAGTTTCCTTCCTGGCCTGTATTTGTTCCTGGGCTTCTTGTTCTGTACCATTGGTCAATTTGTCTATCCTTGTGCTAACACTTTCTTAATTACCGTGGCTTTATCTTGCTGTGTGGAAGGGCAAATCCTTTCATCTTGTTATTCTTTTTCAAAGCTGTGCTGTCTAAGTGAAGCTTTCTAGGGGACAGATAAGGGAATCAGGATAGAATAAGCAAAATGAAATACAGAGTCCTAGGGCTGCTCTGTTTATAACTGGTATTCTTCATGACAGGACATCTGGCCAAGTGACCCTAATGGGCAGTTTAAAATTTTTTCCCTTACTGTGTTGCACAAACAGTAACATTTCCCTATGTTTTTGTATTGCAAACAGCAGAATAAACAGTTCTTTTTGTATGTTATAGACAACAACAATAAAAACAACAGAAACCAGTTAGCTATTTTTGGCACTTTCTGCTCCTAGAATCAGCTTTGTCACCTTCTGTGGGAGAAAAACTGTTAGGGTGTTTATTGGAATTACATTGAGTTTATAAAATGCCATCTTTATAAAATTGAATCTGCCTGTGACTCTGATGGGATTGAATTTACAGATATAATAGAATTTTAAAATATTTAAAAAAATTTTTTTAAATGTTTATTTTGAGAGAGAGAGC
This sequence comes from Acinonyx jubatus, assembly GCF_027475565.1. Lineage (NCBI taxonomy): Eukaryota > Metazoa > Chordata > Mammalia > Carnivora > Felidae > Acinonyx > Acinonyx jubatus. The sequence goes on along the minus strand of NC_069396.1, from coordinate 12,345,046 downwards.
ATGTGAGCAGGGGAGGAGCACAGAGACAGGGAGAGAGAGAATCCCAAGCAGGTTTTGCACTGCCAGCACAGAGCGCACTGTGGGGCTTGAACCCACAAACCATGAGAACATGACCTGAGCCAAAATCAAGAGTTGGCCACTCAACGGATTGAGCCACCACGGCACCCCAGATTTTGAAATGTTTTTAAAGCTTTGAAATGATTCCAGATTTGCAGAAAAATTGCAGAGTTTGTACAAATCGATATTGCATTTCCATCACCCAGAATCCTCAGATGTTACTAGGAAGACCTAAATAAAACCGCATGATCTGTGAGTGACACGGTGTCTGAAGGGGTGGCTAGGTCTAATGCTGAGGTGTGTTTGCGTCAGAATCCAAGGAGATCCAGTTCCAACCTTTGCTCCTGAACTTTTTGCTGTGATCCCACCTGTTGAGATAGGGGCTTCTTTCAGGTCAAATCTGCCTCAGCATGACATGAGACTCTCTCGTGGAGGCTTAACTCAGCTAAGCCAGAGGAGCCTTCATGGGAAGAGTGGGATCCCCCTTTTGGGAGAGGCCCTGTGGGGTAGTGGTTAAGGTTGCAGGCTTGGAGCCAGACTGCCTTAGAGCTGAATCTCAGTGTAGCTGATTTTTAGTTTTGGAATCGGGCGAGTGATTTACCCTGTGCCTTAATTTCTAAAGTGAGACTGATAATAATTGTATCTATCCTATGGGACCATTTTATGAATTAAACTAGTATATGGGCATAGCCATACCATTCAGAACAGTGCCCAGCAGATAGTAAGTGATCAGTAAATATAACCTAAGATTATTGCTTAATGTCTTTGGATAAAACTTTATAGTTTTTTAAAGGTCTTGAATCCCTTTTGTTAGATTTATCACTAGATACCTTGTTTTTGGGTTATTACTGTAAATAGCTTCAAATTTTTTAAATCATTTCAGATTTCTTGTATATTCAGCAAATTTGCTGAACTCTTATAGAGAGAGAGAATGAGTATAATAGTTATAATGGAAAACATCTACAGAGAAAAGCCGAGAATCACATCTACAAATAATGACTACTTAGTTTCTTCTTTTCTAATCCTTTTGTGTGTCACTTCTCTTTCATTCAAGATTGCTGTCTAGTTCCTCCAGTAAAAAGTTTATTTGAATCTGTAATCATGGGCATCCTTGTTTTCCTCCTATTAAAGGGAGTGTTCCTTGCATTGGAACCATTGTGTTTGTTTTTGATAAATTTCCTTCATTCCCTTCTATTCTTAATTTGTTAAACTAAGTATCACAGGTGGCTGTTCTATCAGATTTTTCCCTTACATTCAGTCAGATGGTCTTTCTCCTTTCATTTGTTAATGATTACGTTAATAGGCTTTATAATGTTTTACACTTATTTATTTTTGACAAAGTGAGACAAAGCGTGACCGGGGGAGGGGCAGAGAGAGAAAGAGACAGAATCTGAAGCAGGCTCCAGGCTCTGAGCAAGAGGTCAGCACAGAGCCTGATGTGGGGCTCTAACCCACAAACTGTGAGAGCATGACCTGAGTGGAAGTCAGATGCTCAACCGACTGAGCCACCCAGGTGCCCCGACTTTATAATGTTTAACATATCCTTTTTTATTTTTTTTTAGATTTTTTAATGTTTAAGTTGTATTATTTTTTTAATGTTAATTTATTTTTGACGGAGGGAGTATGAGCGGGGGAAGGGCAGAGAGGGAGACAGAGTATCTGAAGCAGGCTCTGTGCAGACAGCAGAGAGCCTCCTGAGCCATAAGATCATGACCTGAGCTGAAGTCAGACACTTAACTGACTGAGCCACCAAGGCACCCACCCTTATATTCTTGAAGCAAACCATCCCATATACATTGCTACATTTAATACATCCATATTCTACTTGGGATTCATGTATATATGTGATGAAATTTCACTCAATTTTCTTTTCTTCTCTTGCTATTAAGATTAATGTAGACTTTTAAAAGGAGTTAGGAATATGTATATGTTTATTCTTTTCTAAAAGAGTTTTATAAAAGCCTATTACAGTTCTGACTGCAAACAGATGGTGCACTCAGAGAGGTAATTGAATCAAATTTAATTGAAGAGAAGGTTTACAAAGGTGTGGGCAGGATTGAAGGAATGAACAGTGGATGGGTGAAGCACCTGGAGATTGGCCACAGTGGAAATCTGTTGCCCCTCCTAGATCTGAAGTACAAGGGGGAGGGAAGTGATTATAAAACCTGGTGAAAACTCTAGCCCAGGGAAAGATGTCCCACAGAACTGTGGGCTTACATAGAAGAATGAAACCATTGCCATACCATAGCAAGGTAAAGAGAGAGCCAGGGAATAAGCGCCCCAGCTTCTCTATCATCTTGTCCTCATCTTCTGCTGGTGCTTCCCATTGACAGAACCCAATAGAAGTTTAGGAGGTGAGGGAATCTTGTCCAGACTTGTTAGCCTTGTAGAGAACAGAACAGAGAGGGAAATGGATCTGGGGGAAACAGATAGAGACAAGGAAATATCTGTACTATGAATGCTTGATAGAACTTGTGTGTAAAATTCCCCTGTAAAACTGTCTGGGCCTGGGCTGTGTGTGTGTGTGTGTGTGTGTGTGTGTGTGTGTAAATTTTTATTTAATATGATTCAAGTTCTTCAATATTATTGGTATGCTCAAGTTTTCTATTCTTGTGTCAGTGTTGATATGGTATATATTTCCAGGCAATCTCTGTGTCTATCTTTGTATTATGTCCCCCTTTCCTTTCCTAATATTATTTGCACATTTTATTCTTGATTAGTCTTGCCAGAACTCTACTTTCTTAGTTTATTTTCAAAGGACCAGTTTTTGATTACCCTCTGCCCCCCGCCCCCATTTCATTGCTTTCTGCTATTAACCATATTTTATCTTTCCTTCTACTTCCCCTTGGGTGTACACTGTGTTTTTCTGACTTCTTGAGTTATTATCTGAGTTACATTTCTGTCTTCTGGAGGTAGGCTTTAAAGTTTTTTTCAGTCTCTTAATTGTAAACTCTGTTTTGCTTGCCTAAAAGTGTTTTTATTTGTCATCACCGTTGAATGATAATTTGGCTTGATACAAAAATCTGGGTTGGCAGTTACTTATTATCAGCAATGGGACGATGTTATTCTGTTTCATTATCTTCCAGCTTCTAATATTGTAATTGAGAAGGCTGCTTATCAACCCTTAATCCATTTTTTCTCTTAGCTGCTTTTTTTATCTTCTCTTTGTTCATGGTATTCTGCAAATTTACTGCCATGTTGGTTTATTTTTGTTTATCCTGCTTTGCTGTTTGTCTTTGAATCTGAGATTTCTTTCAAAGCATGTGTGAAATTCTCAGCCATTTATCCCTTCAAATTGTGCTTTTCTTTTATTTTCCTCCATCTTTCCTTTTGGAAATCCTAGATGTCATATATTGGACTTTCTTATTCTATCGACTTCATGTTTCTCAAACTCTTTTCATGTTTTCCAGTTTTTTAGCTCTGTATGCTGTGCTCTGGGTAATTTCTTACCTACACTTTGCAGCACACTAGTTCTTTGTTCACCTGCTTTTTAACTCATCGGTTGATTTTTGTATTTCATTGAACTACATTTGAAATTCCTTGGAATAAGTTGGTGGATTGTTTACTTATTGCCTTCAACTATATAAAAACAAATAAAAAATGAATAAATCTCTTCACTTCGATGGTTCTGGTTTTCCTCCTTTGGAAAGTAAGTGGGGCTGGCTACTTGCTTTCTGTTCTTGTCTCAAAAATTCCATTGAGCCTTATCACTGACATTATTCTCTTGAGCAAGCAGGCACTAAGAGCAGGGAGGCAGGAAGCTGGAAGCCCATCTTCATTTTGGTTCCTACTCCCCAGAGGAAGAGCAGCTCCTGAGTCATGTAGGGAACCCTTTTAGCACAGTACCTCTTCGGGGTTGGTGGGGGGCTGCCTCACAACTGTGACAAGGATCTATGTCTGTGGCCACAGAAGCCTTAACTCTTCCTCTGTACTCTGGATACACTTTTAGAGCTTTCTGTTTTCTCATGCGGCTGAATTTATTCTCTTTCTTCTTCTAGACAGCACTGTCCAATAGAGTAGCCACAGGCCACAGGTGGCTACTTAAATTATAATTAATTAAATTTAAAATTAGTTTCTGAATCACACTAGCCACATTTCAAGTATTCGCTAGCCACAAATTGCTAGTGACTGCTATAATTGGACAGCACAGATGTAGAACATTTCCTTCATTGCAGAAAGCTCTCTTGGGCAGTACTCTTTGGAACTCTTCCACAGTATTCTTAATAGTAGATAGAGGGTTGGTAAACATGAAGTTTCAGAAAATGGATCAAGTGAACCTATTGATACCCTGAATCTTTTTAGAGTTACTACTCTTCTGCACCATCTATGAGTAGGAAGAATTCAGAGAGGACATTACATTCACAGAACGATTCATAGGATGAAATGGGGGTACTGAAGCCTACTTGTCTGACCTATAACTTGGTGCCATGGGAAGAGGGGAAGTCAGGTTTAGTGGAAAGGTAAATGAACCCCTGATGTTTAATAAACTTTGGGAAACATGGAGAAAAATTACTGCATGGGGATACTGATTTTATGTAGTTGTGATTAGAGTGAGAATAGGGAGGATGGGTTTGTGAGGTAACTGGAGAAAACCAGCCCAAGTTCTTATTACTTGAAATTTGACTCAGGTTGGAAATTCCTTGTAATGAAGTCATCTTTTTCCACCCCCTTAATCTGTCATCTCATTCTCTTTTGAGTTGCTATAGAACAGTTAAAGATTCTCAAGAAAAGAGATACTTTCTTCCTCCCCCCAACCACATACACACAAACACCCACACTTTCTTCAAATATAGCAATGTTTCACAGTGACTGGACTCCAGATACACCAAGAATAAGAGCAATGTAGGTCACACCAGTGCTGGGCCCAGCAGGCTATGCAGAGAGGGAAAAGCCACTGACCCCAACTTTGTTCATTGAGCATGGTGGACAGTGCTAAAACTTAACCTCCCTCCCTCTTTATTAGGGAACTCTGTGTGAACTCAGTCCTCCTCAACCCTGTGTTCTGGGTTCCCAGTCCATATTAACCGGCTGGAGTTGGCAGGTGGCACTAACCCTGTTCACTGCCCTTGACAGGGGATTGGGGCTTGGAGTTGGCTGTTAAGAGAAAGGACATCGTTCTTGTTGATTTCAGAGTGTAGTACCTATTTTAAGCCAAATGAAGTAGTTCAGAAAGTTTAAAATAAAAATTTTTTAAAAAGGTCTATATTGAGTATTTATGGTATAACATACAGAACGGGTACCAAAATAAAAGTTGTTCAGTGAAGATATACATGTAATGGATGGTAATTTTTGGGGGTGAAGGTAAAGGGAATTCATAATGGAAAAGGGTTCAATACTTAGTTCATTCTGGTGATTTTTGTAGGGTTGGCAAAGGCAGCTTGGAGTCAGCTTTCTGGAAGAAATTAATAGGAAAGAAAAGGAGAACTTGTACCATGACTGGGAGTGACTTAGGAGGAATTCAAGGCTGCATTTGTACAAAGAGGAGGGAGTTCTAAAAGAAAAAAGTGCCCTTGAGCAGGTGAAGGAGTAGGGAAGGATGAACTAATAGGTGTTCTGCAGATACAGAAAGGGTAACAGACATTTGTAATTTCTAAATCAGTGGGTTTTTTGTTTTTAAGCAAATCTGGAAGCATGAGTTCTTCCTGTTCCCCCCGACCCCCATCCCTGAGATCATCAGAATAGTGATTGTAAAGATTTCAAACATTAACGTAGAAAGCAGAAATCTCACAGGATTCCTTCGGTATGTGTTACAGATTTTTGCCCCTGTGGATGAATGAATGGATATGTAAAAACAGTAGAAATCAGGTTAGCGGTTCACAACTTGCGTTTTCTATTTCATGTCTTCTTCATCGTTCTGTGTGCATATGTGGATTTTGTTTTGTTTTGTTTTTGTTTCTGTTGTCATTTCCGGAAACTTGTATCTGAAAGTGGAACCTATTCACAGCAAATCCCTCCCCTTGTCCCCTAGTCATTGTGCCTGTTTGGGTAAAATCACGATAAAACTGTGAAGTTTGCCGGAAAACGCTCTCGCCCCCTTACTTCTTTGCTAGAGACCATATCTACTCTTTGGTCAAAACTTCTCTGTAAGTTGTTGTGAAGAATACCGCAAGGAGAGATCGTGAAGCCCCTCCTCTCTCATTCCTCTCATAGAGCAATTAAATTATAAGCTAGAGGAGCGCCTGGGTGGTTCAGTTGGGTAAGCATATGACTTTAGCCCAGGTCGTGATCTCGCAGTTTATGAGTTTGAGCCCTGCATTGGGCTCTGTGCTGACAGCTCAGAGCCTGGAGCCTGCTTTAGATTTTGTGTCTGACTCACTCACTCTCTCTCTCTCTCTCTCTTTCTCTCAAATATAAATAAATATAAAAAAATTTATTAAAAAAAATTATAAGCTAGAAAGAGCTCAGAGCCCAGTCCCAGCTACAGAGGATGTTTGGTCAATAAATCACCCCAGGCTCCTAGAATTCCTAGGAGCCCATGTTCTCTCCTGGCCTTCGATTCTGAAGCACTCTGAGTGTGTCTCACTTGTTGCAGAGTTTGCTGCTTCTTTCCCATTTTTCTTCCTGATGAGATGATTGCTTCTGCCAGTAGCTGCACTTAGAGCCTAAGAAATTTTTCTCTTGGATCTCTGATCCCAGCTACTCTGAAAGAAAACCCTGGGCGGGGACTGGGGGTGGAGACATTTCAAGCCAGGCCTGAAAGATGTAAGAGGCAGCTAACCATGGATGGCTCTGCACTCAGCCATTGCTTTTGCTTCCTTGTGGCATCGAAAACAGAAACTGTCAAAGAGGCGGTGTGCCAGTGGGGTCTGCCGCAATCTCCTGGGACTTAGCGGCTGTCTGTCTGGGATTCTGTCCCATGGAGGGGTGTCACATGGGCTTGATTCCCACAGCTCCATGGTCTAAATAGCTGTCAGATGACAGGCCAGGGTCTATTTCTCCTCCTTCCTCCAGTGACCTGTGATGTAATAAACAGTAACCGAGCATCTTATTTGAACTGGAAAAGAAGTCTGGTCTGTTCCTAAATGGACATGTGAGATATTTGTAAATAAGAAAAAGTACCATTCTCAAGGTGTTTCACTAAAGATGTTGCTATTGCATGCGACTGTCTGAGGCCAGCTGTGTGCACAGAAGGCAGAGGTGCTGGCACAGAACCTGGAAATCGAGTTTAGGGTGAAGTTGAACCCCTCAGCGGCAAGGTTTGATGTTTACAGAGTTCCCATGAGCTTACAGCCCTTTGGGATGGCATGTGTCTTTTCTCCCATGTGTCCAGAAAGTGGAGAAACAGGAGCAGAGTGGGAAAAGTACTTGGAAAAGTTCTGGAATGAGTTCAACCTCCACCAGCCTTACTACTTGAGTCTCTGAACTCTTCCCTACTGAGACTGTTGCTTTTATAACATTTGTTGGTTATTGCATCTTTTAAAAATAAGAAACACGCATAATCTTAGCAATTAGTAATGATGTTACTGATAGTCGATATTTATTTGTTACTTACTAAGTGCCAGACTCAGTTGTGTTTCTCATATATTCTTTCAGTCTTTGTCCTGTGAGGTGGTTACTCTTATCCCCATTTTACAGATTAACTGAGCCCCAGCAGTTAGGGAATTTGCCCAGCCCCACACAACTAGGGACTGATGTTGTTCTAATTAATAGCATCTCGTATTGTTACTGAATGTGTCAGTTTGGCCATCAAAAATTAAATGGTGGGGATCTTCAGCCCTGTGTCCTTCCTACTGCTTATGAACCTACAGCATTCTTCGTAGTTTCGAAAAACAGTGGAGAACTAAAACACGTGTCTTACCATGTCAGCTGTAAGAGTTACCACTCGTGAGGATGTTTTTCTGCTCTTTATCATAACATCAGTCCTCTCAGTGGTCTTTGACCGCAGCAGGACTTCTAGTCCTTCTTTCTCCCTGATCCTTATCCCCTCATGCTCTTACTTCCTTAAATAACTTTGATTCCAAGGGCAGCCGTTACAAACACTGCCTCATGCAATACACTCTCAGTCCCCTTCCCCTCTTTTGCTTTGTCACACTTTCTTGGCTAAGCCACAGCTCTGGTTAAATCCACGTGTCTGCCTACTCTGTGGGTGTTCTCCTGGGCTGGAGGAAACACCCAGCATGTTTGCAGACCTCACTCTTAGCTCACGATCAGTCATCTCAAGCAGGCCTTGAATGCTGCCAAGGAATCCTGCCGTATTTCCACAGCTCATTCATTCTCCCACCGTCCTAGAGGACTAGTCCCTGCCTTCCCCTCTCTTCTCAAAACTCCTTTCTCAGCCTTTGCTGATGACCTTACTTCCTGTTTCATCAAGGAAACAAGTTCCTGCCACTCACTACTGTATCTCTCCACCTGCTTGCATCTCTGCTGCCTTCCCTTTTCCTGTAACTTACTAGGAGGTCTGATCTGTCCGTGTCCTGGTAAGGGCCAGGGCCTCGCTTGTGCACCAGATTTCATTCCTGCTTGCTGAGTTAGGAGCATTGCTGTAGCCGTCCTCCTCTCTGTCTCCAAAGTGTTGCTTCTCTGGTGGCACATTCTATCAGCCTGCACACCGTTCCTGTTTCTTCCATCTTGAAAACAGTAACAGATTCTCTTGATTCTACTTCTCCAAATACTACCCCATTTCTCTGCTTCCTTTTATGGCAAATTCCTTAAGAATTCTCTTTTCTTGATTGATTTTTCTCCTTCCAGTCTCTTCGAACCCTCTCCACTCAGGTATTTGCCCACACTGCTGAAGCAAAACTGCTCTAACAAGGTCACTGAGGACCTTTGTGTTGCCAAATCCAATAATTCCTTCTCAGTTCTCAATTTGGGAAGGCCAGCTGCATTTGGTCTCCTTGAAACATTGTCTTCACTGGCTTCCAAGATGCCACCCTCACCTAGCTTTTTTCCCACCTCTCACTGACCTCATATCCTTTGCTGATTCCTCCTCAGTCCTCCTGTCTCTAATGTTGAAAGGCATGGGGGCTCAGTCTTTGGACTACTTCTCATTCTTTTGTGTATCACAACCTTGTGAAGTCTTCGAGGTTAGTGGTTATAAGTACCGTGTGTATGCTGATGACTCCAAAATTTATTCTCCGACTCAACAGCTCCCTTGGTCTTTTTTAATTTAACTGCTTTATTGATATATAATTCACATGCCATACAATTCACTCATTTAAAATGTATAATTCAGTGATTTGTTAGTGCATTGAGGATTGTGCAACCATCACCACAATCAATTTTAGAACATTTTCATTACCCCGAAAAGAAACCCCATAACCATCACAGTGACTGTGTTTCCCTCAATGTACCCCAGCCTTACACAACTACTCATCTATTTTCTACCCATTTGCCTATTCTAGACATTTCATAGAAGTGGAATCATATAAAGTGTGTTTTTTTATACCTGATTTCTTTCACTTAGCTTGTTTTTTCAAGGTTAATCCGTGTTACAGCCTGTATTAATCCTCCATTCCTTTTCGTGGCTGAATAACATTCCATGGTATGAGTATCACATTTCGTCTGTCTGTTCATCAGTTAATGGACATTTGGGTTCGTCCCACTTCTTGGCCATTAAGAACAACAGTACTATGGACACGCAAGTACAAATTTTTGTGTGAACGTACGTTTCATTTCACCTGGGCCTATACCTGGAATTGCTGGGTCATATGGTAACTGTGTTTGATGGTTTTTTTTTAATTTTTTTTTTTTTAATGTTTATCTTTGAGAGAGAAACAGACAGAACGTGAGTGAGGGAGGGGCAGAGAGAGGGAGACACAGCCCGATGCAGGGCTTAAACTCACAAACCACAAAATCACGACCTGAGCTGAAGTCGGACACTTAACCGACTTAGCCACCCAGGCACCCCTATGTTTGATATTTTTTAGGAACTCCACGCTGTTTTTCAGATAAACTGCAGCATTTCACATTTCCATCCAGAGTGTATGAGGGTTTTGATTTTTCTGCATCCTCGCCAATACTTGTTATTATCTGTCTTTGATAGTAACATCCTAGTAGTTCTGAAGTGGTATCTCATTATGGTTCTAATTTGCATTTTCCTAAGGATGTTGGGTATCTTTTCATGTGTTTGTTGGTTGGTCCTTCATATATCTTCTTTGGAGAACTATCTATTCAAGTCCTTTGCCAGTTTTTTAATTGGATTGTCATTTGTTGAATTGTAAAATTTCTTTGTATATTTTAGATACTAATCCCTTATCGGATACAGAATTTGCCAGACTTTCTCCCATTGTGTTGTCTTCATTTTCTTGATAGGGCTTTTTAAAAATTATTATTATTATTATTATTTTAGAGAGCGAGCCAGCCAGTATGCATGTGTATGTGGTCAGCAGGACGGACAGAGGGAGAGGGAGAGAGAGAAAATCTAAAGCAGCCTCTACATTGAGCACTGAACCCAACCTGGGGCTCAATCCCACGACTCTGGGATCATGATTATGGTCCAAAATCAAGAGACCCAGGAGCCCGTCTTGATAGGGCTTTGAGGCACAAAAGTTTTTTAATTTTGATGAAGGCCAATTTTGTTGTTGTTGTTGTTAACTTGTGTTGTTGGCATATTTAAGAAATTATTGCCTAATTCTGGGTCACAAAGATTTACCCTGTGTCTACTTACAAGAATTTTATAGTTTTAGTTTTTATGCTTAGGTCTTTGATCCATTTTGCATTAATTTTAGTGTCGAATGTGAGGTAACGGTCCAACTTCATTCTTTTGCACAGGGACATCCCCTTGTCTTGGCACCACTTACTGAAAACACCATTCTTTCTCAACTGAATGGTCTTGGCACCCCTCTTAAAAGTCCGTTGACCTATAGATATATCGGTTTATTTCTGTACTCTATTCTGTTCCATTGGTCTATATGTTTATCCTTATACGAATATTACTGTCTGGATTATTGTAGTTTTGTAGTAAATTTTGAAATCAGGAAATAAGAGCCCTTTAACTTTGTTCTTTTTGAAGATTGTTTTGGCTATTTGAAGTTGCTTGCAATTTCATTTGAATTTAGGATCATCTTACCCATTTCTGTGAAAAAGGCAGTTGGGATTTTGATAGGGATTGCACTGAATCTCTAGATTAATTTGAAGAGTATTGCCATCTGAACAATATTAGGTCCTTCAGTGAATGAATATGGGATGTCTTTCCATTCATTTAGATCTTCCTTAATTTCTTTCAGCCATGTTATATAATTTTCAGTGTACAAGTCTTACACTTCCTTTCAGTGTTCATTTTTCCCCTTAGTGTTTCAGCAACAAATGTTGCAAAGATTATCCTTTCCCTTACCGAATTACCGTGGAACCTGTATAGAAATTCTGTCGACCATGTATGTGTGGGTCTACATCTGGACTGTATTCTCGTTCTGCTCTTTATGACTGTCCTAATGCCAGTACCTTACTCTTGATTTCTGTGGTATTAAAAGTAAGTCTTGAAATCAAGTGTTGTAAATCCTCTTCCTTATACTTTTTAATGGTTTAGGGTATTCTGTAACCTTTACATTTCCATACACATTTTCTTTTTTTTTTCCCCATACACATTTTAGAATGGGCTTATAAATTTCTAGGGAAAAAAAAGCCTGCAGGAATTTTGATTTGGATTGAATGAAATTTATGAATAAATTTGAGGAGAATTAACATTTTAATATTGCAAATTCCAATCCATAAAAGCAGTATTTCTTTGCGTTTATTTAAGTGATCTTTATAATCACAGCGGTGTTTTGTAGTGTTAGAATAAAAGTGTTGCATACATTTTTAAACACTTCTCTTTAAAAAAAATTTTTTTTAATGTTTGTTTATTTTTGAGAGGCAGAGACAGAGTACGATCAGGGGAAGGGCAGAGAGAGAGAGAGAGGGAGACACAGAATACAAAGCAGGCTCCAGGCTCTGAGCTATCAGCATAGAGCCTGACTGGGGGCTCAAACCCATGAACTATGAGATCATGACCTGAGCTGAAGTCGGACGCTCAACTGACTGAGCCACCCAGGAGCCCCCAAACATTTATCTTCAAGTATTTCATGGGTTTTTTTTTAATTTTTAAATTTTTATTTATTTATCTATCTATCTATCTATCTATCTATTTATTTATTTTTTTATTTTTTTGCGAGGAGCACCAGCAGGGGAGGGGCAGAAGGAGAGGGAGAGAGAGAATCCCAAGTAGGCTCCACACTCAGCACAGAGCCCGACGTGGGGCTGTATCCTACGGCCCTGGGATAATGAGCAGAAATCAAGTGTTAGATGCTCAACCAAATAAGCCATCCAGGTGTCCTTTCATGTTTGTTTTTCAAAAAAATTTCTAAATTATTTGTAATAAACTACACATAACATAAAATTTACTGTCTTAACCACTTTATTTATTTATTTATTTATTTATTTATTTATTTCAAATGCTTATTTATTTTTGAGACAGAGAAGAGGGTCAGAGAGAGAGGGGGAGACAGACTCTGAAACAGGCTCCAGGCTCTGAAGCTGTCAGCACAGAGCATGACGCGGGGCTCAAACTCACAGACCGTGAGATCATGACCTGAGCTGAAGTCAGAAGCTCAACCAACTGAGCCACCCAGGCGTCCCTTAACCACTTTTAAATGTACAGTTCAGTGGTAGTGGTTGTGTGCCCAATCTCCAGAACCTTTTCGTCTTGCAAAACTAAAACTCTGTACTTGTTAAACGACTCCCTACTTCTCCTTCACCTAGTCCTTGGCAACCACTATTCTTCTTTCTGTTTCTATGAGTTTGACCACTCTTGCTACCTCATATAAGTAAAATCATGGTATTTGTCTTTTTGCAACTGGCTTATTTCACTTAGCATGATATCCTCAAGGTTCATCTGTTTTGTAGCGAGTGCCAGATTATTTTTCCTTATTAAGGCTGATTAATATCCCATCACATGTATATACATCACATGTATATACCACAGTTTGTTTAGCCATTCATCCATTGCTAAGCACTTGGGCTGCTTCATCTTTTGGCTCTTGTGAATAATGCTGCTGTGAACATGAGTGTACAAACATCTCTTCCAGACCTTCCTTTCAGTTGTTTTGTATGTGTACTCAGAAGTGGTATTGCTGGATCTTATGGTAATTCTATTTTTAATTTTTTGAAGAACTGCCATCCTGTTGTCCATAGTGACTGCACCAGTTTACATTCCTGCCAGCAGTGTGCAAGGGCTCCCTTTTCTCCACATCCTTGCCAGCATTTGTTTCCTCTTGTCTTTTGGATAACAGACATTCCAACAGGTGTGAAGTGATCTCTCAGTATGGTTTTGATTTGTATTTCCCTAATGATTAGTGATGTTGAGCATCTCTTCATCTCTTGTTGGCTATTTGTACATCTGCTTTGGAGAAATGTCTATTTAAGTCCTTGGTCTATTTTTAGATTGTATTTTGTTTTTGTTGAATTGTAGAAATTCTTTATATATTCTGGTTATTAACCCCTTATAAGATATATGACTTGCAGATATTTATTCCCATTCAGTATATTGCTTTTTAACTCTGTTGTATCCTTTGATGCACAGTTTTTAATTTTGATGTGGTCCAACTTATCTGTTTTTACTTTTGTTGCCTGTGCTTTTGGTATCCTATCTTTTGATGCTTTTTTTTGAAACTTTATTTTCCTATACCAGTTTGTTGCTAGTCTATATAAATGCAATTGATTTTTATATATTGTTCTTATATCCTATGACCTTGCTAAATTAATTACTAATTAGCAACATTTGTGTAGTCCTTAGAACTTTCTACACACATCATTACATTATCTGTGAATCAAGACTTTACTTCTTTTCACATCCCTGTGCTTTACTTCATTGCCCTGGCTAGGATCTCCAATACAGTGTGTTGATTACAAGTAGTGACACAGATATCTTTGGGTTGCTCCCAGTCTTAGGCGGAAGTGTTCAGTGTTCCGTTATTAAGTATGATGGTATCTGTACATGTTTCATAAAGTTTCCTTCTGTTTCTAGTTTGCTGAGAGTCGTTATTACCAATGATTGTTGAATTTTGTCAAATGCTTATTGTCTGTCTATTGATGAACATAGGATTTTTCTCCTTTATTCTATTAATATGACAAACAGTATATTTCAGTTTGTTCATGTTTATTTCAGTTTATTGAAGTTTTGTTGAGGATTTCTGCTTTTATGTTTATCAGTAGTATTTATAAATTTTTTCCCATGCAATAATATATTATTTTGTATATATTATGAATATATTTTATATATTTAAATAATATTAAAATATATATATTTATATATATATTAATTTTTTTTGAGAGAGAGAGCATGCACACACAAGTGAGGGAGGGGCAGGGGAAGAGGGAGGGAGAAAATTCCAAGCAGGCTCCACGTTCATTGTGGAGCCCGACCAGCACAGGGCTCAATCTCACGACCTACCTGGAGATGGTGACCTGAACCAAAATCAAGACTCAGATGACACTCAACTGACTGAGTCACCCAGGCACCCCTCCATGCGATATTTTGGTCTTGTTTTGGTATCAGTAATGTTGGCCTCTTGCAACAAGTTGGGTAGTGCTTCTTTTCTATTTTCTAGAACATGTTGTAGAGTATTTTTCTTTTTTTCTTAAATGTTTGATAGAATTCACCAATAAAGCCTTTTGAGCCTGGATTTTCTTTATAGGTATAGAGCTATTCAGGTTATGTATTTCTTACTTACCAAGTAAGCTTCAGTAATTTGTCTTTTTCATGTAATTTGTCCATTTCGTCTAATTTGTTGAATTTAGCAACAACATTGTTGTTATTATGCATGTTATTATTGGCCAAAAGCTGTTTGCTGTGTTTCCTTTTCCTTTTTCTGACTATAAGGATGTTTAGGGATGACTCATCTTTCATTCCTGACATTGGTAATTTGTGCCTTTTTTCTGATTAGTCTGGCTAGAGGTTTATCAATTTTATTAATTGTTTCAGTGAGCCAGATTTTGGTTTCATTGATTCAATTACTATATTGTTTTCTGTCTTCTGTTTTGTTGATTTCTGCTTTTTATTTCATCCTTCTTTCAGTTTAATTGGCTCTTCTTTCTTTAGCTCCTAAAGATTAAAGTTTAGATCATTAATTTTAGACTTTTCTTCTATAAGCATGTAAAACTGTAAATTTCCCTGTAAACAGTGTTTTATTTATTTTTTGTATTATGTATTCCATAAATTTTCATATATTGCTTTTCTTTTTGTCCATTTCTGTGTATTTTCTAATTTTCTCTGATTTTCTTTCTATAACTCACAGGTTATTAGAAGCATCTTATTTAATTGCCGGATATTTGAGGGTTTTCCAGATATCTTTCTGTTGTTAATTTTGGTTTAATTCTGTTGTGATTAGAAAACATACTTTGTATGACTTAAATCCTCTTAAAAGTTTTCCATTAAGTTTTTATTTTAATTCTAGTATTGTTAACATACTGGTTCAGGTGTACAATATAGTGATTCAACAATTCTGTATGTTACTCAGTGCTCATCGTGACAAGTGCACTCTTAGTCCCCTTCACCTATTTCACCCATCCCCCCACCTCCCCTCTGGTAACTGTTATTCTGTTCTCTTTAGTTAAGAATCTCTCCCTTTGTCTCTTTCTCTCTCTCTCTTTTTTTCCTTTGCTCTTTGTTTCTTCACTTCCACATATGAGTGAAATCGTATGGTATTTGTCTTTCTCGGGCTTATTTCGTTAAGCATTATACTCTCTAGCTCCATCCAAATCATTGCAAATGAATCCTCTTAAATTTTTTGAGATTTGTTTTGTGACTCAGAATGTGTTCTCGCTTGGTGAATGTTCCACAAGAATATGAAAAGAAAAGTCTTCTGCTTTTAGGTGGATTTTCTATCAATGCCAGATCAATTTGGTTGATAGTGTTTTTCAAGTCTTCTGGAATTATTCTGATGTTCTGTCTACTTGTTTTATCAGTCACAGAGGAAAATGTTAAAATCTTTAGAAATACTTGTAGCCAATCCAGCTTTCTTTTGCTTAGTGTTTGCATGGTTATTTCAATCTTTTTACTTTTAACCTATCTATATCTTTGTATTTAATCCTATTTAAAGTAGATTTCTTAGTGAAAGCATATAATTTTGTGTTGCTTTTTTAAATCCAGATTATCTTTGCCTCTTAACTGGAATGTTTGCATTTAATGCAGTTATCAATATAATTGGGTTTAAGTTGATCATCTTATTTTTTATCTTTTGCTCTTTTTTTTTTGTTTTATTTATTTTTTGTTTGTTTGTTTTATTTTTTCCTCTTTTCCTGACTTCATCTGGACTAAGAGAATTTTTAAAAATTTTTTGGGGCGCCTGGGTGCTCAGTCAGTTGTGGCCCACTTTGGCTCAGGTCATGATCTCTCAACGGTTCATGAGTTCGAGCCCTATGTCAGGCTCTGTGCTGACAGCTCAGAGCCCGGAGCCTGCTTCAGATTCTGAGTTTCCCTTTCTCTCTCTGCCCCACCTCCACTTGTGCTCTCACTCTCTCTCTCTCAAAAATAAACATTAAAAATTAAAAAACTTATTTATTTATTTATTTATTTATTTATTTATTTATTTATTTATTTATTTATTTTTGAGAGAGAGCAAGCAAGCTGAGGAAGGGCAGAGAGAGAGGGAGACAGACAATCCCAAGCAGTCTCCACGCTGTCAGCACAGAGCCCCACGCGAGCCTCAAACTCATAAACCATGAGATCATGACCCAAGTCGAAATCAAGAGTCAGACCCTTAACTAACTGAGCCACCCAGGCACCCCTGGACTGATAGAATTTTGTATTATTACTTTTTATCTCCAATATGAGCTTATTAGCTTTTTACCTCTTTGGTTTATTTTATTAGTGGTTGCTCTAGGTTTTACCATACACATCTTTAACTTACCACAGTGTACCTTCAGTTTGTGTTTTATCACTTCATATACTGGGTGAGAACTTTGCAACAATGTTCTCTTATTTACTTGCTTGCCCCAGAAGATCTCTAAGTCCTTTACCACTGCCACCAAGTTCAGCCCTTGTACCTGAGAGGAGAATGAACAAACAGGCCCAAAATGATGAAATGCAGATTTCACACTTCATGTAGCAGACATAAGATCTTGAACAAGTCATATAAAGTTGAGACCTGAAAAGCAGATATAGTCTCATTTTTTTCGTTCTGTGATTTCAGTGGCTAAAAGAGTGAGGGAAAGTTCAGTGTAACAGAGACAGGTGAAGACTGAGCTATAATTAGCAGGAGGCTGCCATTAGCAGTTTAATGCCAGTTAAAGTAGGAGATTCTGTTTACCACCTTATGTAAGAATCAGGAAGGATTCCGTTGAGTATCATCAGTTTCGTAAATCCTAGCAGAACTAAGCTCCTCTACCTGCCGGCATCCTTCTGAATGTGAAGACTGTTTGCCCTGTTTCAATGAAAGCTTCCTCTCTCTCAAGCAGTAGACTCCAGGACTTGTTACTTCCCAATGCTGAAGTGTTCAGTAGCCAGCTCTCAGTTGTGAGTTGAGATCATTAAGACTCACATAGCTGCTTTGAGCTTAGAGCTCATCTCTGCCGTTCTCCTTTTAAGGATCCATCTCTAAATGAGCACGGCCTGTTCTCTGGCAGCTAAGTTATCTGCTTTCTCATCCAAAGAGCTTTGGACAACCTGTCCAGAAACATAGAAGCAACTTCGTTCATTTTCTTTCTCAGATAGTTGACATTTCAAATGCTTAAAAGGGACAGTAATACCTGCATGGTACTTGGATGAGTAGGATTTGTCCAGTGTACCTGGATGGTATACGTGTATGTGTACATACATCTGTTTAATTCCCTTGAGCACTGTTAGGTGAGCTATATGTGACTTTGTTTATCGTATTTGCTTAGAGTACATTCGAGAAAATCCTAGGGCTATACAACACTTTGTACAACATTGACTTGGGAGGGAAGAGAGAAGGGAAACATGAACTTGACATTTCTTGAGTGCTTGTTCTGGACCAGGCTTCCCATCTTACAGATGGGAAATGGCAGACCCAGGATTTCAATCTGCGTGACCCCAGCATCATCTTTTGCAGCCTTTGTCATGGGTGGCATTTTAAATATGATTAGGTATACGTTTTCTTTCCTATTAACAAAATTAACATGAGGTGCTAGTATTTAGAGGGAAGAGCAGAATGGATGACACTGTTGAAATCCACATCTTCAAGATCTCTTGTTCCTTCTGTTGCAGCTAACTCTTAAGAGTAGAACCACATTGGGGCGCCTGGGTGGCTCAGTCAGTTGAGCGACCAACTTCGGCTCAGGTCATGATCTCACGGTTTGTGAGTTGGAGCCCCGCATCGCGCTCTGTGCTGACAGCTCAGAGCCTGGAGCCTGCTTCTGATTCTGTGTCTCCCTCTCTCTCTGCCCCTCCCCCACTCACGCTCTGTCTCTCTCTGTCTCAGAAATAAATAAACATTAAAAAAAATGAAGAAAAAAAAAGAGTAGAACCACATTGATGGGTTGGTGTGTAATGGCAGTCCTGTGTTCCATTTGGCCTTAAGAAAGGAATTTAGAAATGTTCATGTAACTTGCTTTTTTAGTATAAAATTTGGAAAACAATAAAGCCTTTTGTCTACAGTGATAAGGAAGCAGATCAGGTCTGTCTTGTGATTCTTCCTTCAGTAGCTAGATTCAGGCTTCTCCTACCCCTGAGGTGTAAGTATACTCCATACCTGTTGACTACAATCTGCATGTCATTTCCCTGGAAGAATGTTCGAGAACCAGCTTGAAACCTATTTCTGTTGTCTTTTATTAGGTAACAAAACCAACTCCAAAATCTAATGGCTTAAGACCACAGCCATTTTATATTTGCTCATACTTCTGTGACTCAGGAATTCAGGCAGGGCTCCGCCAGGCAGTTCTTCTCTGTGTGGCCATAGCAGGGGCATCTCAGGTTATAGTCAAGATGGTGACTGGAAGTGGAACATCTATGATGGTTTCACTCATAAGACCAGTCTGGCACCTTGGTGTGGCTAGGAGGTGTGGCTAGGTGTGGCTAGGTGTGGCTAGGAGGCAAGGACCCCTCCTCCACGTGGCTAACTTGGATTTTGTTACATGGCAGCAGGATTCCAAGAGGGAGCATTCCAAGCAGTGAAGGCATGGCTGCAGTTCTGTCAGGGCCTGGCCTCAGAAGTCACTTCCTCCCCATTCTGTGGGTCAAAATAAGAATCTGGGCTAGCCTGGTGATATGGAGAGGGGCCATTGCAGAGGAGCCTGTGGGCCAGACAGTATTGTTGCGACTCTTTAGGAACATAATCTACCACCAAATCCTCTCCCTAGAGTGCTTGAGCCCCACTCCAGGACAGTTCAGTCAGAATCTGACAAAACAATGAGGCGCTATTAGGGAATACTGTGTGTGCGTGCGTGCGTGCGCGTGCGTGCGTGTGCGCGTGCGCGCGCTCCTCCAGGCACGTTTACATTGAGGTCCTCAGTCTGGCTCTTTCTGGCTCTTGTAATATGGCATTGCAGTGTGCGAGACTACTCCCACTCCTTTGAGCCATACTGATAAGAGAAATTGAAAATAATTTAAGTGCCGTTACATTTTTTTTCTAGGATGCAGTCCTACTTCTATAAGAATTTCCCCTGTCGGAAGTTCCCGCATACACTGATGTTGAGTAGTATTGTTTTTATAATTGTTGAAAAGTATGGTGAATTCCTGGTAAGAACGGGGTCTTCTGTGTCTTCTGTGTCTGTGTCTTCGGTGATAGCCCAGGATTAGACTGCAGTAGGTATGCAGGACACTGTAGAATTGAACCATTAAAAATGGTGCTGCTGCTGCTGCTGCTGCTGCTGAGTGTTATCAGTGCCTGTCAGAATTGTGATGTTAAAATTTTTTTTTAATGTTTATTTATTTTTGAAACAGAGAGAGACAGAGCATGAACGGGGGAGGGTTCATGAGCCCTCTGAGAGACAGAGCATGAACAGAGAGAGAGGGAGACACAGAATCTGAAGCAGGCTCCAGGCTCTGAGCTGTCAGCACAGAGCCCGATGCGGGGCTCAAACTCACGGACCATGAGATCATGACCTGAGCTGAAGTCGGACGCTTAACCGACTGAGCCACCCAGGCGCCCCAGAATTGTGATCTTATAGATCAAACAATTACACATCCCTGTTAAGAATCCAGAAAAACACATGATCTTGCACTTGAACAGATTTAAAATTAGATTCAACTTGAAAGGTAACCTAAACATGTTTAAAGGAGAAAACATTTTTTTAAATGTGGAAGCAAATTTAGAAACTTTGAATAAATTTAATTAACTTCTCCACAAATGACTTCATTTAGAAAGGCCTAAAGCGGAACCCTTCTGACTTTGAACCATTTAAAATATAGGACATTTTCTCTGTCACTTTCAACACGGGAACACAGATTTTACTCTTGAAACTATGTATTAATGGTCCATGAGAGTGCTGTAGCTCATAGAGTGCTAAACCATGAGATTGATCAATTATAAGATTCTATCCTGTAAGAGGTATAGATTGCTTGTCCTTCTTTCGTAAAGATTTGAGGTAATCTCTGGTGGGACTTTGCAATCTGTGTTTTTCCTGTGTGTTCCTGGCGCTCTGTAGGAATGCAGATTTTAAAAAAAGAAGTGCAGAGTAATGAACCCCACCCCAGACCTATCTGGGGTGGAGGGATATCTGGGGTTATCTGTGTTTCATCAGGTTTTCCAAGTGATTCTTCTTACATGTGCTAAAGTTGGAGAACCACTCTTGCAGAGAAATCCATTTCTTAGTTCTCTGCCTGAAAGTTCCATTTCTTCTACAAAATATCCCAACAAGATTTTCACAGTATAGGAACCTGCAGTTAGGGCTCTTAAGTAATACAGGTGGTTGGTTGCTGGTGGTTTTTTAAATATAGTTTACGTACTATAAATTTCATCTATTGTAAATGTACAATTCGGTGATTTTAGTAAACACACAGTAGTACAACTATCACTAAAATCCAGTTTTGCAACTAAAATCCAATTATACGTTTGTGGTGAGTCCCTGCTTCCACCTTCAGTCCCAACCACTTACGCTTCTGTCTCTGGATTGGTGTTTCCTAGAGATTTCTTATAAATGAAAGACTATATAGTCTTTTGCGTTTGGCTTCCTTGACTAGGTTCATCCATGTTGAATGTGTTGTTCCTTTTTGTTGCTAAATAGTATTCTGGTATATGAATTTACTACATTTTGGCTATCCATTCACCGGGTGATAAGACATTTGGATTGTTTTTAGTTGAGGTAGTTATGAATGATGCTGCTGTGAACATTCACATGCAGGTTTTTGTGTGGTCGTGTATTTCCACCTGGGAGGTCTTTGTTTAACCTTTTAAGAAACTGACAAACATTTTCAAAGTGGCTGTACATTTAAGTAGTGAGTGAGGGTTCCTATTTTGTCACATCCTCTCAACACCTGGTATTGTCAGTCTTAGGAATTCTAGTAGGTATGTAGTGGTATCTATTTGTGGTTTTAATTTGTGTTTCCCTAATAAGTAATGATCTTGAGCTTATTTTCATGTGTTCATTAGCAATTTATATATTTTCTTTGGTGAAATGTCTTCAAATCTTTGCTCAGTTGGTTTTGTATTGGGTTGTTGTCATCTTATTATTGAGTTATAAGAATTCCTTGTGTATTCTGGATACAAATCTTTTATCAGATATGTGATTTGCAAATAATTTCTCCCAATGTGTGGCTTGTCTTTTCATTTTCTTAAGTGGTTGTCTTTTGAAGAGCAAACATTTTAAATTTTGATTAAGTTCAGTTTTATCAATGTTTTTCTCTTATTGATTATGCTTTTGGTGTCATATATAAAAAAATCTTTGCCTGACCCAAGGTCACAAAGATTTTCTCCTATGTTTTTATCTAGAAGTTTTATAGTTTCAGCCCTTACATATGTCAATATTCCATTTTGAGTTAATTTTGAGATATGGTGTGAGATAAGGGTGTAAGTTCTTTTTTCTCTCTCTCTTTTTTTAAACATCATTGCAGCAGTAATCTAGATACCAGTTGTTGAAAAGACCATCTTTTCCCCACTGAATTCCCTTGGCAAAATCAACTGGCCATTAAGTGTAAAGGATTATTTCTGGACTCAGTTCTCTTCCATTGACTTACGAGTCTATCAGTGTTTTGGTTACTCTTGGTTACTTACAGTTTTATAGTAAGTTTTAAAATCTGGTAGTATATGTTTTCCAACTTTGTTATTCTTTTTCCAAATTGGCCATACCAGGTTGTTTGTATTTCCATCCGAATTTAGGATCACCTTGCCGATTTCTACAAAATGGTTATCCCTTTTTGAATCTTGAAGATTTTTCATTCAGGAGTCTCAGACTTCTCAGAGAGGAGCTGAAACTGACTCACTGCTCTTTGAGAGGTTATAACAAATGGTTCCTGAGAGACACTTGCTGTCATGGCACTGCTCCAAGTTAGGCATGTTATGTTTAACAGCTAGTGAGAACACAGGTCAAGGCCAACTCCTGAGCAGCAATGGCTGGGGTGTTTCCCTTCACCTCGAAGTCTCATCGGTTGTTGGCACTCCATAAATAATAGGAGTGAGAGAGCATCTGCGATAAAGAACAAGTTGAAGATGAAGCATTTATCTTCTCTCTCCTGTTTGAGCCTTCCTTACTTTAAAGCCATCTTGATACCAGAATGTTTTGAAGCAGCCTGGCCAAGCATGGCTCCCTCTTCATTGAGTTATAGGCAGCGTCTTGGTTGATTGCTTTTATCAGATTTTTTTCACCTGTTCTTGCCTAAGCCTGTAATACATTATCACTCAAACCAGACATGCTTTTATCTTTTTAGAAGCTTGCAAGGGGAAGCTCTGGTGCTTTTCTTCCTCAGTTTTACTTAGAGGAACATTTTATCTCTTTCTTGCAAAGGTTGGCTGTTCATCTTTTAACATTTTAAATGGGCATTTCTTTTGAACAGGCTCTTTCTAAAAACTGTATACTTCTTCCTTCTATTTCACCAGGCCTTTTATGCCAGATTCACTTAGACCCAACTAATATTTACTGAGTGTTTGATATATTCAGACTGTCAGTTTAGGCCCTACTAGATGTGGAGAAATGGATAAAACCTAGTTCTTGGCCTCATGGAGCTTGTAGTCTGGTCAGAGAGACACTGGGTAATGTTAAGTGCACAAATAGCTATAGAAGGTAGCAATTTAAGAAATTGGGAAGGTCTCAGGGTTGGATGAAGTCCTGGTTCTTCAAGGAACCTCCTGTGAATCAGGGGCTCCCTTTGCTTCATATTTTTAAAACCATGATCTTTCAGAATTTAATTCTTGGAAGTCTCTTGTGGCAGTTTAACCTTGCTGATTGTAGAACAGATAGAGTGCTTGACTTCCAGTCTTCCTTGTCCTCTTGGGTCACTTTGCTGTCTCTGATTTTACCAGGCTCTAGGATGTATTTTTAATTATGTTATTTGATGGGTACTCTGTTTTCCCTTGGGGGGAAAATATATACATATATATATACATATATATACACATATATATACATACATATATATACATACATATATGTACACATATACATACACACGCATATGTGTGTGTAAAACAAATGAACTATGGGTAACATGCTTATAAAGGGAGTAACATAATATTTTAAGCACCTCATCTGTTATTTAATATATTTTTTAAAGTGGGATTCTTTTCTCTAACGTTGCTTAATACTTCCACCGGAAAAAGAAGGTGTCAGAGGATTTGAAATAGTGACTCTGTTAGCCACTCTCCTGTCCCTTTCTGTACTGTGGGAAATCCTTTTTAGCAGAATCTCCTGGCAGGTATCCTGGTTGGATCTGTGGGCAGTGCTTGTCTGGTGGTCTCATGGATCCGGTTTAGGTACCTGTTCTTTGAGCACTTGGTGTGAGAGTTTGTTTGTTTGTTTGTTTGTTTGTTTGTTTGTTTGTTTTTAACCTAACCCACACCCATGCAAACCACATTCCCCGTGCCAGCACCAAAATAACCCTGGCCATGACTCAAGAAAAACCTGGTAAGTAACCTAAAATTAAATGCATGAACTCTCCCTGCCCTTTGCATTACATTTTTGTTGTTGTTGTTGTTAGGTATTCTTGTCCTTTTTCCCCTTAGGAAAAGTCCGGGGAAAAGTTTGAGTCATTATCCTAAGCACAGAGAAGGGATGGATGATTGGGGAAGGAAGATTATTGTTAAAAAGCACAGGTGGGGCCAATGCAAATTTTACTGAATCTGAGATTTTCTTTTTTGTTGTTTTTTTAAGGAGATAGAAGTTTATAAGATTTTGTTTTTCAACAGCAATAAAGATTCCATGACATTATCCATCCCTAGTTTTGTCCCAGCAATCCCTGTTATGATCTTGACTTTGACCATGAACCATATTACACCGGGTGCCTGTAAGCCTACTCTGCTGAGTCTTCTCCTTAATGAGCTCACTGACTACTCACAGGTGCAGAGTGTGGTATATTTGCCCCCAGCACCTTTCTGATTATAGGAGATTATGCAAGGCTTGAAAGGGGGGCAGTAACCTAAAGTTGGTGTTTATTCTGACTTAAAAATAAGCGTCTTGGATATTAAAATGCTTTCTTTGCTGTTTTCTTTTTTTAATGTTTTTATTTTATTTTTGAGACAGAAAGAGCACAAGCAGGGGAGGGGCAGAGAGAGAGGGACACAGAATCCACAGGCTCTGGAGGGGCAGAGAGAGAGAGGGACACAGGCTCCAGCACAGAGCCTGACACGGAGCTCGAACTCACGAACCACGCGATTGTGAACTGAGCCTAAGTCAGATGCTTAACTGACTGAGCCACCCAGGTGCCCCTCTTTGCTGGTCTTAACCTTCCTGCTGCGGTAATGGTAGTTATGCGGGTGAGCTTACTGTCTTCTGAAAAGACAAATGTGTACAGAGAGTAGAGAACAGCATTGTTGGACTTTTAAAAAACATTATGAGTCCTTTAGAGTTTAACATTTGCGTTTATTTAGATCTCAGAGTTTTTTATTTTTACAAAAAATTAAGCATTTCAACTATATACAGGAGTATATGAGGGGCACGTGGGTGGCTCAGTCCCTTGCATGTACAATTCTTGATTATGGCTCAGGTCATGATCTCACGGTTGTGAGACTGAGCCCCTCATGGGGCAGCAGGCTGGGCATGGGGCCTGCTTGCCTTCCTCTGCCTGCCTCTCTTCCCCCACCCCCCCCACCAAAAAAAAATAAAGACAGAAAGAAGGAAAAAGTACCTATCACCAAGATGAAATGTTTCTATTATTCTTTAACATTCTTGTGAATTTTCCTGTGCTTGTACCACCACCACCACCACCACCACCACCACAACAACAAAATGTAATGCAAAGGGCAGGAAGAGTTCATGCATTTAATTTTAGGTCACTGATACCATTTCCTGATGCAGACAATCATATCACACTTGTGTTTCTTCCTTTCTAGTCCTTGTATCTCTTCTCTTTTTCCTTTCTTTCTTTTTTTTTAATGTTTTTATTTACTTTTGAGAGAGACAGACAGACACAGAGCATGAGTGGGGAGGGAGCAGAGAGAGAGGGAGACACAGAGTCCGAAGCACGGTCCAGGCTCTGAGCTGTCAGCACAGAGCCCAACGTGGGCTGTGCTCTCATGAACTGCGAGATCATGACCTGAGCTTCTGAAGTCGGACTCTCAACCGACTGAGTCACCCAGGCACCCCTCTTCTCTTTTTCTTATTCTACTAGTTTGCTAAGGCTGCCGTAACAAGGTACACAGACTGGGTGGCGCAAACAACAGAAATGTATTTACTCACAGTTTTAGAGACTGGGAGTCCAAGATCAAAATGTCCAGCAGGGTTGATTTCTTCTGAACCTCCATCTATGGCTTGTAGATGGCTTTTTCCTCGTGTCTTCACATGGTCGTCCTCTGTGTGTGTGTCCTAATCTCCATTTCTTCATTAGGATATAGTCATACTGGATTAGGGCCTGCTATAGTGACCTCATTTAACCTTAACTATTTCTTTAGTAGCCCAGTCTCCAAATACAGTCATGGGCTGGGTTACTAGGGGTAAAGACGTCAATGTAGAAATTTTAAGGGGATACAGTTCAGCCCATAACACTATACTGGCTCAGCTGTCTAATACACTCCTAAATTAAAGCAGTGATTGTGGGCATCCTTGATTTGTTTCTGACCATAGAGAGATTTTAAAGAGAATGTTCTTTTTTTGAGAGAGAGAGAAAGAGAGAGAGAGAGAGAAGATCAGGGGAGGGGCAGAAGGAGTGGGGGAGGACAGAGAATCCAAAGCAGACCCCAAGCTGTCAGGACAGAGCCCAGCGCGGGGCTCGAACTCGAACACCATGAGATCATGACCTGAGTCCAAGTCGGCCCTTAACCGACTGAGCCACCCGGGCACCCCTTAAAGAGAATGTTCTTAAAGTTTCACCATGGAAAGTGATCATTGCTGTGGTTTGTAGATACCTTTCACTAGATTAAAGAAATTCCTTTCTTTATCTTGTTTGCTCTCAGAAATCGATTTTGGAGACTTTCCAACCCCATGAGGGCTCTCTTCACAAGTTAGAGTCAGAAAACGGAAATACCTGGCCTTCCTAACAGCGGGGTTTAGAGACATGGCCTTGGCTCTGTCCAAAGGCTAATGTGGAAAGAACAATCTGAGGCCAAGGAGGCAGCATGCTAACAGAGTCCAGTTCTAGCATATAAATGGCATGCGGGGGAGGGCGGTGGATACGATGGTGGCACTTTCCTCAGATGCCCCCGAGGTGGAAGCCCCTCATCCGTCCAGTGTCGTGGTGTGGTGTTTGGCTTTGTCACTAGAAGATTAGCTTCCAGTTCCTGTTATTCTGCTACCATCCTTTTAATTAAGTTTTTTTCTATCTAAACGCCGTGTCATTTTCTGCTGGTTGCTACGAGGAACGTTTTTTGGCCCAGTTGTCCTCCCTTCCACTCTCTCTGAGTATGCTCTCTGGTCCTTCCCTAGGTTTTTGAGTTGGGCCCTCCAATTTATGATTTTCCATTATGTTTATTTTCTAGTACATGCATTTTTCACATCTTTACTGAGATATAGTTTACATATAATTTGCCCATTTAAAGTGCACGGTTCACTGGTTGTTAGTATGTTAAGAATTGTGCAACCACCACCAGCATCAATTTCAGAATATTCTCATTACCCCAAAAAGAAACTCCACTCTCTCTAGACATCTCCCATTTCCCCCAAGTCTCCTGGAGCTGGGCAGTGTACTTGCTTGCTGTTTGTAGAGATTTGCCTGTTAAGTATATGCATTTTAAATTGCCCCTGGGTTCTGCTTTCCTTTGTCCCACAAACTATTTTTAATCATAGAGGAATTATTGTTTATCCCCTTTTATTGTTTCTTTCTAGAGATCACTTAGATATTAACATAAGAGGCCTTATGTTTGGTAAGTTAATATTCGGGATTCATGGCTATTGAATATATATGAAAATATTATTCTTAGATCTCTTGGTGAAGTTGGCAATTACATTTCCTTAGATGATCCAACACAAATGCACACTATTACCTGCTGTGTTTAAAGTAGTATGAAATCTAGATCCCCTGAAATAAATGAACTAATTCTCCCTTTAATGAGCTCCTGGGGACTTCCTTACTTCTCTAGGTTACTTGGATTGGAATCATACCATTCATTAAGTGCTTCCAGTTTTCTCTCCCTTCTTTTTAACCCCCACACTCATTACCATATTTAATTGCCTTGATATATACCCGGGGTTTTTTATGTTTATAATTGTACGAAATACATTTTTTTCTTTTTCTCAACTTGCTCCCTTGAAAAATTTCAATCCCATAGAAAACTTGAAAGAACAGGACAATGAACACCTGTATACTGTCGTTTAGTTTCACCCAGTTAACATCTTGCTGTATTTGAACTTCTCTTCCTTCTGTGTCTCATGTATTTTTTTTCTGTACGATTTGAAAGTAAGGTGTAGTCACCATAACATTTACTCCTAAATACAATCTAATTAGTATACTTAATATTACATCCTTATTCAAGTTTCCACTTGTCCCCAAAATGTCCTTTTTCTTGTTTGCCTTTTCTTTCCTCCTTCCCTCCCTTGCTTCCTTCATTCCATAGTATCTTACCCTTTGAAATTCTGAATCCTTCTTTATGTCTTTAATTTTCAAATATCCTTATTTTATAGGCCCAGTCAGATTGGACTGTTTCTGGGTTCCTGCCCCTGACTGATGGTTTTGTAATTTTTGACATGAAGCTCATCGCAAGCAGGGTGTAGGAAGTCCACGCCCAGGGCCACAGGCCTCAGGGGAGACTTTCCTTGCTCTGTGGATAGACAGACCTTTCTCTCTCTCAGTTTCTGGCACTTGGGGATTTCCAGTCTTTTCTTTTGTTCTCCAATTGTATGAGATATTTGTAGCAGTAGGCTTTTCTGTTTCTGTAGGCCGTCCTATTAGTCTAACTGGAAGTTCCCCTGACTTTCATCTTCAGAATTGAGACTTGGTGCCTCAAAGAATGTTTACGGTCACAGGTTTACTCTTCTGCGAACTTCCAGCAAGTGTCCAAAGTTGTTGTCTTTCTCTCCATCGAGCAAATCCTGGAATCTTAGCTCCCAAGTTATTCGCCCTGATTACAAAGTTCTTACAAATCCTTATAATTTTTTAAATAACTGGGGCTTGGAGAAGGGATGGGGTGATGGAGCCGTGTAGGGAGGGTAGTGATGTTGTCTGAAGTCACAAGTGTCTTGTTGCTTAATCTTTCAGCTCTTTAGGGCGTCAGTACGTCAGCATGTCAGCATTTTAAATGTGTCAAAACTTTTTGCTTTTCAATGTGATCGAGCCCCAGCAAAGTTACTACCTTTTATAAGATGAGAAGGATCATGGTTCCCTCCCCTGCTGACATTGTAGTTTGAAGGATTTATGACTTTTTAACATTTTCTCTTTTTAGACAGGATCTTATTGTCAACCACAGATAGAAACTGTGGGTCCAGAGCATGTTTTCTCCTGTTTCTCATGAACTTTACCATCAAATGATGGTTTAGGAGCTCTCAAAGCTGGGAGAACTCCATTTGGACAAACCCAGGCTTGGGTATGGTGGGTGTGAAACACTCATTTAAAAAAAAAAAAAAAAACTTCTCTATAATTTTCAGTTTGCAAATTTGCTGCTGCCCCAATGTAACTACAGAAAACATCTGTTTTTTTCTCCTTGTGACCCACTTGACCTACATTTTCGCCCCCAAAATTATTGATCTCCCTCCTCATATCTCATGTAATGCCAAGAATACTGTCCCAAGGAGGAAGAGAAGTTGTCTTTAGGCATAAATGATTCAGAAATATCAGTTAACATTTTTGGTAATTGATTAACTTTCCTTTAGTTTTAGAATTAGAAGGTAAAGGTTTCTGTGGTTGAGAAACCTTTACGGACTTTGGTTTTCCTTCTCTCCAGTAAGTGGTTAGACTACGTTACTAGTTCTTAACTAGGGAAATGTTTCAGAATCGTCTGAAGAACTTCGGTTTAACTTTCTACTTTGAAATAATTATGGATGCTCTGGAAGTTGTGAGAATAATAGAGTGGCTTGTAGCTTTGTGCCGTTTCCCCCAGTGGTACATCTTCCATAACTTAATGAGGAAACTGACATTGGTACCCTTGGCACAGTCCACAGACCTTATTCACGTCTCACCAGTTTGACACACACCCATTCGTACATTAGTCAGTTTTTGCAGTTTTATCACACGTGTGAGTTCGAGTATTGACCACCACAGTCAAGATAGAGCGTTCCATCTCTGCAGAGATCCCTAGCGCTCTCCTCTGTGATCATGCCAATCCCCTTCCCCCATTCCTAACCCCTGGCAGCCTTTGAGCTGTTCTCCATCTTTATAAATTCATAGTTTTGTTTATGTCGTATAAATGGGATCATAGAGTATGTCACCTTCAGGATTGGCTTTTTTTACTTAGCGTAATTCCCTTTCTGTGTTGTTGTGCGTATCAGTAGCTCCTCCCTTTTTGGGGGAAGGTTAAGTATATTTCATGATACGGATGGACCATAGTTTATTTAAGCCACTTGAAGAACTTTAAAAAATACTAATCTGCTGGGGCACCTGGGTGGCTTGGTTGGTTGAGCGTCCAACTTTGGCTCAGGTCGTGATCTTGCAGTTCATGAGTTTAAGCCCCACATTGGGCCCTCTGCTATCAATGCAGAGCCCACCTCGGCTCCTTTGTCCCCGTCTCTCTCGGCACCTCCCCTGCTCGTGCTCTTTTTCTCTCTCAAAAATAAAATAAAAAACAGTAAACAAAATTCTTACAAAAATACCCATCTGCTGGTACACCCTACTACCACTTCCACTACTGCCCATCTCAAATATATCTTTTGCTATGCTTGTTTCGTCATCATATGCCTATTCATCTATCCACTCTTCTATCCATCATCCATCAATCTGATGTTTTGATACATTTCGAAGTAAATTGCAGACATCCCTATACTTCCCTCTAAATATTTTGACATGCATACCATTAACTGGTATTCATACTTGTTTATAGTTTCTTTCTCTTTTTTTAAAGATTTTATTTTTAAGTAACCTCTACACCCAATGTGGGACTCGAGATCAGGAGTCACATGCCTTTCTGACTGAGCCAGCCAGGCGCCCTTATAATTTCTCTTGATGTAAAATTTACATACGATGAAATGCACACATTTTGAGAATGTGTTCACTGAGTTTTGGCAAATGCATATACAAGCACACTTCAAACTCCTATCGAAATAGAAAAGTTACATCACCCTACCTACCTCAGATTGTGGGTCAGTAGACTTACAGTAGACTGGCAGCCCAAGCATGAGCCCAAGCAAAATGTCCCTAATTTTGATGAGACCGAGTATGATGCATGTCTTTCTAAAGAACCCCTGGTGATGTGATAGACCTTCTTCAGGCCCAAAGACTTGCTTAAGGTGAGGCTAGGTCTTCTCATCTCAGGGGTGAGTGACATCCTTACTCCTGCAAAGCCACCTCCATCCTCAAGGAAACGGGTCCACCAGAGACAGTAAAATGAGATAACGGTGCAGCAGACACAATGTGACCACCACATAAACTCTACAGTCAACATTTTCCTGTATTTGCTTGACCACAAATCATTCATCAGTGCAATCCTTCACCAACCTATCTTCTAAACTGTTTCGATGCCTTTCCCCAAATGCAGTGTTAAGCTCTGCATGATCTCCTCTGTGATTCTGCTCCTTTGCAGCACAAGCTTAGAGAACTAAAACAGAGCTGGTAGCCCATGTGAAAATGAAGAGAATCTAAGCTTGCAGATGTGAGAAGCATTTTCGTTTGCTGCCATTGGGGAGATGACGTGTGTATTCCCGAGGCTAGCTAGACATCCTGTGACTTGGCTCCGTGAGGCGTCTGTACTGGAAGCGAAGGAGGAACCTCCCGAGGAAGTGGACTCTTTCTTAAAGTCCTGGCTAGGTAGGCTGACTGCCTTCCTGAAGCCCTATTTATAGATCCCAGAGGAAATCTAGGGGATTTTATCTCACTTCCCACCCTACCTTATAAAATTAGTTCAGGTGGGTGGTTAGAATCCTAATGTTAAACAGCAATTATCTAAATATACATGTAAGGTAGGAACAGAGGGTCAGAAAAGAATTATATTCTCCAACTTGAGGACTCCAGCTGACAAGATAAAAACTACAGTGCCCAATATCTGCAGCCGTCAAGGGTTGAGTGTGAGCCTAGAGGTTTCCTTCTCTTTGCATCCGTAATTCCTATCATAGGTGTGCCTCATGCTGCAAAACACAATTCATGTATTAAATAAGCAAATTTGACTCATCTAAATAGTTTTCTTCATAAGCTCAGATTATGTCTTTTCAGTCTACTCTTTGGTATGACACTTCACATTGTCGAGAAAATCTTGACAGGAAAAGAATCTGTAGGGTATTTCCGGTTGGCCTGGGCTCCCTACGCCTCTGCTGTAGTGGCCATGGGCTTATTTGGTTCATCTTGGTGGCTCAGATTCTTCTGTTACATTCCCTGTGGTGGTCAGCGTCTTTCCAAGCTCAGGTCAAAACTTTGCTTCTCATTGAATTATGTGTCTCTTCCTTCGGTGTATAGGTTCGCTTCCGTTTTACTGTATTTAAAAAATTTTTTAATTTTTTTTAACATTTATTTTTTGAGAGAGTGCAAGAGAGTGAGCGGGGGGAGGGGCAGAGAGAAAGGGTGGCAGAGGACCTGAAGCGGGCTCAGTGCTGTCAGTGCAGAGCTGGACATGGGGCTCAAACTCACGAACCATGAGATCATGACCTGAGCTGAGGTCGGACACTCAACTGACTGAGCCACCCAGATGCCCCTATTTTATTTTATTTTATTTTTCAAGATTTTTTTTTTTTAAGTAATCTCTACATCCAGTAGTGTAGTGTAGAGTAATCCCTATACCCAGGCTCGAAGTCACAACCCTGAGATCCAGAGTTGCACACTCTTCTGACTAAGCCAGCCAGGTGCCCCAGGTTTGCTTCTATTTTAAGCTATTTCTTCCTTCCTTGTTGACAGTTCACTCTGTATGCCCCCGTGTACCCAGCAGGGCCCCTTAGTTTCCTTTAGTTTTCAAGTTCCCATGGAAATGAAAGAAGCCCATGTGGAAAATAATCAGCCTGATGTGTGTACTTGAGCAGCATAATGTCTCTCTGTACGCTTGTGTTCCAGAGCCCTGGCTGTTCTGCCTGCCTTGCTGATCTTTCCGGGTCAGAGGACAAACTAGGCACAGACTAAGGTCTAAGATCCAGGACAGAATCCCATCAGGCCTGGGTGAGAGGGAAGAGTGGGGAGGGGGTTAAGGGGTGGAGACAGCCATAGGGGAGATCACTGTGGGCTTTTGAGGCCACACACTGGGTGTTCAGTCTTGACTCTGGTATGTCTAATTAAGGGTCTAGAATCATTGCTTTTTTACTTTAAGAATCGACTTAATAACTTCACAGTCAATAATATGAGTGCGCCGTGCTTCCCTGACCGGCTCCTCCATCTGAGTGCTGTGATGGCACCACTGTACTGCTCTAAGATTTCTCTCCTGATCTCAGTTCCCCTGGGAGGTTGACCTTACCCGTTCATGTGGAGCATCACCTCTCCTGGAGCGTGAGACCTGCTCCCTGGGGACGGTGCCTTGGCTTTGACTGCCCCCATCAGTTGGAGGATCTTAGCCTCTCCTTGTCTCTCACACCTGCCCTTTCATACTGGTCAGGTCCAAACAAGAGGATCCAACTCTCTTCCTGGTCTGTTCCCCTGTGTAGCTCTCTTGTTTTAGAGTAGTAATTGAAGGAGCAGGGTGTCTGGATGAACCTGTTCCTGTGATCTTATCAGCTTCCCAGAGCAAATGCAGAAAGAAGGCCTTTGTAATCGGCAGAGTGGGTGGGCCAACACTCTCATTTGTAGAGGGATGGCTTTCCTCTCCCAACAAGCAGGGCCCGGCATCATCCCCTGTTGCATCGATGCAGGAGAGAATTGAGAAGTGTGGGAACGTTGTTTGGGCTTTTCCCCCTGCTCCCATGTTACTGTTTTCTAAAGGAATTATTTCTCTGGTTTAGATAAAGTGGTGGCGCTAGCTAACCAGAATTGAGAACCACTCCTCCTTTGTTTTTCCAGTCCCCCACTCCACCAGGATTTTGAATTTCACCCTTCTTGTGCAGAAGTAGGGTCCTGATTTAAGGTCCTAGCATCTCTTGTTGGGAAGAACTTGGTCCCCGGCCCTTTGTGTGGTACTGGCCCCGAAACAAGTCTTCTCGGAAAGCCTGTGGGCTTGACGACGGGCACTGCTTGTCTCTCCAGGAGAGAGAGCTTTCCTGTGCCCATAAAACCAGAGATATTTGGACACACCAGCTACCCTCTGGAGCAAGAAACCCCTTCTTGCCGGTCTTTGGAACGTCACTTCTGCTGGAAACGCGTAGGAACGCAATGCCCATTGATCTCGTCAAGTGAGCCTGGTGGCCAAAGATTTTGACTTTACAGAAGAAAAAGCAGCATAAACTCTTATGGGGGGAATTATTGCCATTCCAACTGAAATGAGTTTTCCCTGGGAAAGTCAGCCTCGTCTCTCACTGGGCATATCCTTGAAGGACTAAGAGGGTGTCTCTTGCGTCACAAGCTCTGAAGAAAACAAGTGATGTTCCTGCTCCGGTATTTCCTCAATAAAGACATTTGCTAGTCCATGACCCAAAGCTGTCCCTGAGCTGCTCAGAATTTAGATCCATTCCTTTGCTGAGCTGGCAGGTTATATTTATATATAATCGGGACTGTTTGCTAGTAGAGAAAATTCTGAAGGCTGCAGTCATTTTAGCTCTTAAAGCTGATGATTATTTCTGTAGGTTCCCTTCCCCATATCACTTTAGAAGGCTTCTTTTAGGGGCAGTGGGATGGCTCAGTCAGTTGAGTGCCAAGCTCTTGACTTCAGCTCAGGTCATGATCCCAGGTTGTAGGATAGAGCCTGCATTGGGCGCTGTGCTGAGCGTGGAACCTGCTTGGGATTCTCTCTCTCTCAGTGCCTGGGTGGCTCAGTCAGTTAAGCAACTGATTCTTGATTTTTGGCTCCGGTCCTCATCTCACAGTTGATGAGTTCGAGCCCTCCGTCAGGCTGGCAGCGCAGAGCCTACTTGGTATTCTCTCCCTCCTTCTCTCTCTTTTTCCCCCCTCCTGTGCTTGTTCTTTCTCCTTCTCTCAAAAATGAATAAACTTTAATAAAAAAAAAAAAAAAAGATTCTCCCTCTGCCCCTCATGTACTCTCTTTCTCTAAAACAAACAGAGTCTTTTTTTCTCAATGTCTAGTTTAAAATTTAAGGATCCATAAGATGAATTGAAATCAGGGGCACCGGGGTGGCCTAGTCAGTTAAGCGTCCGACGCTTGGTTTCAGCTCGGGTCATGATCTCACAGTTTGTGGATTTGAGCCCAGCGTCTGGCTCTGTGCTGACAGCTCAGAGCTTGCTTGGGATCCTCTCTCTCCCTCTCTCTCTGCCCTTCCCCTTCTGTCACGCTCTCTGGCACCTTCTCTCTCTCAAAATAAATGAACTTTAAAAAAAAAAAAAAAAAGATGAACTGGAATCTTCCTCTTCAGAGGTCAGGGCTTAAGGAAGTTGACTGAAAGGATCATCTCCTTCCACAGATCCCAGTGGACATTTTAGTTCACATTCCCATCAGCCAGCGCTGGCCAGAAACCCCATAAAATAAAGTATTGAGCTGAGAAGTCCCTCTTTTTTCAATGATGGTCATGTGTTCCAGTGGCTGTGGCCAGAACAGGTTTCAGAGTCTGGTACATAGTTCCATCGGAGGTTGGTGTTTACCTTTCTTGGTTAAATAGTAAATCTGGCACTGGCACTCTACGAATGGGAACTGGATACTCATACAAAGACTTGAAGATCTTGAAGTTCACACATCGTGTGCAGGAGCACAAACTACCGTGGACTTACCTCATGGAAGAGACTTAAAAAAAAATTTTTTTTTAATGTTTATTTACTTTTGAGAGACAGAGAGAGTGTGAGCAGGGGAGGGGCAGAGAGAGAGGAAAACACAGAATCCGAAGCAGGCTCCAGGCTCTGAACTGACATTACAGAGCTCTACGTGGGGCTCGAACTCACAAACCGAACCGTGAGGTCATGACCTGGGCTGAAGTCCGACACTTAACCAACTGAGCCACCCAGGCACCCCTCATAGAAGAGACTTTTAATGCCACCAGGCTCAACCACCTTCCGTGGGAATCTCCTTGGGAAGCAGCTAGAAAACCTAAGAGTTCTCTGCCTCTGGCCATTTTTATTGCCAGAAAGGCAAGACGAACAGGATTGCATTGTATGGACGTCCTTCATTCCCTAAAGTTAACCAAAGTGAAAATGAGTCAGTGTTACCTGGCTTACTGCTTTGAGAATCTGTTGATGTCCTTCCATTTGTTCTGAGGTAAGATTTCCCAGCAGGCCTGTTTTTGGAATGTCACTCCAGTGAGGTGTAAACTGTTCAGTCTTTGAAGGGCAGGTGAGCATCCCGTGGACTAAGCTTGCTCGTCGAGCAAGCTGGTAAAGGTGACATTTGGCTCCCTGCAAGACCCTGACTCTGTTTAAACTTCTCGGTTTTCTCAGGAGAACTTGGATCCCCCGATGCATTCAGCCTTGTAGCATTTCCCAGTTCTGTTTCTTGGGTTGTTGGAATTCAAGATTTAGGGTTTTTATTCTGAGTCATGTGGTTGTATTTCCTTTCAGATTTGTTCAAAATCTCCTGGGGTTTTGTCTCAGTCAGAATCTGATGGCTTCTTTGAAAACTTCCACCCTGCCAGCCTCCTCCTCCGTTTGCCTGCTCCTTTGACTCCTATGTAACTCAAATGCTCATTTTGTGCTTATTCATGCCAAGAGGATTTCTGATCTCAACGAATTTACTGAGGTTGTTCCAGTACAAATATAGATGGCGACAGGGTTTTGTTTTCTTGTTTGCTCAGCAGAAATCACTGGGTTTGATTAACACCTGGAGCGTTTTTTAAATGACTTAATTTGGTCCTGAATTGAGAGGGGCTCCAAGAGGATGAGCTCCTTCAGCCCCAAGACTAAAAAGCCCTCCCTTAGCCACGAGGCTGGCTGGGTCAGGACAGCAGGATGACCAGATTCCTGCTGTTGTTTCTTGCGCTTTCTCTGAGTCTCTATCACTTAAAATAATGTTTATTTATTTATTTTTGAGAAAGAGGGAGCACGAGTGAGGGAGGGGGAGAGAGAGAGAGAGAGAGAGAGAGAGAGAGAGAGAGAGAGAGAGAGAGAATCCCAAGCAGGCTCTGAACTTTCAGCACAATCTCGCTCAACTGTGAGACTCAGTCTCGCGAACTGTGAGATCATGACCTGAGCTGAAATCAGAAGCTGGACACTTAACTGATTGAGCCACCCAGGCGCCCCTCTATCATTTTTGAACCTTCTAGTTCTGGTTCCAGAGTCAGAGGTCTTAGGACATAGGAGTGGAAATAGCTTTACAGGAGAGAATGCGGACTTCATAAACCAACAGAGAATTCATCATCCCTGGCCTCTGGATTGTCCCCAGCAACTGCTTTGCCGGGAAGTCGGTGGAGTGAGTTCTATAGATCTGCCTGGGGAACTGCTTTTTTCACTGTGAGCTGTGTGTGGAAAGGGCAGGGACCAGTGCAAACTGTAAACCCCCGTTAACAAATGTGGGGGCTGAGAGAGAAGCCTGGATTATACCCAACTGGTCCTATAAATAGCTGGCCTTCCCCCTTTCCTCTTCTTTCTCTGCAGGGGTGCAGATAGGATAGTAGCCTGTCCTGTTAGGTGGGCCACTCTCATCAGTGTTGTGCCGGTTTTCCCTTTTTGGCTCCCAGTCCAAGGATGGTTTCCCCATACCTGCAGGCTCAGCACCACTGTAGGCAGCAGGAACTGAAGGGAAGAAGAGTGGCCAAGACCTCACAGAAGAGTGCAAGGAGTGGTTACAGATGGGGACAGCTTGCAGGGGAATTGGAGCCTTCCTGGACAATAGGGATCCCAACCCTTCATAGTGGACTTGGGCAGAAGGTACGCAGCAGACCTCATCACGTTACTTTGAAATGACATGTTTATATTGAGTTTGGTAACTTGATGAGAGCTTAGCATCAGCTAGTGCTTCCTGCTTGCCTCTGGTACAGCTTTGGGTCTTTGGTTCCAGGAGAATCGTTCCATGTGGTCCCTTTCCCCTTCTCCTTTAAATAAATCAAGTCTCACCACCCAAAAGATGCACTAGGCTCTCTGCACATCTTAGTTAAGAGTTTTTGACCACGTTGGCTTTTTCTTGCTCTGGTTCTGTGCTGCTGCCATCCCAAGGGCTGCTTCATGCTACGCTTTTCATATTTGAATGTGAATAACTGGCTACTGGCCTTGATCTCCAGCTGCCTGAGCATTTGGGAGCTGTGAAGGGAGCCCTCACAGTGTCCTAGACCTGTCTGCTGTAGGCAGAACCTGCTATCAGAACGGCTTCCAGATTAGATTACAGGACTCATTATAGACACTTTGCAGTCACCCTTCCCGTTTCTTGGTGTCAAATATCTGTGGAATTTGAAAAAAGAACAGCATAATAAATCAAGATCAAGCATGATAAATCTCTGATACTGTGAAGGTATCAGAGAAAACTATAGTCTTTTTATTTTTGTTTGTGGTGAAATGACTTAGTTGGGCTAGGAACCAGTCTCTGCCATCAAAAGAAGCCTGTCTGTTGAAGTTTGTTCTTAGGTCTTATTTGATCCTTCTGTTTTTAGATGTGAGCAGAGGAAGATTTGGAGCCAACAGTTTCAGTGTTTTACTCTTCCTGTAATGATTAGGAGTTGCAGAAATCAATTTAAAAAGTGGACTAAAGGGGCGCCTGGGTGGCTCAGTCAGTTAGTTAAGTGTCTGACTTCAGCTCAGGACATGATCTCACGGTTTGTGAGTTTGAGCTCCGTGTCGGGCCCTGTGCTGACAGCTGAGACCTGTTTCGGATTCTGTGTCTCCCTCTCTCTCTGTCCCTCCACCACTTGTGCTCTGTCTCTCTCTGTTTCTGAAAAATAAGTCAACACTAAAAAAAATAAAAAGTGGACTAAAGGTGTTAGGCTATTAGATTTAACCGCTCCCCTCTCTCTCTCAGCCATCTTTTTGTTTCATTTGACCCTAGCCATCTTTTTGTTTCGTGTTGTTTATGTTCCTGTATCTTTTCCACCCCCCCCCCCCCGCCCCCGCGATTCCTTTGCACTTACCAACTCTAGAGGAGCAGATAGAGAGTTGGGACAGGGTTATATGACCAGACCTCTGGTGTCATTATATTATTTGTGATTATTTGTGGAAAACCCAGAAGCACTTGAACATGTCATTGCTGAACCAGGTGATGGGCAGTTTTCTAACCTGGTTGGTCCTACCCTGGGTGGCAGGACTGGGGGGATAAATCCCTTCCACACATGTGAGCACCAGAGCCTTGAGGTCCTCCCGAGCACACCGGTCTCAAAAGAGAGTTTAGGAGTCCAGAAACCTGGGTTTTAACATTGGCTGCACCCTTGATTTGGGGGAAGACTTCTGAGGTTATGTCTTCATTTCTCCCCCGTGCTCTGAGGGTACTACTGCATTTCTTAACTGCAGGAGGGGAAGCCAACAAAGAGAGGCAAGACGATCTCCATAAGACTGCCTGGTGGTGACTTCCCTTCAGGGGACATGATAAATGCCGACCGTGTAAGTGGAGCTCTGGTATTATGCTGGCAGATTTTCTGATGGCTTGGTCGGGAGTGACCAAGGAAGAAGACATGAGAAGTAGGCTCCCTGTGTCCCAGTGTGACTTCCATCCCACCAGGTTTCCTGACACGGTTCATCGTTTTGCCACCAGCTCGATTTAAAGTGTTAATTTGTGGAATCAGCTTTGTAACAGCTTCTGACCTGGCTGAGGCCTTCTAATGAAAACTGGCCTCTAGACGTAGTAGTTCCCGCAACTACTACCCGAGAGGTTCCCGTGCCCGAGAGCCTGGCGGCTGTGACCGCGAAGAACATTGGTTTATAGCATATTTCCCTCCAGTTAATCTGTGAAAGAAACTTAAAATCAGGTTATACTTTGGAATTGACACAGTATGAGTGTTCTCGCTGTTATGCTGCTTAGAAGGATCTAAGAAAATGGCTGTTCAGTGACTTCAAAAGAATCGAGACAGTTTGAAGAACTTGCTTTGACAGACCTGTTATATCTCATTTGTAATAAGACGCTTAGAGCCGTGTTTGTCTAAGAGCACCTCACACGGAGGCAGTGCCGCGTGGATGCTCCACTGGAAATGCCAGCAGGCACAGCCCTAGGAGCTTAGGGCGCCAGACGCGACACCTCCTGTCTCTTCAGAAATGGCATTTCTTAGTCACGTGGGAAATACTATTCCTTTCATAAAATCTCTCGAGGCTTCTGAAGAGCTGGAGAGGTTTCTGTGGACAGTGGCTCAAGGTCAGTGCTTTGACCTTTTGCTGAGGTTCAGAGTTGCTCAAGTGAGATGAATCCTTTGCCAGAAAGAGTTGATTAAAAGAGCTAAGAGTGAGTGCAAATATGGAATACGTCTTTACCTTTTTGCCGCAGCTTTGGCCACATGCACCTGAGTTCACTTTGCCACTCAAGTTCATAGCGGTGGGTGTGTAGCAGGGTCACCCAGGAGTTGGGGTGTTCCAGTGTTGCTCCTTCAGGTCACTGTAAGTGACGGAGGCTTAGTGGGGTTGGGGATGGGGTGCTGCACGAGGGTCCAAGGAGAGGCATCGAGGGGCGTCTTCTGAAGTTTAACAGTCAATGTGAGTAACAGGCATCCCCTTACCTTTTCTCATAGAGGCTTTAAAAAGCCAGGTGTATTAATTCTGAAAATATTTTAGACTATTTATCATGTGTGAGGCTTCCCAAGTCCTTTTGTTGGACCTGGGAACAGTACTGCCTTTCTTTAGGGGCAGAAGAGCCCGGGGTCTTCCCTGAACTGAAGGGGACCCTCGGTAGGGGAGAAAACCACGGTGATCCCTAACTTTAAATCCATAAGGCTTAAAATTAGCAGGAATCTCAGAGATCTAAGCCAGTCTCCTCGCTTTATAAGGGAAAAAATGGGCACTCAGAAATGCTAAGTTTGTCCAGGTTAGAGACAGACCCTTGATAAGAATGCTTATACTTTTAGCTGCCTGCTTACTCCTTTTTCTACCACCCCGCCCCACCATCCCACCCCACATCTTCCCGCCCATACCACACCGCCCACACCACACCGGTCGCAAGCTGGACACTCTGGAGTGCCTTCAGGAAGGTAGGGGAGGGTGCCTCCAGCCTGTGCATTCCCGGAGGCCAGGGGTAGATTCCAGCCTAGATTGGGGTGGGTGTAGATAGCCAGGCTCCACCTGCTTTGACATTTTACCTTATCCCCCTTTGTCTCTGACCCTCTGCCGCACCCCCCCCCCCCCCCACTGCCCTGCCAGGTTCAGCATTTGCCCTGGACAGGTGTTCGTGTTATGTAGCTTTGAAAAAATACATGGTGGCCTTCATTTGTATGTTTTAAATTTTAGTCCGAAGACTTTGATTTCATTTTGGGAAAGTATTTGAATTAATTAATGAATGAAGATCATGCACTATGGGTTTTGAGAGTGGATAATGAAGTTTGTGAAGTCACTCTGTGAGCTCTGAGGTTCTGCGGCTGTCACAGGGGTGAGTGCTTGTGAACACCTTGTCCCCCTGCCACTCTGCTCATGTGATAAGGGCAAGACAGTTCTTACCAGACAGAATCAGAACGAGAACGGAGAAGACTCCAGGCACAAAGCTGTTGCCACTTTTGTCCTCAGTAATAAAGGTGGGGGACAAGTGGCCTTTTGAGTTGGCTGTGACCTCCCTGTGTGTCTGCCTCCCTCAGGCCAGGTGAGACTAGACAAGTGGGAGTTGTCTCCCAGCTCATAATCTTTGCTACAGCACAGGGTCCGTTCCTCATTATTGTCACAGCTCTTCCTGTGGATTTCTAGATCACCCAATGGAGGAGAGGGATATTACTCCTGGAAACATCTCTCCTACCTTGAGGCTTGCATTAGTTCAGCTTTGAGAGAAGGGCCTGATTTTGTACTTACTTATATTTATTTTTAACGTTTATTTATTTTTGAGGGACAGAGCATGAGCAGGGGAGGGGCAGAGAGACAGGGAGACACAGAATCCGAAGTGGACTCCAGGCTCTGAGCTGTCAGCACATGGGCTCAAACCCATGAACTGGGAGATCATGACCCGAGCTGAACTCGGACGCTTAGCTGACTGAGCCACCCAGGCGCCCCATAGAAGGGTCTGATTTTAAATTTTTTTTTTCAAATTTTTATTTATTTTTGGGACAGAGAGAGACAGACCATGAACGGGGGAGGGGCAGAGAGAGAGGGAGACACAGAATCGGAAACAGGCCCCAGGCTCTGAGCCATCAGCCCAGAGCCTGACGCGGGGCTCGAACTCACGGACCGCGAGATCGTGACCTGGCTGAAGTCGGACGCTTAACCGACTGCGCCACCCAGGCGCAAGGGTCTGATTTTAAACCAAAATTCAGTTGCTTTGTCCTTGATTGAAAAGGAAGAACCAAGTCACTTCGGTTTGCTTGGTTTTATTCCTTCTTCCCTCCCCACCTCACTTCCCCATCTGGTTCTTCATATTATCCTGAGGTCTGTCTGCCTGGGTTGTGCTCGCAGCTCTGATCACTCAAGAGCTGTCTGACCTTCACCTCCCTGGGCCTCATTTTCCTCGTATGGGAAGTAGGAATAATAATGGTGCATAGCAAGGAAGTTCCAGAGATTAAATGCAGCGATGCAAGCAAGGCGCCCAGAACTTGTTCCTGGCTCTTCAAAGCGGCTCTGAAGATGGGAGCTACCGTTCTCATTTTTTTCTTCCTCTTCCTCCTCTTCCCACTGTCCCGGGTGGATGGAAAAGCTAAATGAGCAGCAAACTGAAAGTTGCTGTAGCAAGAGAATTGAGATTCTTTTCTGGCTGCTCTTGGCTATCCTTGCAGTATTTGGCACGAGTGTGTCTTGTATTGGTGAGAGCCACAGGGGCTTTTCAGAAAGACCTGTTGCCCGGCCCTGCCCTGGCTCACTGTGCGTCCTCCCCAGCCTCACATGTGCCATCCTGTGTCCATCACAGGGCCCAGCAAAGGGCAATGTGGAACACCAGTAGCTGGTACGCTGGGTTCAGACCCGGTGGTACCGGAATGCTGTGTTCAGTTAATTCAGACCGATGAGGCTGCTTTTCACGGGGGCACGGAGGATACTTCTCACCTTACCTTCTGTGAGAGATGGGCTTTGTTCCTGTGTTCCTTCCTCAGTAGCTTTCGTGCCTTCAAATAAGGAAAGGGTGGGGGAGCCTGAGTGACTCAGTCAGTTAAACAGCCGACTCTTGGTTTCGGCTCAGGTCATGATCTTGCAGTCGTGGAATAGGGCTCTGCACTGACAGTGCAGAGCCTGCTTGGGGTTCTTTCTCCCTCTCTCTTTCTCCGCCCGTCCCCCGCTTGTGCGTGCATGTTATCTCCTTCCCCCCTCCCTCTCTCCCTCGCCCTTCCTCGCCCTCCCTCTCCCTCCCTCCCTCCTTCTCCGTCTTTCAAAATGGATAAATAAAACTTAAAATAAAATAAGGAAAAGGAGAATGTGCTTCCTTGGAGTGAGAAACTATAGCAATCCCATTGTTTTGCTGATTATAGTATTACACAAGCTAAATGCAGGCAGGCCGAGCTGGAAAGGGAGAAGCGGAAAGCAAAATGATAAGAAAGCGGGGATGGCGGGGGGCTCTTCACTGCTCATCCCAGCACAGTTGTCCAGCCAAAGAGGTGCCGGCTGCTCCTGCAACTGGGGCTGTGGGGCAGCTCCCTTGCGGGGATGGCCCCAGAGTACCGCCATCTGCTGCAAACTCTATCAGGGTTTTTTCAGCCAGAATCACCGTTCGGACCCAGACTGTTGGCCGTGCCTTCTTGCTAAGTAGCAGGAATCTCTTTTGCAGAGATCTGGGGTTAATTATGGTGGGGGTCAGGAGGTAGGAGAACTTAACAAAACTTTGTCTTTTTTGGTTCTTGTAATTGGGAAAGTAATTGGAGTGCATTATCACAAAATCAACACAGAGTGTTTATTTTTTTTTTTTTAATTTTTTTTTTAACGTTTTTTATTTATTTTTGGGACAGAGAGAGACAGAGCATGAACAGGGGAGGGGCAGAGAGAGAGGGAGACACAGAATTGGAAACAGGCTCCAGGCTCTGAGCCATCAGCCCAGAGCCTGATGCGGGGCTCGAACTCACGGACCGCAAGATCGTGACCTGGCTGAAGTCGGACGCTTAACCGACTGCGCCACCCAGGCGCCCCTCAACACAGAGTGTTTAAAGGAAAAGATTGTGTCCCTTCTCCTACTCCAATCTCCCTGTCTGTGGGTAACCAGGTGGCCACTGTGACACATGGGTGTGTCTGTGCTGATGCCATTGTGTGTGGGTTTCTTTGTTTTCTAAGGGTCTCACATTCTACATATTATTCTGCAACTTTTATTAAAAAATTCAATTTGTGGACAAGTTAGTATACAAAAGTTTTACCTTTTTATTTTGGCAGTCTGATAGTCCATCATATGGACATTCCACAGATTATCAGCCAGACCTCTATTAGCCTTGAAAATAAGGGGATAGTTTGAAAGTCTGGTTAATGAGCCACTTGCCTCTTCTCCTCCATTGGATGACTCCCCTTTCCCAGCCCTGTAGCATTTGGGTGGGGGATTGTCTCCAGAAAAACTGAGCAGGAGTTTGTAGACTTGGTCAGGCACTGAGACAGGAGGATCAGACAGGAGGATCAGACAGGAGTCTGTACTGTACCGTGAGGCTCCAAACTTCCTTTCCTGTTCTATTTTGGAATTCCAGGGGTAGCGGCAAGAGTTTAGAGGATCTTTCTTTGAAGAAACTGAACTACTACAGAGGAAAGACCTATAGATACTAACATTTGGTCACAAATGAAAAATCTCCCTAGCACCTCTGTTACCACATTCCAAATAAAATATCAGCTAACCACTCTCATAGTATATTGAGAACATACATATCACAAACAAATACTATTTTTGCCCAAAATGCAAGGATGGTTCAACATCAGAAAACCTGTTTTATCAATAGACCAAAAGAGGGAACACATGATTTCACTTGATACAGAAAAAGAATTAGATCATTCAGTCCATTTTATGTTTTAAATTCTCACTAAATAATGATAAAAAGAACTTTCTCGATTTGACAAAAGTTATATAACAAAAATCTGTAGCAAACATTATATCCAATGGAAAAAACTTTCTTTAACTTAATAATGGAGATCCTGATCAACAGGTTAAGGAAAGAAAAAGAAATTAAATGTAAGAATTGGAAGGAAAGAGATAACCCTTTTTGTTTTCCTCATGATGTTATCAGATATAAGATGAATCTATAATATCAGATTGTATTTCCCAATGTTTGCATGAACTGACTAGAAATTTAAGAAATAATAACAGAACAAACCATAAAGTGTCTGGTATTTAACTG
Organism: Acinonyx jubatus; assembly: GCF_027475565.1. Taxonomy (NCBI): domain Eukaryota; kingdom Metazoa; phylum Chordata; class Mammalia; order Carnivora; family Felidae; genus Acinonyx; species Acinonyx jubatus. The sequence goes on along the minus strand of NC_069396.1, from coordinate 12,300,118 downwards.
AAGCCATTTGTAGACTCTCTACTAGAGATCTAAATAAAAGGAAAGATGTTCTGTAATCTTGCATGAGATCCAATATTATAAAGATGATAATCTTTCCTTCTCATTGATTTATAAATTCAGTGCTATTCCAGTAACTATGGAGTAATAGATTACCCCAAAACTGATGAGCTTAAACAACAGTAATCATTCTCTCTATTTTTGTGAACCAGTAATTTGAGAGCAGCTCTTTCAGGCATTTTTGGCTTTTTGGCCTCCCATGAGGGTGCAGTCAGATGGTGGCTGTGGATGGGACCATCGCAAAGGCTTTTCTAGTCATGTACCCTGTGTTTGGTCTGGGAAGACCCCAGGAGTTGGGGGTGGGGACACCTGGGGCCCTTGGGCATCTCTATTTATGAGTACTTTACACATGATTTCCCCAGCATGGTGCCTTCAGGGCACCTGGACTTCTTACATGTTAGTTGAGGGATCCCACTGCCCTTGTCCCAAGAGAGAGCCAGATGCATGCCATATTACCTTTTTTTGAACCTAGCCTTGGAAGTCCCCTGGCATCATGGCTGTGCACCTCTGCACATGACTAGTTGAGGCAGATACGAAGATCACTCTACATAGAAGGGAAAGGAACCTAGACCCCATCTGTCGATTGAGGAGTGTTAATATCACATTGTAGAAAGAGTGTGTGGGGTGAGATATATATTGGCACAAGTCTCTTTGGAAAATATAGTCTGCCACAAGTACAGTTCTCCTTGGGGCTCTAACTGGATTTTTTTTTAATCTTTTATTGTTAAATGCATTTGAAGTAACAAAGTCAACTTTTAGAAAAAAGAGAAAAGGGGGACTTTTACACCAGATATTATGAGCTATCGAACTGTAGTACTAAAAGCAGTATAGTGTCTATGCAAGAATAGGTAAACCAGACAAAAATGGAATGAAGATCTCAAAGATAGACCCAGTGGGACCATAATTTGGTATAAAGGGGCACCGTGAATCTGTGAGGAAAGGATGGATTGCACATTAGATAGTGTTAGGATAATTGACTTACTAGATGGAAATACACAAACCGGATCTCCACATAATGTCACATAAAATTCTAGAGGAATTAAAAGACCTAAATGAGAGTGGTAACACCACAAAATTAATACAGGTCCACCTTTTCTTATCCACAAATCTGCAACCCAGAAAACTCTGAAAACTGGAAGCTCTTTCATAACCCACATGGCGGCAAAACTTAGTTGAGATTAGGCTGTTTATTTGTAATCATTTATTTATCCTGCTTGTGTGAACATCACAGATTTCATTGCAGTTTTTTAAAAAAACTTATCATATGGGGTAGGAGGGAGGGGAGGGTGGGTGATGGGTATTGAGGAGGGCACCTTTTGGGATGAGCACTGGGTGTTGTATGGAAACCAATTTGACAATAAATTTCATATATTGAAAAAAAAACAACTTATCATAAAACTTGCAAATATTCAGAAAAATTAAAATGATATCACAGTGGACACCCACATGTCTAATACCTGAACTCAACACTTAGCATTTTTGCTGTATTTGCTTTATCTATATATGTGTGTATATATATATAGATTTTTCTTTTCTTTTCTTCCTTCCTTCTTTCCCTCCCTCCCTCTTTCTTTCTTTCTTTCTTTCTTTCTTTCTTTCTTTCTTTCTTTCTTTCTTTCTTTTTCTTTCTTTCTTTCTTCCTGCTGAACCATTTGAAATAAGTTGCAAACATTGTGAAACTTTACATACTACTTACTACTACTATAGGTAGTATAAGAGAAAGGACAAGAGAAAGGACATTTTCCTACAGAATCACCATATAATTGTCACACTTTTAAAATTTAACAGCAATTCCATAATATCAATACCCAGTCCATATTCAGACTTCCCCCATTTATCCCCAGAATGTTTTTCCCCCACTCAATAAATGTTTATTGAGCATTGGAACATTATTTATTGTTCATTGAACAATGTGTAGTGAACATGATTGAACAGCTGCTATTATAAATCACTATGGAAAATACAAAAATAAATTTAAAAAACTAAATAAACTAGGCATGTTCACTATCCTCAGGAACAATCTAGTGTGGGAGATACAAACATACACAAAATACCATGCAAGGCAGACTGCGGATAAAACTCTGTAAGACATAGGGTCATTGATTCCTTCTGGAAGGGTGTTCCTCCCACTGTAGCATGTTGGGGGAAGTGCCAACTCCCTGGTCCTAACCCAGATCCCTCTCTGCTCAATCTTCAGATTCGAATTTGAAGGATATTTGGTCTCAGACCAAAAATATATTTGTCAGCTGTCTTTACTGAACTAAGATTTTTAGTCAAGGTTCATGCATTACATTTGGTGGTTGGTCTGTTTCTTTAATTTCTCTTGATTCACAGCTCTGTGTGTGCATGTGTGTGATACTGACATCTTATAAAGACCAGAACCAACTGACTTACAGAATGTCCCTCATTCTGGGTTTGTCTGATTGTTTCCTTGTGGTATCATTTACTTTGTTTCTCTGTCTCTACCTTCCCTGGTATTTCAGTATAAACTGGAAGCTGGGTCTAAAGGCTTGATTGATTTCAGCTTAAACATTTTGGTGAAGAATGTAGGTGTTCTTGCTGCATACTTTGTATTGTATCACATAAGGAGACAGGTACTGAATGTCAGGTTTTTCTACCATTAGAGTTCTGTTAAGTTTGATCATATGGTACGATCGTGACCGCCAAGGCTTCCCCTGGTGAAGGTATACTTTTTCCCTTTGCAGTGAGCAACTTACTACCAGGGCTATTGTGACTTGCAGGTGTCCTCTTCTCTGGCAACAGAATGATTTTATCATTCTAATGATAAAATTTAATCGTTTTCATATCTATTGATGATCCTTGCCTGAATCAATTATTTCTTTGGTGGGTCACTTCAAAACTATTAACGTGTAATTATGTGGGGCTGTCCCAGACGTTAATAGAGGCATTGCATAACATCACCTTTCTTAAGTCTGGAACAGTCTCAATTCCAAAACTCCCAGGCCCCAAGGTTTGTAGATGTGGGATTATAAAGAAGTAGGAGGAAAAGTAGAATGTCTTTGTGTCACAGGAACAAGGAAGAACTTTTTCAAGCACAAAAAGGCAAAAACGTAGTTGGTATTTAAAGCCTCCATACTCAGAAGGGAGAAGATGTAGAAAGAGAATAGTAGAGGGTCAGGACTGAGCTGTGGGCATCAACTATTATCCTGGGGTTGGGAGGAAGAGGAGAAAACAAAACAGGAGCCAGAAGGAGCCACTAGCGGGGTGAGAGGAAAGCCAAAAGAGTACAGCACGGAAGCCAAGTAAAGAGAGCATGTCAGAGAGGAGCGCTGGCCTGGCTTGTGCCCCTGGGAGAGCCCGTGCAGATGAGGACCCAAAAGCGACTCGTAGGTTTGGTGGCACCAGGCCAGCGGTGCCCTTGATGAGCCATTTTGACGGAGTGGTGAAGGCAGAAGTCTCATGGAGGTGGGTGTGGGGTGAGAGGGAAGAGACAGGCATTAACAAGTATGGACAACCTTTTGGAGGAGTTTGGATGCAAAATGATGAAAAAAAAAAAAACGGGAGATAGCTGTCAGGGGAAGCTGAGTCAAGAGAAGGCATTTTTCCAAAATTGCTGAAATCCCAGCATATTTGTTTGCTGATGGGAATGATTCAGTAAAGAGCAAAAAAGTAAAACAGCCACATTCCGAAAATCATGATCCACGTTTCACGAGCACATCTATAAAGCGGGGTGTGCACGTAAAGTACATTAAAGGGTACCTCCTGGAGCAGAAGGTCTGCAGGGAGGCGAATGGAATGACTTGAGGGCGAAAGGAAACGAGATAGGCCTTGCACAGGCCCGTGGGCCATGAACTGTGGGCTGTGTTAAATCGGCCTCGGCAACCAGAGGGCAGGAACAAAGATCAGCAAAGAGCAGCGTGATGTCTCTGACCTGTTGCAGTGACACCACCAGTCAGCCAGCCCCCCACCCACAGACATGTGAGGTGACAATTAGGTCATTTGTAAAGTCTCAAAATGCTCCCTTTCCCTGGAAACTGCCGATGTGTGCCCTCCATCCTAAGGAGGGAGCAAACCGAGAAAGAGGAAAACCTGGAATCCTGGGAAGGGGATCTAGCAAAGGAGGAGATGGTAAGATGGTGATGTCCTTCTAGGATGTAGACGACACTGTTATTAATACCTCCGGGAGTTCAGCTGGGGACTTTTTACTTGTAGCCTTGTACCCTTTTGTGGTAGGTAGAAGTTGTGTTGTAAGGTATCTGTGTCTTAACCAAGCAGTTTTACTATGTGAGATTTACCCAAAGGATGATACTGGACACAGTGCCCAAGATACTCAGGTGCTGTCGTGATGTAGTGTTGTTTCTAATACTGAAAAACTGGGGACTGCCTAAATGTCTATCTGTTGGAAATTAGCTAGAGAAATTATATCTCCGTACAACGTAACCATTTCATAAAAGAGATGAGGGAAGTTGTATTATTTCCATGTAAAGAAAATATATTTTAAATGAAAAAGCAGGGGTGTGTGGGTGGCTCAGTCGGTTAAGCAGCCGACTCTTGATCTCGGCTCAGGTCATGATCTCAAGGTCGTGAGATCAAGCCCTGAGTCAGGCTCTGGGTGGGGAGCCTGCTTAGGATTCTCTCTCCCTCTCCCTTTGACCCCTCCCTCACTCTTGAACACGGGCTTTTCTCTGTTTCCTTCTTTCTCTCAAAAAAAAAAAAAAAAAAAAGCAAGCAGATTTCAGGGTGCTTCCTGGCTCAGTCAGTAAAACCTGTGACTCTTGATCTTGGGGTCATGAGTTCAAGTCCCACTTTGGGCATGGAGTCTACTTTAAAACAAAGCAGATTTCAAAATCCTGGAGATGGCATGATTTAAAAAAAAAAATGAAAGTATAAATATCCAGAAATATATTTTACAAATAAAAACCTATTGACCTACACTGGGGAAGAAAAGTATCACGTGAAACCGGTCTCAAAGTTTGGAGCCCAGTGCCCGCGTTCCTCAAGAGCACATTGCCCTGGGAAAGCCTTGAACTGGAAGAGCATGGCAGTTAGAATTAACGAACGTCTTATAACGTGCCTACATGACTGGGGGGCATCCCCACACGGTGCGCCATCCCCAGTGAAGGTACCTTGCCTGGCTGAGGTCCCCGTGTGCGTGGGGAGCAGCCCGCGGGGCAGCCGCGCTGGTGCAGCAAACCCCTTCCTCGGGAGGCTGCGCCGAGCTCTACTCCACACCTGCCGTTCCTTTTTCACAGATTGTCTCCTTGGTTGCTTTTGCCTTTTAAAGCCAAGCTCGAACATCGGTCAGTCCAAAAAGTGAAAGACCCAGTGACCTGGTTTTGGAGCGTGACCTCTGGAGGCAGAGCGCCCCAGGTGCATGCAAGGGCTTCCAGCACCAGCCGCCACCGTGAGTGAGTGAGTGGTTCTGGGTCCGGAGTCTGTGCAGCAAACTTCCACGTCCCCAGCCAGCCATCATGCCTCCCCCTGGGGCACGGAGTGTAATCTCCCTAATCCAAGTTTGAAATGTGGCCCTGGTGGCCGGGGCTGGAGAACACACTTCCCTTGTCACCCTGTGTCCATTTCCTTCCTTGTGTGAGCCTCTTTTCTGTCTGCCAAATGGACCCGAGGCTGCCTCACCAAGTTAATTTGGATGCACTCAAAAATGCGAGGGTCCACTCCCACCTCCCCAGTTCCATTCAGCACATGGATGGAACCGAGCTGACACCTGAGGAGAACCAGTGGGGCCGAAGAAAGTGAGAAAAGGCGTACTTCCTGCCTCTCGTTAGCCAGAGAGGTGAACGGCTTGTCTTACCATCTGAGTGAAGGTTAGCCAAAGGCAAGATGTAGCCTTTTAGCAACACCACTTTCCAGCTAAGAGAAACAAGAACAAAAGGAAAGAAAGTAAGAAGAGTTGCTTTGCAGATAGATATCTACAGTTTGGGAACTTCATTTTTTTGTTTTGGTTGGGTTTTTTGCTTGGGATCTCAGCGTATGCACTGTAAATATTATTCCTAGCTGTGCCCTTCTACTTCCAGTATCCGTAGTATTTGCGCTCATGTTTAAGTGTGGTTTTTTAAATATTATTTTCCCTCAGGGCCCAGGCGGGGATCCTCAAACATTCTCCTAGAGTGGGCTTATCTGTTCTTGTGGCTTTTTTTTTTTTTTTTTTTCCTGTTTTAAGTTGATTCTACCCTCATGAACATCCCCAGTCCACATCTTCCCTCTGGGCCTCAGCTCCTACACCAAACACGCCAGCTGTCGCCACTTGAATGTCTCTCAGAGTCCTCAAGACTTGGTGTGTTCAAAACTGCCCATCATCTTCATCCCCACCCCCTTCCCATAACCCGTCCTCTTCCTAGGATTCATACCTTCATAAAAACCACTGTTTACCCACTTCCTGATGCCAGAAACTTGAGCGTCATTGTTAACTACTCCTGCACCCGTTCTTCTAACTTCTAAGATAACAAACCCCAGAGTATGAACCCCTTAGAGATCTTTTCTCCCAGGGTTGGGCACAATATATAAGAGGAAGCAGAAAGTTTTAGTAATCAAGATAATAATTGTTCAGGGTCACGTTGACCAGATGTCCCTCCTGGATTCTGAGTCTGCCAGATGGCCCATTGGGCAGCCAGTCCGGAGGCCCCAGTGGCATAGGGACCTTAATGTTTGCCAGGGGTTGGCCCACACCTGCTTTTCTCCATTCACACCATTTTGGGCCTGAGTGACTGCAGCAACCCCCTAATTGCTGTGCAGGCTTTCAGACCAACCCAGTCCATTTACTGCACTGTGACCAGAGTAGTGTTTCTAAAATGTTCTAAAATCCAGAGTTTCTGAATAGTTTGTAGTATTCCGGAATGAGGCACCTAAGTTCTCAGTGTGCCTCACAAGGCCCTATCAGATCTGATCCCTATCTCCCTCTTAGCTCTCACATTTTTTTTTTTTTGCCATTCTACCTGTCAACATTTTTTTAAAAATGAAACTTTTTAAAAATTACAGTTTAATGTACATACAGAGAAGTGCTTATATTACATTTTAAGTGTGCATTTTGATGAATTTTCACAGACTGAGCAACTCTGTAACCAGCATCCCACGAGACCCGCTCATGCCCCTTTCCAGTCACTGCCCCTCTAGCAGGTGACGGTCATCCTGACTTGTAAAACGTGGATTTGTCTTATAATTGTGCTTTAATTAGATAGAATCAGAAACCATATGCTCTTATGTCTGTTTCCTTCCTCAACAGTATGTTTGTGAGAATGCGTCCGTATTGTTAGGTGCGTAGTCATAGACCTTCCATTTGCTTTGCTGCAGTAGTTTTCCATTATACGAATACACTACTTTTTTTATGTGTCCGTTTGCTCTTATCCTCGAGCTGTGTAACAAAATAGCCCCAAACTAGAAGGTGTAAAATAACCATTATGCTCACAGATTCTGTGGCTCTGGTATTTGCTTGGGGACAGCAGGAGCAGCTTGCCTCTGCCTCCTGATATCTGGGGCTTCGGCTGGAAAACCGGCTGGCTGGGTACTGTGTCTTGATGGTCTGTTCACTCACATGTCTGGCTCTGGCTGAGACCTCAGTTAGGGCTCTCAGCCAGAACGCTAATGCGTGAGGCCTCGATGTTTGGCCTGTGCTTCCTTGCAGCATGGCAGCTGGGTTCCAGGGGGAGGGTCCTGAGACACAGCGAGGTGGCAGCTGAATCTCTTGTATGACAGCCTCATGCATCATAGCATCTCCACTCGACTCACTTGGTCAGAACAGTCACAAACCCGTCCAGGTTTATGGGAAGAGAAAAGATTCCAGAGCTTGGTGAAGACCGGCAAGGTTCTGCAAGTGTATGTGGGACTGGGAATACTCCTAAGGCCATTTTTGGAGAATACAGTCTGCTACTCCATGCGACTGGTGATGGGTTTTTACCTTTTTGATCCAGCCACACTGATAATTTTTTTAGTTCTTTGAGAGAACAGTCCTCAGGCCTTCTGCTCGCCCAACCTAGCTGCCTGGCTGCCTTCTACTTACCCTTTAGTCTCAGCTGAGCCGTGCCTGCTTACCAGAAACCTCTCTGACGTCACTGCCTCCTCAGCCCCCAGCCTCAAGATCTCAGGGAGGGCTCTGCTGCCAGCTGCATTTGGCACGTTGTCCTGTCCCTGTCCTAGCAGTGATGATGAGGTGGTCCCCCTGCCTGCATACCCATACATATGCAGCCCCCATCAGAGTTTAAGCTTCATGAAGGAGCGCTTTCTGCCTTGTATGCCAATCAGTGACTGGCACTTATATGCCAATCAGTGCCTGGCACTTAGCAGTTGTGGGTTGAGAGCCTCCCATCAGATCCCCTTCTTTTTCTGGTAAGAAATGTAACCAGAGCTGTGACATGAGTCATCCAGCCGGAAGTAGGTGCCTCTGGGACCAACACTCCCAGGTCCACACTCTGAGGAGAGGCGTTGTAGCGGATGGGCCTCCTTTTGAGCCACCCCCACACCTTCACCTCTGAAAGGCAGGGGCTAAAGTGACAAAGCCCAGGTGCTGCCATTCGTCATACCCTTCCCACGTGGAGACAGCAAAGACAAGTGAGGCCTCCTCTCCCGTCCCGAGTCCTGGACCATTTGTCAATCAGCTAGCTATTTGGGTGAAAGATACTGTTAGAGAAATTGAGGCCAGGCTGCTTTTCACAAGTATTGATGGTTTGCTGGGTTCTGTTAATAGCGCTTTTTTTTTTTCCTTTCTTTGTGTGTGTGTGTGTGTGTGTGTGTGTGTGTGTGTGTGTGTGTGTCTCCCTCTGGAGCAGAGGTTGAGTTAATACTGTTGCTCAGTTTGTGGCATTTTATCATTGGTCTGGGCAAGGCCGTTCTCTTGGTTTTATTCATTTGTACATTGATTTACTCCCTTTTACTCCTAGTCTTCATCCCCCTCCACAGCCAGCCATGCACACGTTTATTCTCTTATTGGTGTATCGTGAGTTGTTACTTTGTGTGCATATGCGTAGTTTTCATTTTTGTTTTTGTGTGTGGATTTTAGTTAATCATGTGCATATGTTTTTTAAGTGAAAATGCTTTGTTTCTTTGTTTTAATTTGGCGCTGTGTTCATATCTATCCTGTGTGTATGTTCCGTCCACTGCTGATGCCTGCTGCATACTGCCTCATAGTGTCCATGCTCTGCACGGTTCTTATCCATTTATCGTCGAGGCTGCCTGAAGCCCACTGCTACCCGACTGGATGCTATAGCGAACATCCTGTGCTGTCTTCTGATTGGCCTCTGGGAAACACCCAGAGGTGGCCTGGGAAACATACCCCAGTGGTGGGGTATACCAGCGAACTTTCTAGGATTATTTCTTCTGAGGACTCAGAAGAGACGATTGTGTTTCATTTCTCTATTGTCTCCTAAATGCTAGGAAGATAGGTTGCTTAGACCACCCAGCTTTTAGCCTAGCTCTGCAGTCTCCCGGCGACACCACCCAGAGACAAAGGTTGGGGTTTTATTCTCTTGTGGGGCAGTTTGAAGTCTGAGTTTCTTCACTTGAATTGTTCAAAATCCCATTGCTCCTTTTGTGTCCATGTGTACAATAAGCCGCGGCTGCCGAGTTCTATCCTGATACCCTGTTGTCCATGACTGTTTCTAGAGTCCTGTATGGAGGCAGCTCCATACAGGTATAGTGCCAAGAGGCCAGTCAGTGGAGTCAGGCAGGCACAAGCACACATTTGCCTTCCCCATGTGTGTGCTCGCCCCATCCATGAGCTATGGGGACCCACATGCAAGCACATAGCACAGAACCTGTCCAGGGGCAATTCCCACTCTCCCTTCTAGGCTCCCCTCTTATGAGACATGAAAGCCCCTGGTAAGAGTGTTGAAAGAGCACAGTGTCTAATGGGTGTTGATCTATTAAAATATTTGTTACCACATTGTGAATTATTTATAGATGGACCTATGTCTGGAATTTGTTTCCAAAGAATCTGGGTGCCTGGAGGAGTGGGTTGGGGTAGAGATCAGGTGACTATATAATTTATTGTCTAGTCCCAGGCATGTTTGAGACTGAAGAGGAGCTCTTAATTACACCAGGACAAGCTTAAACTGAGATTGTCTAGGCAAACCAAGACCTGGATACCCTAAGAGAAAATGAGACAGAATTGACCCTGAGTTGATCATTGTTGAAACTAAGTGATGAGTACCTGGAAGCCCATTATTTTCTATTTTTTGTTTGTCTGAAAAATTTCCATAATAAAGAGGGTTGGTTTTTTTTTTACATTTTTAAATGTTTTATTTATTTTTGAGAGAGAGAGAGTGAGCAGGAGAGAGGCAGAGAGAGAGATGGAGACACAGAATCTGAAGCAGGCTCTGGGCTCTGAGCTGTCAGCACAGAGCCCGACGCGGGGCTCAAACTTACAGACTGAGAGATCATGACCTGAGCCGATGTCAGATGCTTAACTGACTAAGCCACCCAGGTGCCCCCATTTTTTTTAAGGAAATCTATCTATTAGCTAAAGCATTCCAAAGTCCTCACTTTCCGGGAAATGGTTATGGGGACCCTAGGCAGTCCCTGCAGGGGGCAGAAAGGTCACCGCTCTTCCACCTACAGGCACTTCCTCGCGGGGAGGAGGAGGTAGCGAGGTCCTGCCTGCTCTCATTGGTAGGAGAAATGAGAAACCAGAGGGTGTTCAGCTCAACATAACTTGGTTTAGCACGGGCGCAGGGCTGACCTCTTTCTGGCCCCCAGGACTTTCAAGCCCTGCCCACGTGGCAGCCCGAGCGGAGCCGTCCACATCCGCTGCACACCACACTCGCGGTAGCAAGGGTGCCTGCGCTCTGTGCACCCGCACATGTGATTACTATCAACACCCTGTGTCAGAACCACAAGTTGGGCAGGAAGCAGCGTGACCGCAGTGGGTTTTTAACTAACATTCGGTCTCACAAACACTTCACCATCCTACTTAACTCTCACTGTGGTATGGCAGTTGGTGGAGCCCTGAGTGGTGGAAGGTAGCCTCCGCTGGGAATGGACTCAAACAACAGTGTAACATACTCTTAATTTGTTATTTCTTTCCAGTTGTACAGCTGGGCCTCTTTCCACAGTTCCATGAAGTGTGATATTCATTCATCCAGCAGATATTTTCAAGAGTCTGTCATATGCCATGGTCTGGGAACACAGCAGGAAAAGAAAAAGACTCTGCCTTCAAGGAGCTTATATTGTAATGGGGGTGACAGATAGCCGGCACAGCGGTGGTGAATGCTAAGAAGAAAATAAAACACATTGGGCTGGGGAGGGTGGATCGAGATTGGTGTCTGTTAGAGGGGTTGTCTAAGGAGGTGAGAGGGAACTAGCAGATGTCAGAGGAAAGGGCATCATAGGGGACCAAAAAGCAAGTATAACAACGTGGTGGGGGCAGGTGGAGGAGGGTCACCTTTCTCAAATGCTGCTGATTGTTGGAGAATTGACTTTAGGATAGCACCATGGAGAGGTCCTTGGCAATCTTGGTAATGGCAGTTTTGGGGTTTGGGCCAGTTCAAAAGGAAAGGAAGGAGAGGAAGTGAAGAAGGCAATCGCAGATAACTCCTTGTTGGTGTTCCTCATTGTAAATGGGGCAGTTGCTGAAGGTGTGGGTGATAATGAGAGTGTTGTAGAAGCTGGGGACTAGCACATGTATGCGGACTCGGTAGAGAGGGAAAATGTGTTTTTGGTTTTTTTTGTTTTTTTCAATTTTTTTTTAACGTGTATTTTTGAGACAGAGAGAGACAGAGCATGAACGGGGAGGGTCAGAGAGAGGGAGACACAGAATCTGAAACAGGCTCCAGGCTCTGAGCTGTCAGCACAGAGCCCGACGCAGGGCTTGAACTCACGGACTGCGAGATCATGACCTGAGCCGAAGTCGGCACTTAACCAACTGAGCCACCGAGGCGCCCCGGGAAAATGTGTTTAGTGGAACTTGTAAGTGGCCCTCTGGTATGCTTTAGTAAATGTTAAATGACCCTGATCATGAGGTAGGGAGCCCTGGAAGGCCTGGTTCAGTTTTCTCTTTCTCTTGGCAGTCCCTCTTCTCCATACTAAAAGTAAGTCCTAAGTGTTTGCACTGTTCTCAAAATATCTCAAAATAGTGGATAATCTTTTATCTGTAATCTTTTATTATACAAATGGTTCTGAACTTTGGGGTTACAAACCTAAACCCTTTTGACAGTCTATGGATCTGTTCCCCAGAAAAAAACATACCTGCCACAGAACCTGGCATATTATTTCAGGTTGATGGATCCTATGGTGTCTATTCTAGAAGTGTTCAGGTCAAGAAGCTGCATGTTCAGTGCATCCACTAGACAGTCACTTAAGGCTAGGAAAATGGCAGAAAGAATAAGAACTCTGTGGCCTTGTTATCTCTCTTCTTCCCTAATAGATTATCAGTTCCTCGAGGGTAGAAATTATATTCAGTGTTTCACCATGTTTCCTAACCCCTTAATAACTAGAGTAAAAATGAATGGACAGACAGACTGACCCACTTGGTTGCTCATCCTATTTGAGTGTGGCAGATGGCTGGCCTCAAGAGAGGATATCATGCTGCAGTAATTTTTAGTAGAGTCAGGGAACCCCAGCTACTTCCCCCTTTTAAAATTCAATCCTTTAGGAGAATAACCATGTCTCCTAAAATATTTTGCATTCATTTCCTATTACTGCTATAACAACTTATCACAAATTTGATAACATAAATTTACTCTTACATTTTTGGAGGTTAAAGTCTGAAATGGTCTGACTGGGCTAAAATCAAGGTGTTGGCAGGAATGCATTTCTTCTGGAGGTTCTAGAACAGAAGCCGTTCCCTCACTCTTTCCAGCTTGTAGAGGCTCCTGCTTGTCTTGACTCAATGGCATCTTCCATTCTTCAAAGCCCACAGCCTAGCATCTTCACATCTGACTCTGATGTCTGCTCCCCTGATTCTCAGGTCAGTCTCATCCCCTTCGAAGGAGGAGACTTGTGATTACACTGGGCCTCCCTGGTTAATCCAGGATAATCTTCTGTTCTAAGATCCTTAAATTATCCCATCTGTGAGCCCTTTTCGTCATGGAAAGTAACATTCCCAGGTATCCGGGATTAGGATCTGGACGTATTTGGGGGACCATTATTCTGCCTGTCACACGCTTGTATGGCTTTTTACACATATGTTTTTGTTAATGGCTAGGCTGGCCAAAGAAAAAAATGGGGAGCTCACGGAGGCTAGGTGACTTGGCATTGGCGACGTCACTTGGGACTTGAATGCCAGAATTTTGAGTCCAGACCCATGTTGTTCCGTTCTGTTTGGTTGCTTGTTTTTTTGTTTGTTGATTCTTTTGTCTTCCACGGATTTCATTAAGTGATATTTATGGGTATTTAGGTTCCCGATGCCAATATTTTGTGAAGGGATGTACTGACTTGAAATGAGGGGATGTTAAAATCTGTGCAAAAATAGTCACCAAGCCAAAAATGTCAGCATGCAGAAGGACTTCCCAGTTTATGTGGTCCTCCCATTTCATACATGCGTGTAAGGCGCAGTACAGGGTCAGCCTGCTGGCTTGACATCTTGTCCACTGACATACATGTGATTCTATATGTCACATCATATCACGGTGTTTGGCTGCCCTGCCAGCCAGATTACGTTTCCCTAGGAGACCCCTGACTTTCTTCACCTGGCACTGGTACCGTGAATAGGGATTTGTGAGGTATTGCCCTGTTTCTGCCACCACGTCGGAGTGTCTTCCTCTTGCTGTCCCCTCTCCCTCTCCCCTGTTTATCTACCAGACTCAAAGTAATCTGAACCAGAGATGAAGAAAACCAGTCCAGTAGCACACTTTATATGTCTTGATAGTGGTCATACACTATTTTAGGAAGCTTAGAATTGATGATCCTTCTGGCTCGTGCTTTGTGTCTGGAGGGTCCCTGGGGAATCCTTTTTGAACTCATTGGTTGGTCGGTACCTCAGAGCTCTCCAGGGTCTTTCCATCTCCTCCTCTGTGGTACTCACAGCCGTGGATGACAGAAAAGCAAAGGCTGAAGCATGAAGGTCTTCTCTTACCCTTATGGTTGGTTCCCTTTGATAAGATGGATCGCTCTACTGCTGTCAGACTATCAAAACAGCCCCATTCTGTTCTTCGGCTTCTTCCTCTTTAGATTCTATTTCAAAGCACAGTTGTGGCCTCAAGGACTGTGTCCTCTGAGTCCTTGCTTCCATCTACCTCTGTGTTGGAGGTACAGCTAAGCAGAGGATGCCCTGCTGGGAAGGGGCCAGGTCTAGGCCCAGGCAAGAAGCCAGCCAACATTCACTCTGCCAAGTAACCGAGCTCAGCCTGCAGAAGTGCTGCGTGCCAGGGCCCAGGCTGGAGGGGGTAGTTGTTAGGAAGGGAGTACCGCAGCACGCGCTCTGCATCCTGAGAGGACACTGGGAGCTGCGGAAGAGCCTGCCAGCAGACCTCCAGGAAGGCCGGGGCTGTCGGCATCGATAGGGCCAGGCAAATGGTGTTTTTCACAATGAGCAGTCACTTAGCTGTTTAGTGTCACGTCCATTTGCCTGGTGAGTCGGATTCTGGTTGAACATGATATAGTCGTACATTCAACTGTTTTCCTTCTCTCCAAGTGACATTCCCATCAGCCATATGGACGCTAGGGTAGACAGTGCCTTCAGAAACTCAGAAATAAACTATTGATTCTGTATAGATTTTGTGTGAGACTCTCCTTCTCTGTCCCTTCCCTTACTCTCCTTTTCGTCTCCAATTCCACCTCCAAAAGCATACATATGCACACTTTAGTTAAAAAAAAAAACAACAACAAAGTTCGTTAAAGGTTCATTTTTAAATAAATCAGTCAAGACCCCAGGACTTGAAAAAGAGTATAAACAGGGGAGAACCAGGCCAGTGATAGGGTGATTCTCAGCACAGTCCTGGCTGTGGGCACTGCTGTGAATGACAGTAGACCTGCGCGGCTGGTGTCCTGCTCAGACGGTGTCCCCCTCTGGAATTGGAAGAAGTGAGGCCCCCTTCTGTTGCTAATCAGTCCACAGATCCTCTGCAGGTAATAACTTCCCTTTTTGCCTCAAGACCAGATTTTATTGTTCCCTTTGTCTTTTTTGAGGTGACCCACATCACCTTGGCCCCTCTCATTGCTGTTGAGTTTAGGAAGAAAAGGCTGAGGATTTCTGCCCACTCCTAAGAGTGTTCTCTGGCATTGCCCAGACACTGGAAAGCCCACTCCAACAGTGGCTACGGGTATCGGGTCCAAGGCCCATAGGTGTGTGGTATACAAAGGATTGGAATGAAGTTGGGGCAGCCAATGAGAGGAAAGCATGGTATTCAGCTAGTAACTAGTCATTTCCTGGCCGGACCTGTTTCTCCCGTTGCCTAGCTTTTGGGTGATCACTAATATCTAAGAATTTAAAGAAATTCTGGCTTGACTCTTTAGATATTAGATCATCTTCCTCTTATAATCCATGATCCATCCTTTAAATAAGACCTCTCTAAAACAAAAGCCAAATGTTCACCTGGAGTCTACATGCATGCTTTTCAAATCATGATTGGATGCCCCTGAACTTGCCTAAGCATGGTAGCCAGGTGACAAAGGATTATAATTTGACACTGATCTTTCCTGGCTCCTAGTTGGGGACTTGATCACGCTCACTCTAAGGCTTTTTTCTGTATTCATACCTCAGGCTCGGGTCGTCAGACCCTCAGGTCCCCACTTAACCCTCTCCCCAACACTCCCTCCTAAACAGACCTTTTAGGGCCTCTGTCTGGAAGAAATGGGTTAGAGTGTCAAAGGGAACAGAACTAATTAGTAGCCGTAGCTCTGGTTCCTGGCAAATGCCTTTCCTATTCTTCACTTGACTGGAATGCTGCTGTCGGGCTCCACCTGCCTAGAATTGCTGTAGCAGTAGGGTGGGTTTGATGTCATCAGGCACATATCCATGCACACAGATCTTCCCTTTGTTCCCTCTGTAGATATCTTCATTGAGCCTGTTTTCATTTGCAGCAAATGAACAGGAATACTACATGTATTGGGTATATGATTGGGATTCATTCTGTATATATTTTGTTTATTTGTTTGTTTGTTTATTTAATGTTTATTTCTGAGAGAGGGAGAGAGACAGACAGACAGACAATGCGAGCAGGGCAGGGGCAGAGAGAGAGGGAGACACAGAATCCCAAGCAGGCTCCAGGCTCCAAGCTGTCAGCACAGAGCCCAACGTAGGGCTCAAACTCATGGACCGTGAAATCATGACCTGAGCTGAAGTCGGACGCCCAACCGACTGAGCCACCCAGGCGCCCCCAGTCCGTATATATTTTTAAATACCCATATATGTATTTTTCATATATTCACTGATTCTAAGGCACATACATTTCACAATTTACCAACTCGAAAATCAAGATGTGTCATTTGTCACATCTTAAAATTATAATTGGCAGGAGTTTTTTCCTCTCTTGAAGGTTCATAACGGTGTCTTTAAATGGATGACCATCTTAGAGTCCACAAAATATACTATGTAGGGTCAGCTCATTTTCCATTTCTTTGCCTGAAGAATTTGTGAGTTTCCTCAACTAGGCAGATGTTAACAGTAAGCCTCAGTATATTTGAGCTGTACTGAGTACAGCCTGGTAAAATGGCCACTCCACGTTCCACATGACTTTTTCTCTGCACAGAACACTCGCACATCCGTCTTTGATTGGGCTTTAGAACAGTGTTGGGCACTATGCAGATACTGCTAAGTGTCTTGCACCAGACCACCTGGCTAGTGACTGGGAGAGCCTGGTTGTTCTGACTCCTGATAGGATTTTCTTTCCTTCAAATCCGTCAGCCTAGAATCCAGAAACAGCAAAAATATTTTGGGGGTGGAATATACTGTGCTTAGAGTAGAGAATGGAGAACACTACTGAGAGAATCTTTATAGTAGGTAAAAATTGAGAATCTAAACACCCACAGAAGAAAAGAGCTAAGCACATTGTCACTATAGAATGCATAGACATTGAGAATGACAAGTACGCGGATTGTTGCTGATGCAAGGAACTCTGTATACTTAAAAAGCAGAATATGAATATCCAAACAGAGAGGATTCTGGGAAGATAGTGGCTGGAATGCACGTCTCATCTTTTTGACTTCCAGTGCCAGCTGTTTACCTCTTCCAGCCAAGCAGGGGATGGGCGGCCACGGCCCAGAAGGAGTTAGAAAGGCCGAGCTCCTGAGAAAATGCCAAGACATAGAAGTGATGGAAGAGATGAGAGACCTAGAAGATGTAACCACGACATTTGTCATACAATTAATAGTAATACTAGAAGGAGGAAGAGGTAGAGGCAGAGTGTATTAGGACAGGTTAGAGCTAGATTTATAATGTCGTAACAGTGCCACAAGCTCAATAGTTTAACTCCACACATTGATTTTTTCCCCCCACACTGCAGTATCCAACAGGTCAAGGGGTGGGGGGCGTGGGGTGGTGGTCTGCTCGTTGGTCCTCAGGAAGCTGAGGTGGTAGAGGGTCCATCCCAATGCGGCGGTGCAGGTGTGTGGTGACCGTGAGCTAGTGCTTAAAGTCTGCTTGGCAGTGCATACGTCACTTCCACTTGCATTTCACTAGTCCAGGCAAATCACAACCCACCTTTACCTTCAAAGGGAGTAAGCAAGCGCAGTCCTACTATAATGTATAGCTGGAAGGACGAATGCCAGAAATACTTGGTGAACGGTACTCATGACTTACCACTGGGGGAAATAACTAAGGCACATCTAAGCATATCCTGGTAAAATAACTGAACTCTGAGGATGAAAGGAAAAATCTTTCAAGTTTTCAGGCCAAAGGAACATACCATTTACAAAGGAAAAAGAATCACACTGGTATCACATTTTCTATTTGCAACACCAAGAAGCGAGACTATGGCAGAAGTTTATCTGTAGACCGTTGAGGGAGAAAAGGAAAGCAATTCAATGATCTTATACTCAGACTTTTATTCAACATAATACTGGAAGTCCTAGCCAGAGCAATTAGGTAAGAAAAAGAAACAAAAGTCATCCAAATTGGAAAGGAACAAGTAAAACATCAGATGACATAACGTAAAAACCTCTAAAGGGGCACCTGGGTGGCTCAGTCAGTTAGGTATCCTACTCTTGATCTCAGCTCAGGTTTTTGGGGTTTTTTTTTTTTGTTTTTTTAAGATTTATTTATTTCGAAAGAGAGAGAGAGAGGGAGGGAGAGAAAATGCAAGAGGGGAGAGGGACAGAGAGAATCCTAAGCAGGGTCCACACTGCCAGTGTGGAGCCCAGTGCAGGGCTCGAACTCATGAGCCACAAGATCACGACCTGAGCCGAAACCAAGAGTTGGTCGCTCAACTGACTGAGCCACCCAGGTGCCTTTTTAAAGTTTTTAAATTTTTAAAGTTTTTAAAATTTGTTTTCAGAGAGAGAGAGGGAGAAAACACAAGTGAGGGAGAGGCAGAGAGTCACCTCAGGTCTTGACCTCAGGGTCATGAGTTCAAGCCCCACATTGGGACCTGCTCTGGGCACGAAGCCTACTTAAAAACAAAACAAAACAAAAAAACAAAACCACTCTAAAGCCTCCACCAAAACACTGTTATACCTAATAAACAAATTCAGTAAAGTCAATGAAATATCAGAAAAAGAAATTAAGAAAACATTCCCGTATACAGTAGCATCAAAAACAATTAAATACTTAGTAATAAATTTAAGAAGGTGAAAGATTTGTGCACTGAAAACTATAAGACGTTGATGAAAGAAATTGAAGAAGACACAAATAAACAAAAAAGTTCCATGTTTGTGGATTGGGAGATTTAATATTGTTAAAATGTGATCTACATATTCAATGCAATTCATATTAAAATTTCAGTGGCATTTTTCACAAAAATAGGAAAAACAATCCTGAAATGTGTATGGAACCACAGAAGACCCTGAATAGTCAAATCAGTCTTGACAAAGAAGAATAAAGCTGGAGGCATCACACTTCCTGATTTCAAACTATGTTACTAAGCTATTGTAATCAAAACAATATGGTATTTGCATAAAAACAGACACATAGACCAATAGAACAGAATAGAGGCCAGAAATAAACTCATGCGTATATGGTCAATTAATTTTTTACAAAGGTGCCAAGAATGCACAATGGGGAAAGGATAGTCTGTTCAGTAGTGTTAGGAAAATTGGATATCTCATGTAAAAGAATGACACTGGATCCCTATCTTAAACCATACACAAAAATCAGTTCAAAGTGGATTAAAGAATTTAGTACAAGACCTGAAACCTTAAAATCCTGCAGTGTATAATTGAAATTTGCTAAGATCTTAAGTATTCTCACCCAAAAGGAAAGGTAGATATATGAGGGGATGCATATGTTAACTCAGTTGTGGGAATGCTGTACAACATATATCAAATCATCACATTGTGCACTTTAAATGACACTGTATCCCTATCTTAAACCATACACAAAAATCAACTCAAAGTGGATTAAAGAATTTAGTACAAGATCTGAAACCTTAAAATCCTGCAGTGTATAATTGAAATTTGCTAAGATCTTAAGTATTCTCACCCAAAAGGAAAGGTAGATATATGAGGGGATGCATATGTTAACTCAGTTGTGGGAATGCTGTACAACATATATCAAATCATCACATTGTGCACTTTAAATGACACTTATTTGTTAATTATACCGTAATAAAGCTGGAAGAAAAAAAAAAAGAATCCTATACCCAGACAAGATCAGAATAAAAAAAAAAGGTATTTGAGCATAGACAGTGAAAGAGCCTGTCCCCGCTGTCACCTGTTGCCCCTGGTACTTAATGTGCTTATGACTTGGCCTTGACTGTTCTAACACACCAAGTCCTCTGCTCACCTGTCACCCTCAGAGGGGCCTTCCCTGACCACTGTAGCTAAATTGATGCAGGCACACATGCACACAACACACACACACACACATACATCTCACTGCTTGATACTTCTGGTGATTTATAATGAAAATTTCACATGTACAGAAAAGTTGAAAGAAGGTTAACTTCTACATCATTTTTATGCATTTCATTTTAATGTAGATGTCAGTACACACCCCTCTTAATGCTTTAGCATGTGTACCATTAACTACAGTTCAGTATTTGCTTAGTTTTTTTCTGGTTGAGGTAAAATTTGCAAACAGTGAAATCTCAAATCATAAGTGTACATTCACTGAATTTTGACATGTATGTGCATGTGTATAAACCAAACCTTTCTCACGATAGAGAACATTTCATCACCCCAGAAAGGTCGCTCATCCCTGTTTCAGTTAATTGCTACCCCAACTCCTACCTCTTCTTGGAGATGTCACTGTCCTAATTTTTTCCACTACAGAGTTTTCCCTATTCTAAAGCTTCATATATTTGGAATCATAATATGTGCTCTTTTGTATCCTTCCTCAGCATGTTTTTAGTATTAATCCATGCTTTGCATATATCAGTAGTCATGCTTTTTATTGCTGAGGAGTGTTCCATTCTGTTCCGTTGTATTCCATGATGCCACAGTTTGTTTACCCATTCTATTGATGGACAGTTGGGTTATTTCCAGTTTTTGCTTGTTATCAATAAAGCTCTGATTAAAATTCATACAAACATCTATTTCTAGGCCTATGTTTTCACTGCTTGTGGGTAAATATCTAAATAAGGAATTGCTTGGGTCAGGCTAGGTGTGTTTCATTTTATAAAGAACTACCAGACCATTTCCCCAAATAGCTCCTGCCAGCAATATCTGAGAGTTCTAGTTGCTCTTCATCCTTGCCAGCATTTGATGTTGTCATTCTTTTAAACTTTATTGTTTAGCAATTTAATAAGTAGAGGTATGGCGTTCTCTGGAGAAACAGAACCAGTGGTAGTGGCAAGGAGGGAGGGAAAGACAGAGAAAGAGACATATTGTAAGAATCTGACTCATGCAGTTATGGAAGCTGAGAAGTTCCATGATCTGTCTTCTGCAAGCTGAAGGTCCAGGAATGCCCTTTGGTGTGGGTTCCAGTTCAAAACTGAAGGCCTAAGAACCAGGAGAACCGATAGTATATGTCCCAGTCCAAGGACAGAAGACCAGTGTCCCATTTCAGTAAGGCAGACAGTTGAAAATCTCTTTTTCTCCACCTTTTATTCTGTTCAGGTCTTCTAATGGATTGGACGATGCCAACCAACACTGGGGAGGGCAATCTACTTAGTCTACCAATTCAAACATTAATTTCATCCAGGAAGACCCTCACAAATACACCTAGAAATAGTGTTTAACCAAATATCTGGGCACCCCATGACCCAGTCAAGTTGACATACAAACTTAACCATCACAACAGACATGTTAAAAAATAGACACACACACACACACACACACACACACACACACTAAATTGATTTTAGGTATCAGTGTGGCTCTCTTCTGATATCTACTTACGGGAATTTTCTTGGTTGCTGGGGCACCAGGTGAGCATCCCCCCTAGAATGGAAGTACAGAGGCTGAGTCCAGAAGGGAGATACTGAAAAAAGCAAGTCAGAATTGCTGAGCCTTTCCCCAGTCCAGAATGTTCTCCAGGAGAGATTGACCCACACCTTACCAACTCCTAAATTGCGCATTGGTTTCCAGTTACTGCTCAGGATTTGGGGGAGAAAATGTGTGTGAAGAATGGGGTATCTGCTCGTGGGGACACATCTCTTCAGCAGTATAGAAATGTCAAAGATAGTCATCCTGTGTTACCCCTTGATCTTTCTTTTGTAATAAATCCCATTTAACCACATTCGTTTAGTCAAGTCTCATTTCATAGACAAACACCACAGGATGTGAGAGGGAAAGATCCAGGCTGGAAAGTTGGAACTGAACAGGGCTGCAGTGTTGAGGGTAGTGCTCTCTGGGGGAGAGGAGTCTGCATCAGCCCCTCTTCCCCGGGACGGCAGGTCCTGCCTGGACGGCCTGGCTGCCTTTTCCCCGGTTGCTTCTTTAGATTTCTCCCTTTAGGTGATCCCAGAGACAGGCAGAACTGGGGCAGCGTTAAAATAGCGCATCAGCATAGGAGGGAGGGTCAGGGAGGGAACTGGGGCAACATGCAGAGCACACGTCCCGCCCCGCCCGAGAAATCAGGTCTTAAAGGAGAAGGTTGCAGTTTTGGGAAATGAGAAGAACTTTGGTTTACATCACAAGATCAATGTCGTGGAGGACTGAGAGAGTCGTAACTTGAGCCGGGGCTCCTGTCCTTCCTCAGTTGCCCCGTCAGAAGGACCCAGGTGAAGGAAGATGCATCCTGTACATGACCATGTGCATGTTTCTCGGATCTCTGTTGGTTCACCTACCAGTGGGGCTTACCCTGACCCTGCAGTTACAGGGGTCAACGCCCTGCACTGGGTGGTGAGTGGGGGCTTGTCTTCTCTCAGGAGCTCTGGTCTGTAGCCCAGCTGAGGATTCCCTCATTTACGCAATCTGCTATTGAATGACAGGAAGCAGCTGGGCTCTGGCTGATCACACTCTCGTGGGCTGTTCTGGCTGTATAATTTTGGGCTGATCTGATGACAAGAGAAGGAACAGAAGTGAGGCCTCCATTAGAAGGGCGCCTGTAGGTTGGGGTGGAGAAATCCTGTAGCAGCATTTGCTTGGTAGAGCCCGCCCAGCGCAGAATCGGGTAATTGCAGACAAATTCCCCTTGGTGCCCTGTCATTGATTCCTTCCTCATTTCGGGAGGTTGGCAGAGAATCACAAGGAACCATGTAACTTCCTCACTTCTGCTGAGGCCTGGTGGGAGCAGACGATGGCTTTGGGGCCCCACGGTCAGACTTGGCCAGCAGGCCTGAGTTAGCTGACACTTCCCTCCCCTCCCCCTCTTATTGGCAAATATTGAAGACCCAACACGTGTAGGGCACTGCCTCTGAAAGAAAATAAAGATAGGGAAGGGAAAGCAGCTGGGTGTGCTTGCTGTCTGTCGCCCAGCTCCGGGGCGTGGTGGGCAGTCTGGTCTCAGATGCAGTTAAGGAGTGTCCCAGAGGCTCCACCTGTAGCTTTGTCGTGAAGGAAAAGTAAGCATCTCTTGTGCACGCTTCCTGAGTGCTGATGAAGGGCCCTTACAAAATCTCACATAATTTCGTCAGGTGGGTGACTTTGCAGACCTTTGGTTTGTCTTTGTTCACAGGGCTGACTTTAATTTGGCTTGAACTTGAACTGCTTTCCAAAATGGTATCAAAATTTCCTAGATATTTTAACCTTCAGATAGCTCATAAAGATCACAGTGTTTATCATTCCATAGGGCTGTTGATGCTGAATGGAGACTGGACAATTACAAGAAAAGATTGGGGCAGTAGAGTGGTAGAGTCCATCTTGATCATCGGATGACCTTTCGGGAAAGAAGGTGGGGACGATAGTTTTCTCCCCTTAGCTCTCCATCTCTCCTACCTTTTGTCGTTTATTTTCTATTTAAAAGGTAATTTGCAAATTCAGTGTCTTGAAACCAGTGCTACAGGCCCAGTGCCAAGTAGAAGGCATAGTTCCGTCCTTCCATAGTAACAGAATTCCCAGGAAAAAAAACATTATCAATTGTTTCAGTTTATGGGATTATCCAGGCCCACGATGCTTCAGAAGAAATTGCTGGGACAGTGTGGAGGCTTTGAAGTTACTATTAAGTAACACCAGCATTTGTGTAGCATTTACCATCCTTTTGCCCTATAACGCCTCCTCCTTAGACCAGCCTGCCTGTCCCACAGCCCGGCAAGCAGAGCACAAGCTGGGTGGTCAGTCTTCCCGGGTGCTGTGTGCCTGCTCTGGCTCCCTGGCTCTGTCACCTTGGTGTCCTCTTTTGCAAAGTGAAGATCAGTACCCACTCTGTTTTATGGTAAATGAGGAAACACATAAAGCCCAGTGGCTGCTCACAGTAACGACTCAATAAATGTGAGCTGTTATTTGTCATCGCAGGCAAGAGTGGGAGCCGTAGAGGCTGAACAGGGACCATTGTTCCACACTGGCAGTGTAGAAAGTGCCGTGCACAGTGCTCCAGAAGTTCAGAGGAAACAGAGGTGGGACAAGCAGAGATAGCTCCTGCCCCTTCCCCTGCCATCACACTTGGCATGACCCGTGGCCTCTACGCCCTCCAGATCCTTCCCCAGCCTTCCTTTTCCTTCCTCCTCATTAAGTACTGTCGGGCTCGATGATACATTTGATTAGCTTCTTCGTGTGCTTTCAGGTTTATTATCTCATTTGATCCATTTTTTTTTTAAGTTTATTTATTTGGGGAGAGAGAGCACAAGCAGGGGAAGGGGCAGAGAGAGAGGGAGAGAGAGGATTCCAAGCAGGCTCTGTTCTGTCAATGCAGAGCCCAACGCGGGGCTCAATCTCATGAACCGTGAGATCATGACCTGAGCCGAAATCAAGAGTCAGATGCCTAACTGACTGAGCCACCCAGGCTCCCCACATTTGATCCTTTCAAGAGTGAGGGAAAGTACTCTATTTTTCAGGTGAGGAAACAGGTCTGGGGAGGGTAGATTACTTTCCACATGTTGAGCCTGGAAAGCCCAGGTGGTCTTGTCATTGCCCACTCACGTAATAGAGGTCTTGTCATTGCCCACTCACGTAATAGACTGAGTTATTTTTCAATCCCTACCCACCCCCATTCCAGAGGTAGGTGATTAAAGTGGCACTAACCCTGCTTTCACTAAAGTACAGGTCTCTTGCTACCACAGTGCTGCTCCCTCGCCAGATGGAATATTTCCCAACCCACCTCTTTCTTAAAACCCTGTTCTGAAGTGTGTTTCCCAGCACCACCAAGCAGTTGACTCAATTTCAACACTGTCTCCCTAGAGGTAGCATCAGACCGCACAGGTTAAGGGCTCAATCCCACAAGACCGCCCCCACTTCAGACACCAGTCCCAAGTCCATGTTGTCGCCTATGCTTCTGCCCAACTGGCTCTTAATCAGTGGTTCCTACGACCCCCTTCTCGGGTTCATTTAATTTGCTAGAGCCGCTCGCAGAATTCAGAGAAAGAGTTTACTTACTTGATTACCATTTCGTTTTTAAAGGGTAGAACTCGGGAACACGCAGATGGAAGAAATGCTGAGAATGAGGTATGGGGACATGGCGTGGAGCCCCCAATACCTGTCCGGGGGGCACCACCCTCCCTGAAGCTCTACGAGTTCACCACCCTGAAGCTGTCTCAGCCCTGTGATTCGGTCTATAGGCATGACTGGTGAAACCATTGGCCACTGGTGATTGAACTCCATCTCTAGCCCCTCCCTTCCCCAGAAGTTGGGGGCAGGACTGAAAGTGCAGACCTTCTGATGAGCTGATTGGTTCCCCTTGGAACTAGCCCCCCATCCTTAGTGTACCAGGGACCTTCCCAAAGTCACCTCATTAACATAAATTCTGGTGTGGTTGAAAGGGACTCATTATGAATAACAAGACATTCCTTTTACCTTACTGGCTCTGGAGCTATTTCGGGAACCAGTGACAAAAGACCAAATACTACTGGTCTTATTATGTTGGGGAATTCCCAGGGTGTTTTAAACTCTGTGCCAGAAACAGGACAAAGACCAAATACATAGTCTTATCATAAATCACAATATCACACGTGTGGTGGGCCTTCTTCCCTGATGGAAAGGACTTTAGATTGCAAGCTAAGAAATCTGACTTGGTCTCAGCCCCACCCCCTCAGGTGTTTGAGCTGATGTCTTCCCTCAAGGCTTCTTTGTCTTTACAAGGAAGGTACTGGCCTAAACCTGGGAGTTTGTTTTTCTAGGACATAAATGTCCAGTGACATTTCCTTGTAGGCTTTCCTGTTGGGTGGCCTACTTCCCACTACCTTAGCTGTAACTCAACTCCCGCTCCTGCATTCTGGGAATCGTGTTGGGATGAGGGGTGATTGATGCTATTATAGTGATGACAATGAATCTGTTCTAGTGTATCAGAAAAGTGAGTAATGTGAAGTGTAAGGCCTTTTATCAGTAGCAACAGTTCGCTTGAGCACCTCCTAGTGACTGTATCAGGGCCTGGCGTTGGAGGAGCGGGTCCAGAGCACGTCCACCCTGGCATGCCAGCGCGGAGCCCTCAGCCTGCAGACAGTGTGCCAACGTAGCCAGTTTAAACTAGAAAAGTCCTGTAGTCACCAAGTCGTAAAACCTTGGTCTTTCGAGTCAGAAAAAAAAGATGAAGGAATCTCTGAAGAAAATAAGACAATCTCCCAATGGTTGGTCATTCTGTGGGATGTTACTTAATACTAACTTCTTTGCAGGGCCCGGGCCTGAGGGCAGATCCAAGGATGCAGAGAGACTTAGGTTAGAGGTGAAGACATCCTTGTCCTACAAGACTCAAGTGCATTACTCCCTTGTCCACCACATATGCCACACTGGGTCTGTAGATTTCTAACCTGAGTTAGAAAAGAATCAGCCTGACACATCTGAGATCTGGTTTTGGCTGAAAATTTAGAATGGACCCTCTCTCACCATGTTTCTTTACAGTCTTCTGGTTTTGTTATTAATAGATTCATAACCACCCAGAGATCAGAAAATACAGCCCTTGGATTGATAGCATTTGCAAGACTTTTAGTTTTTATTTTTTTTAATTTATTTAGTGTGTGTGTGTGTGTGTATGTGTGTGAGAGAGAGAGAGAGAGAGAGAGAGAGAGAGAGAGAGAGAGAGAAGAGAATCCCAAGCAATTTCCACGCTGTCATTGCAGAGCCCAGTGAGTGGCTCAAGTTCCCCAACTGCAAGATCATGACCTGAGCA
Organism: Acinonyx jubatus; assembly: GCF_027475565.1. Lineage (NCBI taxonomy): Eukaryota > Metazoa > Chordata > Mammalia > Carnivora > Felidae > Acinonyx > Acinonyx jubatus. Next base: position 12,273,426 of record NC_069396.1, on the reverse strand, counting down.
GAAACCAAGAGTCAGATGCTTAGCTGACTGAGCCACCCTGGCACCCCACCAGACATTTTAGCTGAGACACAGGATGCTAACGATCTTTGAGGGAAAAGGTTGGGGGAATGGGGACTGTGCCATGGAATGAGGTCCACTTTGTCTGTCCTTAACCGGACCCTGGATTTTCTGTCTGGTCCTATAGATCATTGTCACTGAAAAGAGGAGGGTTTGGAGAAGACTTTAAGCAAAGTATTTGTGCCTTACATGGGAACACGGGAGCTGGCTTGCTTCCTGTCTCAGCACCAGCAGCTGTCAAAGTGCAGGGCTTTCCATACAGAATGAAAAAGGCCCTGGGAGAGACACTGTCCGGGAGGGAGCAGCTGACAGTCAGTACAAGCCCTCAGCCTGTTATCTATTTGAGAAGAAATTGTTGCTGCCCGATATTACCAGCATCCCATGAAACTGTGCAAGGAACACTTCAACTAAAAGTTTAACAGGAGAGTCAAACCTTGACAACAGTATTTAGATGTGCCGTCACGGACCTAAGATGTCCAAGCTGCGTGGGTAGGAATTGTGGTCATAAAAGAGAGAGGCTGTGACGTATGAAATTTGATGTGGACAAATAAGTAATAACTTGCTGATGGTCTTAGATCTTCCTGGTAGAAAAGAAAAGAAATGATCACTTGAAAATAATTTCAATAAAAATTAAAATGGGGGAAATTGGAGATCGTTTATCTTTAAAAAGTTGTTCAGGGGCGCCTGGGTGGCTCAGTCAGTTAAGCGTCCGACTTCGGCTCAGGTCATGATCTCACGGTTTGTGGGTTCGAGCCCCGCATCGGCCTCTGTGCTGATAGCTCAGAGCCTGGAGCCTGTTTCAGATTCTGTGTCTCCTTCTCTCTCTGCCCCTCCCCCACTCACGCTCTGTCTCCCTCTGTCTCAAAAATAAATAAACATTTAAAAAAATTTTTTTAAGTTGTTTATAAAAAAATAACTCAAGGGACTATGTTTGATTCATGGAGTGCAGCTCAGAAGATTCTCAACCAAAATCTCCAATAATTGGGCACAGTTCTGGTAAAACTCCTTGGCTGTCTAAGCAGTCCAGACTTCCTTGGGAGGGGGACGGCAGGGTCATGACGCCCTGTGTTTGCCTGGTGTAGTGGAACAGCTGTTCCTGTCAGTGGCATATGGCCAAGGCGTGCGTGGCATTTGGGAGGGCTCCAGAGGGCCACCCTGCTGCTCCACACTCTCAGGGGACAGCTGCCTGAGCCGCAGGGAGGCAAGGTGCCACCTGGTTATGGGTGGTCGAGGAGGTACGGCTCTATGCCTTCCTCCCACAGGTGATCAGCCGTGTGGTTTGGAGCTAGTGAGGAGGAAGGGTATTAAACACTTTGTTACTCAGAGACTGATTATTTGTTTGCCTGGATTTTATTCCTCCCTATCACTGCTGCCCACTAGAGCCCCTGGGGAAAGGATCTAAATGGAGAATAAAACTCAAACCAGCTGCCAGTGACTTCTGATAAGCTTCACCGATGGGCCTGTCTCAGGGAGAGCACTGGCGAAACAGGGGGATTCGGGAGCTGTGATAAATAGTAATTAATGAAGGAGAAATCGGGTCTAGGGTGTATCCAGATTGTAATTCTCCATGTTGACTCTGACCCCCACATGACTGTAGCCATCTGCGGTTTCTGTGTTTATTGTGGACGTGCTTGGTTTGGAGGAGACATTTCACACCGTTTTCCTGTCTTTCAGGTTTCAAGTGCCCCATTTGTTCCAAGTCTGTGGCTTCTGATGAGATGGAAATGCACTTTATAATGTGTCTGAGCAAACCTCGCCTCTCCTACAATGGTAAGGGCTTGGCCAGGGGCGGGGGAGTCTCCAACTGAGGGTCTTCCCGAGTTCGAGTGGTTCTGGGCAACCTTTGCACCCCCCTTTCTGGCGGGAATGCCTGCGTGGTGTTGAGGAATCCGACTTTTGAAGGCGTCTCGGTGCACCAGCTGGAGAGGCAGCCGAGTGGAGCAGGAAGGCGGCCCAAGGGTCAGGCCCGTGGCACCCAGAAGTCTCTTGGGTGCCCAGGCCTTCTGCCCCCTTAGTTCCTTGCACCTCAGGTTGGGAGATGCGGCCTTTGCCCATTTACACACCTGAGGGCAGAGGGCCTGGAGGGGACGCCACCTCTCCTTGGGGAAGGGGACATCTGTGCTGCTGGTGTGCACGGAGTGCTTTAAGCCTTGGCGTCCACAGCAGAATACATTCACCAAGTGGACACCCTTCAGGGATTCAAAATGCTGACCTGCCACCTGGTCGCTCCACCAAGGCCCCACTGCTTCTTGCTTCAGAGCCGAGCAGTGAATACAACAGGTAGAATCACCAGGCCAGGCCATTCCTAATGTGGTGCCTCCGTGGACAGTGAGCATCAGCGTCTGCCTCCATCACTGACTGACTGGACAGTCTGAGAGGCAAGAGCTTAGCAGAGGTTTAGTTTCCAGGTCCATGAAATGGAGCTGTCAGTAACCTGGCTGTGAGGATTTTGTCAGAACAAAGTAAGATATTCACACCTAAAACCCGTCAATACAGAGCCTGACCCGTGGTCAGTGCTCAGGAAGTTACAGCTGGCATTGATCGGAGACAGTCACCCTCAAAGATGTGAGCCCATCCATGGGTTGGTTGCCTTTCATTTTCCAGAGTGGACTGACCTCTGTGTCGTGCTGGGTGCTGTGGGCTTCCGCCCTGTGTTCACTCTCGTGTGCTTAGTCCGGTCCTCAAACCGTGTTCATCAGAGAACTGCGCCTTCTGCAAGGCACTAGATCTGAGGGGGGTGTGCTCCGGCCCCGTCACGGGGCTACTTCTGGGGTTAAAGTCATAGCGGTGCTCGGGACAAGTTCTGTGATTTCTCAGAGCCTGTGGACTGGATGGGAGGTGAGCCTCTGATCGCTTGAACCCCCTCCTGACGATGAAGGTTTCCTGAGTAGATTCTCCTTACAGAGCGGTCCTTGGGCTCCTGCCTCCACACAGCATTAGCCCAGGAGGCCTGATGATTCCAGATTGCTCCCTCGAGGTAAATCTGACAAATCTGACATTCGTTCTCCTATAAACACACCCTACTATTCTCTTATCTCTGATTTACTTGCTCAGCAGAAAGATCTTGAGTACATGTGGGCAGGCCAGTTATCTGCTTGTCTCCACGACACTCAGTCTGGTGGTATTTGCTCAGGTCAGAGGACCAGCCGCAGGGAATGTCGTGGCCCCACCTCTGCCCCCAGCAATTCCTTCCCCTTCATCTGCTACCTGGTGCCCAGGAAGCCCTTCTTCTTCCCTATGGACAGCTTCTCACTGTCCCTAGACACTGACCGCTGCCACATCTCTGAAACTTGTCATGTGAGCTCTGGGCTTCCTGTCAGACTCATCAGCATACGTTCCTTAAAGGATGTTCCAGCTCTACTTTGTCATGTTCCTCGTCTCTGCCTGGGACCATGGAGGGAGCTGAGTCTTCTCCCGTGGCCCACAGCCCTCCCCAGCCATGGCCCAGTAACTGTGTTCACTTATTCTCCGCATGTGCAGAGCCCTCATGAAGACCGCTTTTTGTCCTGTGGGTTGCTGGGGAAAGTTCTCTCTAGACACTGCCTTGCTGTCATAAGAACACAAAGCAGCCTCAGAGTGGGTTCCACGCGAGAGGACTGGGCTCTTGATGTCATCAGGGAGAACTTTGCAAGGGCAGCTGTGGAGGACAGAGTGCTCTTGGGGCCACCTGAGTGAGAAGTACCCACATGCCCCATTAGGAGAACAGGAAAGGCGAGAGACTTGTAAGTGCCTGGTGCTGCCTGGAGCTCTCCTCCTTGCCCACAGCCACAGGGAAGGGACCCTTGTCCCTCTCCCCTCACTTCCACAGGAGAGCCAGCTTGGCAGCCCAGCCTGAGCACAAGCCACCCGCAGAAGCCACACTCAGAGTCAGAGTCCCCTTAGAAGAAGAGGAAGTTGACCAACCAGCGTGAGACCCAACTACAGCTGTTCTCAGTTCTGTTCCATTTTCCACTCCTCCTCTAATTGAAGGGCTGCCTCTTCAGGATGTGAGTGTGTGTGTGTGTGTGTGTGTGTGTGTGTGTGTGTGTGTAAACTAGAGGCTCAAGCACCTCCTTTACAAAAGTCAACCCTTTACCACCAGAGGCAAGGAGAGGCATGTTGTGTCTGGTCCTTTCAGTGGAATTTGACTTAAGGGGATGGAGAGGTTTCAGAAATGGCGGGCTGGCCTCTCTGTGTGCACTTAATGCCTGATAGCCAGTCTCTGTGTTTTGTGAAGACATCTAAACCTTCCAGAGAAGAGAAGGCATTTGCCACTGGGGATATGTATGTGGAGTGGGAGTCTCCAGAACTTGTCTAGGGCCTATTCTAGCTCACACAGAGCACAGGTATTTCAGGGACCGTAGGCCAAAGTCCCAGGTCAGGACATCTGGGTGTTTACTTTGGTTTTGTCAATAACCTGTTTTACGCCTGATCTCTCATCATCCCCACCAACTTCACTTTATCTTTTCAATTCAAAAGAAATGTGAGAAGACTTCTTTACGTTATTTAATCTGTGAAGTATAGAGCTCTCAGAATCTTCTGGAAAGTAGGCAAGATGAGGCTTTCTTAGTGAATAGAGAGAAAAGTGCTGTTTCCTTTTGAAGATTCACCAGAACTCCTGGTCACTCCCCTGGAGATTTCTCGTGTGTATACACACACACACACACACACACACACACACACACACACACTTTCCGTAATTGCTGGCACTAATTGGGGAAATTTCTAGAAAATTTGCAGCGGTTATGTAAGATGAAATTTAGTTAACCACCAAAGGAAAAAAAGTAGAAACCTCCTAAATGAGGCAGATAGAAAGTAGTATTTTTCTTATTATGAGGGTTGGCCTGAGCTGTGGATTGGAAAGCCTCCAGTAGCGGCCTGCCAGATTAAAAAAAAAAATTAGGAAAGGCAAGACTAGATTAACTGGTTCACCCAGTGCGCAAGAGAAATGTGCAGGCCAGTAACTGGTGCTCCCAGGGCAAGCACCTGGCTAGGAAGGCTTGTGAGTAGTTGCCCCATGCTGAGGGTGTAGGATGGGTGCAGGGCCCCAGAGCACTGAATGTTCCATCCTTCTTCTCATCCACGGGTGGCTCTGAGCTCAGGACCCCTGGGAGATGAGGGAGGAATTGGGGGGACCCACTTTTGTTGATAAATGCAGTGAGCTTGAATGGCCCTTTAATTTCTCTCTATGTGCAACATCTATTTGTGGTTCTGAGACCAGGGAACTCACCCTCAAGAATATGCACTCGAGGAGCTCCTGGGTGGCTCAGTTAAACATTCGACTCTCGATTTCAGCTCAGGTCATGACAATCTCATGATTCTTGGGTTCGAGTCCCACATTGGGCTCTGTGCTGGTGGCATGGAGCCCACTTGGGATTCTCTGTCTCCCTCTCTCTCTGCCCCTCCCTGCTTGCGCGCTCCCTCTCTCTCAAAATAAATAAATAAACATTAGAGAAAAAAAAGAATATGCACTTAAATTTTGACCTTCACATTGCTCAGCTAGCAGTACGAGCCTTGAGATTGGATGGGGCACTTGATTTTGCTATGAACAAAATAGAACCATAATACTGTCGGGGGCGTGACAGATGGCCAGCTGTCAGTGGAAAGTTTAGGGGGCCCACATTCCAAGACTAGCCAGGAGTCCTTGGCCCTGGTAGATTCTGGGGGGTTTCAGGTTCCTTTGCCAGCAGTGTTAAGGAGAGCTTGGTTGCTATCAAAATAGCTTCAGGAGATTGTCTCCCCTCAGCTTTCTTTCTTCTCTTTCTTTCTTCTTCTGGACCCATGCTCTGCTTCCAAGGTCCTAACAACCCTCTTCCCTCCTCTCCGCCAAAAGTCATTGCCCCCGACTTTAGGGCTCTTAAAATGCTGCATGCCACACAAAGTTTCTTTAATGGAGAGGGAATCTGACTCCCTAAAAAGGCAGGAATGCCTCCTTCGAGTTTACCCCAAGGCAGCAGACTTGTGTAAATGGTGCTTATCTGGCCTGTGTCCCTGCTGAGAGCCTGTGGTTGGCATGGAAATGCCTTTTCTTAGGCCTGGGGGAGCCAGGTCCTGGCCTTTGAGTGTGCCCAGCCCAGTGGGGCACTGGCAGTGTCTACCGTTAGATGCTTCGGCAGTGCCGGACTCGGAGGTGTCGGTCCTGGTGCCCCTCCTACAGGAAGAGGGCTGGTGACCGGAGGGCCACTGGGAGAGCGGGGAACCCGTGGGCAGGAGACCCACAGGGGCTTGCTGCAGTGGGGAAATCAGAATCGGGTAGTTACAGAAGAGACTTGAGCGGGGTCGCCGTGGGGAGCCTCAGTAGGGATGAAGCCCTCCGGGCGCAAGCTTTATTGGCTGCCCCCTCTTGGCCACCATCATTGCAGCCCAGCCCACCAGAACAACTGGAGCGTGCCCCACAGTCTGGGCGTTGGGGTGGGGATGCCACTGCTGGGAGGGGAACCCTCTGCTCCAAGTTTCCCCTTTTCCTGGAGATTCCCCAAGAAGGGAGCCGGCGAAACCGGCGCCGATGGCACTGCTCCTCCCTGTCCCCCAGGAGACTGGGCCAGCAGCTCTGCCCTTGAGGAGACCAGGCTCTGCTGCACCTGGGCAGGAAATGAGGCCAGGAGGTGGGGCCAGTGTCTCTGCGTCATTTGCTAAGGGTTCTCCCTCTGGCTCCTACCTTCCTTCCCGCCAGGGCTTTGACTGCCATTAAGCACCAGAGGAAATGCATTATGTATCGTCCTGCTCTCAGCTGCTGGCTCTGAGCTGCACCAACTTCAGCTTTCCCTCCAGGCTGCCAGCAGAAAGGGATCAGTAGCTATTTGGGCCTTCCTGCCCCCTCCATGCCGCCAGACCAGCCGTTCGGGCAGTCCCTTGGGGAACGTGGAGCCAGCACTCCACGGGGCAGCCAAGCCCCACATGGCAGCCCTCCACCCCCCACAACCCCCCGCCGGAGCCCCTGCGTGCACACAGTCACAAGAAGAGGAAGATCTGAAGTTGTGGGTGAGATGGGTGGTGTTTTCCTGCCCCAAGGGAAGAGACTCCATCACCTGGTCTTTTAAGGAAGGGAGGTAAGGTGGCCACGTGGAACTTGTCTTGGGAGTCATGGCCACTTACCAGCTGCATGAGCTGATCCAGAGACTCCCTTAGGGTCTTTAGGACTCATTGAGATGTTTCTGTGAAGTTCTGGCATACAGCTGGCCCCAAAGAAATGAAGCCTCATTTTCTCCCTCTCCTACATCTTGCTTTGACAAATAGCAGCTGTCAGAGTGCCCCTCTACCCCGTATCTCAAGGCAGGAGTAGAAGTATGCAGCCACCCCCCAACCCCAGTCCCTGCCCTGGTGTCACCCTCTCCCACTGTGGTGCCAGAGAGCTTTGTCTCTCGTTTGGCTCCCTGATCCATTTGGACGGACAGATATTGGCATCACTTAGCACCACTCCCACTCAGACCAGACACTTCTAAACTCCCTCTTGGGCAGTGACACTGGCTTTGCACAGGGCATCAGGGACTTGGTGGGGCAGGGAGTGGAAGGGGGGTGGGGGGGTTGTCGGGAGCCAATAAGAAAAAGGCAGAAAGCACAGCTTCATTCCTGTTTTCTCATCAACCAGCATCAGTTGAGGCCCCTCCTCTGGGGACATCAAAGGACGTTTGTGTCCCTGGTGGCCTCAATTTGTGCCAGGCCCAGGGTCCTCGGCTTTGTGCCTCGAGGCTCCTGACAGCAGGCAGCAGCCTCCCACAAGAAGTGTATGGAAGACTTGGAGGAGCTATTTGATAGCCAACCGTCAGCCCTAGCCATTTTCACTCCCCTGCTGAGCTCCCACGGACATCTGGGGGCTGTTGACTCCCTGGCCCCAGGGATCGGGACAGGAAGTTTTACTCAACCTGCTCAGGCCTGTGGCCGGATCTGTGTACCGCCTGCCTTCCGCTGTGGGAAGAATACTGCTCCCTGGGCACCGTGCCAGGTGGGTGCCACTGGCTTCCCCAGGCTGTCAGGGCCCCAGCCCTGAGCTCCCCTGTCCCACAGCCTTCCAGGCCTGGTGCTGCAGCCCCAGGCTGGCTGGTGAGGCGCAACACCGCACTGTGTGCGAATGGTAATTGATTGTTTCTAAGAAGATGCATCTGACCTTCATGTGCTCAAGCCGGAGTCCTTGATAAGAAAAGGAACCACCCTGTGCCTCCTATGTCTTCCCCTAGTGACATCCAGTATGAAAAGAGGGGCGAGTCGAGCAAACCTCAGGCCTTCTCTCCATTCCTGGCTCCCTTCCTATATCTCTGTCACCTCTGCTCTGGCCTGGAGCCAGTGCAGGTGGAGAGCACAGCCAGTGGCTCGGGAAGCTTTGGGGACCCAGGGAATTGTAACCTACCCATTGGGCTCACGGCTGGGGTATCAGTCAGTGGGGGGAAATGCAGAGGACACTAATTGGGAATCTGTAACGTTACTGCACCCCAGGGATAGGAATCATCCATAAGTGGGGAGGAAGGGAGGAACCATGAAACGGGGCTGGGGCCCAGACTCACTTTCCCCCTGGGACGCCTGAGGCGGAGAGGGCTCCCAGGAAGGTCCGTGGTAAAACTCTGCCCCCTCAAAGCTAGACTGTTTTCCTTCCCATCTTTATTGGGGTGTTTTCCTCCAGTGTTTTATTATGAAACTATGAAACATACAGCAGAGTTTGAGGGTTTTGCAGTGAACACGCAGAGAACCCAGAGTCTGGAGTCTGCGTCTTACGGTACTTGCTCTGTCACACCTCTGTCCACCAGCCTATCCTATCTTTTGATGCATTTCAGAGCCGAATGAAAACACCAGTACTTTTCTTTATTGGCGCTTTTCATTGTAAAAGCAATGCATGTGCAAACAAATTTCAAAATATATAAAGACATTTTTCTTCTAGTCCTCCTTTCCTTCACCATCAGAGTGTATATTCTCCCAGGCGTTTTCTCTGCCAACACAACCAGGTGGATACACACATACATTTCAATATGGAGGGTATCTGGTGCTTTAAGAAATGGGATCCTGCCCTTTTACCGATCTGCCACTTGCCACATTCGGAGTCTGAGGCTTCCCTCCCCTTGGCAGACTGATGTTGTGCCATTTGCTTTTTCCGTTCTTGTCACCCTTTCAGGTGGGCCTGTGGGTTAACCTGATGTTAACAAAAAGTGACCACAAATTGTCTTGGCCGGGAAGCAGAGGGTGACTTCTGTCACAGCTCAAGTGCACAGGGACTTCAGTATTGACCTGGTCCTATCTTAGGCTTTTTCCTCAGGGTTCTTGGTGGGGAGCTTTGAGGCACCTTAGCCTTCTAGGCCATGAAGAATTCTTGTTTTGAGGGCACCTCAGTGGCTTAGTTAAGCATCCGACTCTTGATCTGAGCTCAGGTCTTGATCTCAGAGTCATGAGGTCAAGCCCCTCATTGGGGTCTGCTCTGGGCATGAACGTACTTTTTAAAAAGGCGGTGGGGGCACCTGGTTGGCTCAATGGGTTAGGCAGCTGACTTCGGCTCAGGTCATGATCTCACGGTTCATGGGTTTGAGCCCCGTGTCGGGCTCTGTGCTGACAGCTCAGAGCCTGGAACCTGCTTCACATTCTGTGTTTCCATCTCTCTCTGTCCCTTCCCTGCTCACACTGTCTCTTAAAAATAAATTAAAAAAAAAAAAAAAAAAAAAAGAATCCTTGTTTTCTAGGCCCCACATGTTTTCCTTTCCACCAAAGTCATCAGAGAGCACACAAAAACAGGCGGAGGAGGGCACCAAGCAGAGGGTCCCAGGCCCTGCGCTGCCACTCCCAGGCCCCCATCTCAGGCAAGATGTTTGATTTCTCTGGCTTCTGTATCCTCCTTTGCAGAATGGAAATAACACACATGCCCTGCCTAGCTCATAAGGTTGTGAGGCTCAATTGAACACACACGTACAACCTCAGGATGTATCTCATTTGGTGGTGCTCAAGAACAATTACAATCTTTTAGTAGTGGGGAACTGATCCTGCTTCAGGCTCTTTCTTAACATCCATAACCTCACCCTCTCGGTATTTCTCTTGTGGTTTGGGAAACTTCTGAGTAACCTTTGCTTCCTTCATCTCTTGCACCTGCCTTCCAGATGTTAGAGTTAACCCAGGTTCTGTCTTCAGCCTTCTTAGATGTCAGTCAAATCTCTTTATCCCACATCTACACCCGTCACCCACGTCTCTCCTCTAAACCCCACATCTAGACTTAAATAGTCTCCCGGAGGTTTCATTAGTTTGTCCAAATGGAGATGCCCGGTCAGCATCCCCTACCCAGCTCTGAACTCACTTGTCCTGCCTGTCCTCCTCCTGGGTCCCCTCTCATAGTGACGAGCACCTGCCAGTTGCCTGGCTGCCCTGGTCAGCACACATCATTCCTCCCTTCGTGCCCCCGTGGCTAGTGCAGGCCCTGAATCCATTGCTCCTGCATTGCCGTGTCAGCCTCCGCAGTGGGCCCCCCATCTCTGGGCGCTCTCAGCCCCTTCTCCAGTGGTCAGCAGAGACCAGACATGATCAGACCGTGTCTCCAGGGCCTCCCAGTGAACCAGATGAAGCCTAGGCACCACAGCAGAACACGAGTCCGTCCCGAGGGAGTTGGTCCCACCTCCCCGTAAGACCCTGCGTCTCTCTGCAGAGGCCATAGCAAGCTTCCTGCGGTTCCCGATGCTCGGGTACTGTTCCCTTTGCCTGGGATGTCCTTCCCTGAACAGTCTCTGCCCTGATAAGGCAGGCATCTGCCATACCCTCACACCTGGGCCTGTGGGCATCGTCAGGCTTCCTAAAAATTCCCGTGCTGTTCGTTTCCATTTCTTGTCAGCCTCCCCTATGAGACTAGGACTTCGATCCTGGGACCGTGGCTTATTCACTGACTTGCCAGTGCCCAGAATGTCACAGAAATTTAATAAAGGGCTGCCGACTCAGCCATGGTGTCTCCCTATTCTGCCCAGGCCTTTCCAGCTGTGGCTGTGCTAGGGGCCTGTGGTGTGCGGTAGCTTCCTTCCATTCATTCTTTTCTGTGGGGGGCCTTTTTCTCCTTTTTAAATTGAATTGCACAACCTAGTAGCGTTCAGGACATTGACAGTGTTGTGCAACCATCATCTCCATCTAGTTACACACATTTTTGGAAGAAAACGCCTGGCACGATTGTACTTTCGTGAGGTATCTAAAATAGAGTCCTTCTCAAAGAGCCAGAGGATAGCGTGGCGGTCGCCAGGGGCTGAGGGATAGGGAGATGGGGCGTCGCCTTTCAGGGGGTGTGGAGTTTCAGTCGTGCCAGATGAAGAAGCTCTGGAAAGCTGGTGCACAGCATTGTGCCTCCAGTTAGCAACAGTGTAGTGCACACTTGAAAGTCTGTTAAGAGGGTAGATCTTGTGGTAAGTGTTCTTACCATCCAAAAGGGAGAAAAAGAAAACCCCTTACCCGTAAAAAAGCCACTCCCCATCCCCTCCTGCCCCAGCCCCTGATCTGCTTTTTGTCCACATTGGCCTGTCGTGCACATTTCATATAATGGAATCGTTCAGTAGGTGACTTTTTGTGTCTGGCTTCTCAGCACGGTGTTTTTGCAGCCTGTCCACATTGTGGCCTACCTTGGTTCTTTGCTCCTTTTCACGGCTGAGTAATATTCCATAGTGTAGATGGCCCACGTCTGTTTATCCACTGACCAGTTGGGCAGGGGGGGGAGGGGGGGGAGGGTTATAGGCTGATTCCACCTGTTGGCTGTTGTGCACTCACGAGTAGTTGCTGAGCACCTGTCTCTTCCGTTCCCTCTTGCCTCGTACCCGTCACCATGCTTTTCCAAACCAGAACTCCATGCGGCCCCTGGTCTGTGTGTCTGTCTGGGGGATGCTCCGTTCAGGGAAATAGTTTGCCTCTGCTATGTGCCTGTTCCCCTCCCAGCCCTTTTTAGCCTCCATTCTCTGCCCCTCATTTGGTGATTAATCCCATTTGTCTTCAGATAATTCATGTGCCGTGTGCGTGTCTTTTCTCTGCAGTACCTTCAGGTCAAGGCACCCTTGGTCTTCTGTGTCACCCACAGAGCCTTGCCCACTTCAGGGGACCCAGGCGGTCCCAACCAGCTCCTAGACCCCTGCCTGCCTTGCACCACCTGTCTGCTGGCGACTGACCCTCTCCCACTCTCCTCTGTCCTCCCCTTGCAGATGACGTGCTGACTAAAGACGCGGGTGAGTGTGTGATCTGCCTGGAGGAGCTGCTTCAGGGGGACACGATAGCCAGGCTGCCCTGCCTGTGCATTTATCACAAAAGGTACGAAAGGGTCGGCAGGGCCAGCTCAGCCCCATCCGAGACCCCAGAGGGCTCCTTCTGTGCAGGTGGGGGAGAGAAGGACGGACCCTCAGCACTAGCCATTCTGTCCCCTTTGGTTGCGGGATGACCTCTCCTCTGAGAGGGGTCGAAGCAGAGGCCCACAGATAGAAGGTCTGAACATGCCAAGTGTAGGGCAGAGCAGGTCTCTGGTCTGATGGCCTGGAGGGTGGGGGCTGACGGGGAGACCCGTGGAGCCCCACAGGTTGGAGGCACTTAGGACCCCACCTGGAAGGTTGATTCGCCATCCGTCTCCTTGAGCCTTATCTTCCTCCGCGGGCCCCTCTCCTCCACGGTGCGAGGACCGTCATCTGTGCCAGAGAGGCAACAGGGAGGGGTGTGCGAGCCGCCCCTGCACCCGCCCCTTCTCCCCAGAGGGCCAGAGGCAGGAATAGCCACTACCTGTGGGGCCATGGCACTGAAAGCTGCTATAATTAGCAGGGCTGAGATTTGTCCTCAGGCTCCAGTATGAGCCTCGTTCTTGTTTCCAGCTGGAAAGAAGACACCTCCTTACCCAAGACAGGAGGACGCTCTGTGCCATCTGCTCTCGGCTCCTTGAGTCCCAGAGCTTCTCCTGACACGCGGGCTTTTCCAAAGCCCGATTCACACGGCTGTTGGCCACGAGGTGGTTGTGGCGCCTGGCACCCAGACGTGGCCGGTTTATGAGAGGCTCCAGGTCGGGGTGGGGTGAGGGGGTGCTCTTGGCCTGGGCCCAGCACAGGTTGCTCCAGTGTCCCCAGAAGGCACCACTCAGAACCAGAAGATAGAAATCTTTGGCTCTGGGGGAGAATGATGCGAATTATCTACCTGGTTCCTGTCTTTGAAAATTACCCTATGTTGGTACATAAGTCAGAAAGCTGTTTTGGGCAATCTCTGTTACCTGTCTGGTTCAAATGGTCCTTTCTGTGAACATTGGACACCAGGGTTTCACTGTTAGCCTCCTGTCTGGCCCTCCCCAGCAATGTCCCTAAGCTGGAGGGCTGGGCCTCCCCTTCCCACTTCTCTGGAACAGGCTCCATGCCGTGTGCCCACCACAGCTGACCAAGCTCCGTAGAGCCTGGGGATCTCCTGAAGGTCCCACCAGGGAGGGAGCCTCAGGCTGTCCCTTTGATGGAAGAAGGGGTTCCCGGGACCCCAGTGCCCAGAGCAACGGCCAGCCTGCCGGGTCTTGGTTTCCATCTGCTTGTGCTTTAAGCCCGAGAGATGGTGGGCTCACTGTCCTGCCTGGCCCTCCAGCTCTCACCTTCCCCCTTGTAGCTGTTGCCTCTCTCGGGCCTCCATGTAGGCGAGGACTTGGTCCCTCTCAGGGCCACACTCGCCGTTTCCTGCCAGCACCCAGATCCACCCGATCCTGTACCCATCGTGCCAGGCTGATGCCTCAGGCTGAGCCAAGAGCCGTCCTGGTTCTCTCCTTCCTGCTTCAAAAAGTGGGTGTATGGGGACACGCTTGTTTTTCCCTGAGGCGCGAGCAAGTGAGATTTAGCAAATTCCTGATCAGAAGCCTGACCCTTGGAGAGCGCCCCGTAAGGAGTGGCTTGGTCCACGGGTAACATGTCTCCCCTTGCCACCTCCCTGCCTCAGTTGCATAGATTCGTGGTTTGAAGTGAACAGATCTTGTCCAGAACATCCTGCGGACTGACCCTGCTGGGCTCGCTTGCTGACTCCTCTCAAAGGTGAGCCTGTGGTTGGGGGTGCTCTGGGCTCAAGGCCGAGGCTCGAGTCACTCTGGGGCCTGGAGGTAGGGGAGCATCTCGTCAGTGGTTCTGTGGGGGGAGGTGATTCTCCAGGAAGGACAGGAAGTACAAACTCCCATGGTTATGAAGGGGAGCTTCAGCAGAACTAGGTTCTTTGGGAAGAGGCCAGTGTGTGCAGACATCTAGAGTGAATCTCCTTGAGGAAGGTTCAGAAAGACCCCCTCGGAAGGTGCCAGGTGGGAGGGGACCGACACTGGGTTCTCACCAGCCCCGCCTTGTGCGTGAGGGGTGGCCTGAGTCAGCCTGCATCTCGGGGTCTCTGCCTCTTCGGGGACAGGAGTGGACATCAGACTTACTAAACAAGACACCCTGTGGGACAGTGCCCTGTCCTCTGTGGTGCTCATCAGTGATCACCTTAACCGCTGTTCTTCTGCCCACAGGCCACCTCCCTCACGCTCACACACGCACACTGTGCCGCTCACACGCAGCCACACTCACACATACTCACACCCACATACTCTCGCCTACCCTCACATACTCATCAGCTTCCAGATGAATCAGCCACAGCAGGCCAGCACGACTACCTTTCCCTCCAGATGTGCACACGTGGTCCCCTGTATAACCATCCAGTCTGACTGTCCCTTTCTTCCCCAGGGCACCTTGCTTTTCTGCTGACCATCCTCGCCCGTCCCCCATCCCACCTGTCCCTTGCGAGTCCTGGGCTAGCACTTTCTTTTTTTCTGGCAAACAGACAAAAACCCCAGGGAAACCAAAACCCTGACTCCACCTCATCTCACATCCAAAGGTTTTGGGGCCTCTTTTCTTCTCTCTCTCTCCCTTGTTTTTGTTTGTTTTGTCTTCCTTTGTTCTTCATTAGGTTTATTTTATTTATTCCAAGTAAACTCCCAGAACAGCTGATGATGTCAGACAAATCAGGGACATTTGCTCTTTTTACCTTCCCCTCAAAAACTGAGGACACGGGGAGAAGAAAAAGCAAGGGTGAGAGTGAGGCAGAGGGACTGGGCCGGCGCCGGAGTGGGAGTCCAAATCCCGGCGTGACTTCTGGCTTCGGGCCCCGGAGCGGAACCACAGACGCCCGGCCAGCCTCGGCAGGATGCACGCGGCCGGCCTCGCCGACACGGCGCGACTTACGTGTTACGATCCACACAGGGACCGGCCAGCCCCCGTTCCCGAGAGGAGGCATCGGACACGGGCAGAGCTGAGCTGGGGACACCAGTGGGAACAGGGCACCCCTTCTGCACTGACTTCCAGAGAATGGTTCTCCTTTTCTCCCTGAGGACACCAAATGGATGAGAGCGAGTTTGAGAGAAGAAAGAATCAACCACCATCCTTCCCCTCACCCCTCATCCCAGGAGGGAAAGGGCATTTTCTTTTTCACCTTTGAAAGGCGTTGTGGGTCTGTCTAAAGTGTTTACAAAAAAAAAAAAAAATTATAAAAAAAAAAGTCTAGTGTCGACTGGTGTTTTCCCTCGTGATGTTTACAGATTGCTGTCTGCTGCCCAGCTAGAACCCACTCAGTGACAGAACCGAGCATGGCCACACGCCCCGATGGCCCAGGAGCAGGCACACGTGGCCTCCTCCCATGCCCGGCGCCCCCATCGGCCCTCTCCATCACCAACCACTCTGCCTTGGGTATTTTTGGGTTTTTTTTTTTTTCCTCTATTCTTCTGGCTTGGTTTTGCACATTTCTCCCCCAGGACCCTGATATGTAACTTTATTGCCAAAAAAAACAACCCGTCAAGGACCTACTCCTCTCCTTTTCCTTTTCTTCTTCCTCCCTCCCCTCCTGGTTCTGGTCAGTTCAGAGGATTTAACAATCACAAGTGTCCTGCAAAAATGCCTGAACATTTTTCTTAGACCCTTGTGGATTTTTTTTTTCCAGAAAACTTAAACAGACAAAAGACTTATTAAAGGAATATGTACAGTTACCCCTGTTTTCAGGCACTCTGTTTGAGAACATTTTAGCCATTGATGTTCACACGTGGCATCAGCCCATGCAAGATAGGTTTCTGTATTTATATATTAAAATACAAAAAAAAAAAAACCTTATAAAATGTTTAAAAAAAATGTTCAAAGCTTGGAGAAAAAGCTTTCTTCATTAGTCAAGGTGTTTTGATATGGTATTAAAATGTCTAATAAAAGATGCACTGTGTGACTTTATTTTACTGAGGTAATTGTTACACGACCAGGAAATGGGGCTTGAAGGCCTGTCCCCCGCTCCCTCACCTACATCCTTAGCAACTTCCTCCAGGCTTGGCGCTGCAGGCGAGTGAAGTGGTCCTCAGAGCAGTCATGCCTGGGCAGGGGGACCTGGCAGGTCACACCCGAGTCCTTCAGATTTACTGACCCTCCCAAGCATCATGGAGTCCATCTGCCATCACCTGTGGCGTGGCTGTGACAGAACTCTTCAGGAAGGATCTTCGGGGGCAGAGATCGCACAGCCAGCGGAGGCTGCAAGGATGCGGATTCCTCCAGGTATTGGCCCAACCCCCTCACTCCCCCACCCCCACCCCTGCCTTCCTTCATCCTCCGCTCCCCGTCCCACGTCCTGTCCTGCCCTGCCTGTTGCTCAGTCTACATCTCAGTGCTGACTCATGGGCATGCTTCATTGAGGCCCAGAAAGAGGCCCTGTTTGGGGCCGAGCCAGCTCAGAGCCCTTGAACTGGAACCAGCCACTCAGGGCTCACAAGAGTTGGCACACCTAAAGCCGGGCGGGAAGCTCAGGGCAGGGGGAGTGGCGCATGCCCAGCCTCTGTCCCCGGGCCAGACCAGCTCCTGGAGCAGCATTCCGGAGCCTCCTGCAGAGCCTGTGAAGGAAAACTCCGGAGGGAGATGCCTCAAGCTTCTCTGCTCCAACCCCTCCTCGGGCCCCTCTTGTGCTCGGCGGGCTGTCCAACATCTGTCAGATGCTTCCTAAAGCACCTACTCTGGGCAGGGGCCTTGCGGGCCAGGGGGCAAACGTGAACTGGGGCACAGGCACGCTCAGCACATTCGGAAACGCCAAAGAAGACCTTGTGGGTCTGAGCCTGGGCCTTAGCATCATGGTGGGGACCCCGGGGACCGACCGTCGCTACGGTGACAAGAACATGAGCTCCAAACGGTCTGCGTGTGGGCTCCTCTGTTGGGCAGAATGATCTCAGAGAAACAACTTTGTTCTTCTGAACTTCAGTTTCAATCACATGTGAGTGGGGACAGTCACACAGCTGGGAGGTGACCGTGAGGGTCAGAGAATGTGCCCGGAAGCCCCTGGCACATGCGTAGTAGGCTCCCTCATAGCTCTGTCATCGCAGAGAGCACTGTTCTCTTCACAGCACCTCCCGCTTCTGCCTGGCAACTGTGTCTCCCTGTTCTAAATTTAATTCCTCCAGCAAAGCCGGCCCCGAAGATCTCCTTGCCTGACCCCTGGGCCTGTAGGCAGAGGCCTTTATGACCACCTTGGTGGCTTGGCCCTGGGTGAGCCAAACGGTCGGTCGTGACCCAGTGGGGCAGGCTGGAGCCCACGCCGGGCGGGCCCTATTCCAGGCTCCCGGGGCTGGTGCCTGTCCCCACCCCCCAGTGACTTCCACTCCCACCCGGCACATGGCAGCCCTCTGCTGGCTGCACTGGCCTCCAGAATTCACCCGGATTGCAGGCCCCTCGGGCGGGGGTGGAACAGGCTAGTCCCAGCTTCCCAGGTAGGCCTGGTCTCTGTCATGCTCCTTCCGGGCCGCTGTCTCTCTTTCTGGGCGGGCAGGGAGTCAGCTGGAATCTCAAGGTGACTTCCATCCCCCTCTCTCTGCTAAGGGCTCAGCACGCTTTGGAGGGGGGAGGGGGGCTTCCCGGGCAGTTGCACCTTACTAAGACCATCTAGTAGCCCTTCAACGGTGTTGAGGTTTTTAAGAGAAAGTCCTTATGCTTAGGAGATAGGTGCTGAATTCTGCAGGTAAATGGTGCCAAGAAGTGTGTAACTCCACTCCAGATGGCTCTCCAGAAAGTACACACACAAAGAAAATAAGGCAAAAATAGTCACTTGAATCTTCAGGGGCTGGTATTTCAGTGAACAGTGTGTTTGTTCTTTCATCAAAGTAGATCTCTGCCCAGTAAGGGGAGAAGCCTCCATTGCAGGCTTCTCCCCTGGGCTTGGGGGTGAGGCAGTCCATTTGCAGGGCGGGGGGGTGGGGGTGGGTACTAGAGAGCTGTTTGTCCAGAATGCATGCAGCTAACACTTAGGTAGTTCCTGTACCGGGGTGGTTTGGGGAGAGGCAATGAGGCTTGCCCCCACACCAGCCCTTGGCACAGTGCTCACAGCCCAGGGCTAGAAATGTCACGGAGGAGCAAATGGGGCTCAGTCCAGTGAGGAGGGGCTTCTGAGAATCATGCTGGGCTGAGGAGTCCCAGAAGGGCAGCCTCTGCCCAGAGCCTAGACAGCTGATGGGGAAAGGTGGGAGGGGCCTGTGGGGTGGAGGCAGGGAAGGAGCTCAGTGGTGGCTCAGGAGAGTAGGGGTGAGGTGAGATGGAGAGTCCCACTGGTTTCCCTGCTTTGCTCATCTTTATTCAGAGGCCAAGTCCAAGGGGGTGAGGGAGATGGGCCCACATGATAAGCTCCTGGGATGGGATTTAGAGATTGGCTTCTGGGACACCAAGCCTCCCCCCACCTCAACCTGGGGAAGTAGGGGTACCCAGGGCAGAGAGCTGTAGGCCCTGGACAGGGGAGTCCTGGGTGCCTCTGCCCAGAGCAGATGCCATGGTGGTGGGCGCCCTCTTGTGGGCTTGGGAACAACTGAAGTACACGGACTGAGTGGTCTCACCAGGAATCCCCAGGGTGGGCAGATCTGACTTTGGGGGTGGGGGGAAGCTAGTAATGTAATACACCACACCATAGAGAAGTATAATACAAGCAGAATAATTTCACTTCCATTTCCATTGATTGGCAACAGCCGCTTGAAGAACATGTTCAGAATGTTCTTGGGCCCGGTCCAGGCTCATGGTGACCATGGGCAAATCCTCGGGCTCTCGGCTTCTCACAAACAGCAGTTGGGACAGGGACCTGGGTCCCTGAAAGCAACCTTCTGTAGCCTAAGCACCATCCCCTCCCCAGGCTGCAGTAAGTCCAAGGACAGGCCCAGAATGAGGGCTGAGGATATCACTGGCCACAGGACAGAGAACCTGACGGGGGTGGGAGGGAGGCGGGCACAGGAGGCCATGCATAGGGGCTGCCTGCTCATCTCCACACTGCTGCAAATGGGGCTCTGGTTTGCTTTAGGGGCCCAGGGAAGCCTATCAACGTAGAGTGGGGGATCCCTTCCCACGCCAGGAAAGGAGTGTTCCTGTCACCAGGCACGTGGAGTCAGGCTAAGGGAGCTGGCCCCCAGCAGCAGCGAGGCTCAGACCAAGGGGAAGGCAGGCAAGCCCCCTGCAGTTCTGGGCAGAGGCGGAACTGTTCTGTGGCAAGAAGAAAGCTTCCAGAACAGGAGGTTCCACTGTCTGGGGGCTTGTGGGCCAAGTGCTTTCAGGCCCTCACAGCACCTTGCCTGGGTTCATGAGGCCTCGGGGATCCAGCATGGCCTTCAGCCGCCGCATGGTCTCCATGCCCACGGCACCTACCTCCTCCTGTAGCAGCTGGCGCTTGCCCAGCCCAATGCCATGTTCCCCAGTACATGTCCCATGGAGTGCCAGTGCCCGCCTGGGAGCAGGGGGAGGTGGCAATGAAATTCTCAGCAGTGTTCCTCCCACCACCTCCCAGCCGCCCTCCCTGGGCTTTGCTCTCACCTGCCCAGCAGTTCTGAAAAGGCCTTGACCCTGTGGAGCTCCTCGGGGTCCTCTGGGTCCACCAGCAGGAGGCAGTGGAAATTGCCATCACCCACGTGTCCAAGGATGGCTCCTGGGGGCCCAGACGACAGAGCTGCTGCCCCGGGCCAGCCCTCCCGCTACCCACCCCCACGGCGCTCCAGCAGCGGGCACGCGGACCTGTGAGTCCCTGGGCCTTCAGGTCCTCCTTGGTCTGCACCAGGATCTCTGGCAGCCGGGAGATGGGCACGCACACGTCGGTAGAATAGCCCTAGGTTGGGGCAGGTTTGTGAGGTTCTCCACGCCCCCACCCCCTGCTGGCTCAGAGGTAAGAGGTCATTGTGGTCAAGGCTAAGAACGGCCTCACCCACAAAAACTGTTTTTGTCTAGGTCTGTACCACCAGACAGCTGGCCAGAGGGGGCTCTCTGCCCTGCCTGCAGAGGCTTTCACAGCCCTCCCCTCCGATCCCCGCCTGGCCCCATATGCAGGACCCCCAGCTGCCCACACCGCCTAGTCTGCACTCCAGCTCCCGGAGCCCAGCCTCCCCTTGCTGTCGGCTGACACCTTCCGCGTCATCATCTTTCTCCAGGCGGCTTCTGTTCCGTGTTCACAAACCCTAAGCGCACCCTCTCTGTGCCTGTGCCCAGGGCCATGCTCAGGTGGGGGTTCCCTCTGGAGGGTCTGGCAGACAACTACTCTCCCACTGGACAGTGTCTGAGTAGCAGCTGGGTTGGGGCACTCCTGCCCCCTGTGGGTCTCAGCCTGCTGCTCTGGACAGCAGTGCGGTGGGCCGAGCACAGGGTGCTGGCCCGGCCTGCGGGTGCCGCCTCCACCCCAGCCCAGCTCACCTTGTAGCCCGGCCGCAGGGCCAGCACTGCGTACCAGGCACTGTGCCGCGCTGCCCAGAGCCGGCTGCGCTCCTCAGCCTCCTTGGCCGACGAGAAGTGGAAGGCTCCATTGTCCTGGGTGATCTCCTCTGCGGGGGGAGGCAGGTTGACACGCGACCTTACTCGGGACCAGCCTGTGCCCTCCACCCCACAGCACCCCAGCACACCTGCTCGCTGTAGCTGCTCGGCCAGGACCTGCTCAGAACCATGGAACTCGAGGAAGAGAGTGGGCGCCACGGAGCAGTTCAGCTGGCTGTGCTTGTTGCAGGCATCCATCGTGACGTCATCCAGAAACTCTGGGGCCAAGGAGAGGGCAGGTGAGCTGAAGCCCAGACTTCAAGAGGGACCTCTTCCAGGGAGCCCACCCAGACTGCTCAGTCCCGGCTCACCAATGCGGGCCACGGGCACCGCAGCCTGGAGGATGTGAACAGTGCTGTCCACGGCTGCCTGGACACTGGGGAATGCACAGGTGGCGACCACTGTGGCCTCAGGGGCAGGATGCAGACGCAGAGTGGCAGCTGTGATGAGTCCTAGTGTCCCCTCAGAGCCCACAAAGAGCCCTGTGAGGTTGTAGCCAGCTGCGCTCTTCCTGGACCCCGGGGACACACAAGGTAGGTGAGTGGCCAGGGCCTGAGACGATCGGTTTCCAGCCCCAAGCCTGGTCTGGAAGCCCAGCACTGTCCCCCAGGCCCCTGCCAGGTAGGGAGCCGGCCCAGCCTGCCAGCAAGGCAGATGTTCTTTTGCACAGCCCTAATTGGTGCAGGAAACCTTCAACCGTGGCCCATGCGACAGGAGTTTCAGACCCCTCAGAAGCCTGGCCCACCAATCCAGGAGGCCCCATTGCCATGCGTAGAAGACGCTCACCGGAAATGACGGCCTAGGCCTGCGGTATGAAGCAGCTCACCACCAGGCAGCACCACCTCCAGGTTCAGCACATTCTCCCGCATGGTGCCATAGCGCACGGCATTGGTGCCCGAGGCCCCAGTGGCCACCATGCCACAGAGAGAGGCATCTGCACCTGGGTCTGGAGGGCAGAGTGCAGGCAGAATGCAGCCTGGGACAGGCGCCCAGGGACAGAAGAGTTCCCTCAAACCCTAGAAACAGCACCGCCACCAGGGAGCCCTCAGGGGCCCGGGGAAGGGCTTCAAGTTTCAGCCTACCCACAGGAAACCAGAGGCCGCTGTCCCGCAGACGGGTGTTGAGAGCTTTGTGGGTGACACCTGGCTCCACCACCACAGAGAAGTCTTCCAGATGCAGCTCCAGGATTTTGTCCATGTGGGTCAGGTTGATGCAGACACCGCCCTGACAGGAGGGAGGCCAAGGGGAAGTCGACCTCGGACTTCCCTGGGCCAGGCCACCTTCCACAGGACCCCATCTCAAGGCTGACTTCCGGGCACTCAGACCAGAGCCCGGGGATTGCAGGTAAGGCAGGCTGGAGGCAGCCGCAAAGGTGACAAGGGAGAGAGAGCCAGAGCCCAGGGAGGGGATGGGTGGAGGGGACCTGCATACCTGCACCGCACAGACTCCACCCTCAAGCCCAGTGCCCGTGCCAAATGGGATGATGGGCACTCCTTGGCTGTAGCACAGGGCGGCCAGCTGGCTGACCTGCTCCACATTCTGAGGCCACACCACGGCGTCTGGAGGTTGGCACCTAGAACAAGACGCTCAGCAACTTCGAGGAGTGTGGTACCCTCTGGTCCTGCTCACATCCAAGGAGCCCAGAGGCATCACAGGGCCTGGGGCTGCACAGTGGGTGAGGGATGGGTGTGGAGAAGAGGTAAAGAATGCCAGACCCCCCCAAAAACAGATGGGTGGGGGAGAAGACAGCCCGGGACTCTCACTCCCAGCCCGGGGCTCTGATAGGGGAAGGGGCCCCCACACCTGTGCATGGACTCGTCATGACCATGCTGCTCACGGACGGCGACAGCGGTGGACACATGGGAGCTCCCCACAACTGCCTTCAGAGCCTCCACAAAGCCCTTGCTGAGCTGACCCTGCAGGGAAGACACACGCAGTCAAGAGTCACTCAGAGACACCTGGGCCCACAGCCCTGCCCCTGTGGCGGTCCGGGAGTGGAGGAGGGGCTGCCAGCACCTCTGGCAAACCCCCCCCCGCCCCACCCCCCACTGACACCACCCCAGGGTCAGCACAGCTTGGCCTTGCCAGTGGGCCCCCTGGAAGCAAACCCACTCTACAGGAGTGCCCCTTTCCAAACAGAACCATCGGGCTCCACGTTTCACTTGGGAAAAAACCCCCTGGGTAAAAATAGGAACCAGATTCACTGTACAGAAAGGAGCATCACAGGGTTCCATAACGCAGTCAGCCCTGCCTTGGCCTGGAAAGGTTACTTACGTCTGCCCTTCCTCCAAAACTGCCCCAGGCACACCAGTGGATGCGGAAGGACGGGAAGGAAAAACTCCACAGCCTGTCAACTGAGGCGCCCCCAGCCCCACATAGTCCTCTCCTCCCAGGCATTGTTTCAGATGTGTCTACGTTCGGGAGCCTCAAAGAGGGCGCCCTGGAGCCCACAAGCTTTTCATTTTACATCCCCACTCCACCTGTGGCAGCTGTGGGGTCCTCGGTTAGGCTCGGCTCGCTCAACACCGACCTTTGGCACAGGGTGAGCCCGGTGATCCTCTGCTCAAGGTCACAGGGTGCTGGTGCAGCACGAAGCCTGGTATAAACCTGGTATCTGACCCACCCACCCGTAGCGGGCTTCCCCCCACCTACCTGCGTCCCCCTGGTCCCCCTGGAGCAGTAGCCCCTCCAGGGGAACAGCCCCCAGGTCGCCGCAGCCCGGAGCAGATTGGCCATAGCTGGGCAGCAGCCAGAGGGGCGTGGGCACTGAGGCCACCCCAGCGCCCAGCGCATTGGCTGTGCAGGGGGGGGGGGGGGCCGGGGGACTGCTTAAGGTGATCCGGCCTTAAGGTGGCCCTGCCAGACCTTGCTAGTCAGGTGTGGCAGCAGGCACATATCAGTACTTCCAAAGGAGAGGTGAGGCTTAGCTAACACACAACAGGAGAGGATAGCAACCTCTCTCTGGCTTAAAGCTCTGCTGTGGCTTCCCTTGGGCTTTCCAACAAAGGCAGACCGCTTGCTATGGCCTTAAAGGTCTTGCTGGTTCCTGCTGCTGACCTCTTCATCTTTCCACTTCTTTCCAGTCTCCTCTTTGGCCTCTGAGTTCCAGCTTCCTTTAGGGTTCCTATATCCCCTGAGCTCCGCTGACTCAGCTCAGGGCCTTGACACACACCCTCCCTCTCCCTTACCCTGCAAGTCTGGAAGTCTCAGCCAGTGCCACAGTTAGAGGAGGCTTTGAGCAGGGCCGTGAGGAGGGAAGTGGGGTCTCCCGTCAGGAATGGGGAGGGCATGGAATAGGGCAGTGAGGCAAGCCAGGAAGCCTCCCTGGAAGAGAAGAGCTAAGGACTCACCAGCTAAGTGAAGGAAGAGACAGCTGTCCTTTCATCTCCAGCCTCCCACTGGGTGGATTTCCTAACCATGCTGCAGTGATGTGGCTGCTTCTCTTGAAGCTCTTCCAAGCTCAGTTTTCCTTCCACAGCAAATTTGGAGAAGCATGTTGCTAACATTACTAAGATAAAGCTATTTCCAGCTTTGTTTTTCTTCTCAATTGAATCATGAATACAAACTCCTACTTGGGTCCTTCTACCCAGCCACGTTTGAATGAAATCGCATTTCCACTCTCAATGTGCTGCTTAACTGGCTTGTCTCAAAAAAAAATGTCTCTTTTACAGTTAGTTACTTCAAATCAAGATCCAGTGAAAATCCACACAATGTGTTTGGTTAATATGGCTCATAAGTGTCTTTTAATCTCCAGCAGTTTCCCACCACCCCCGCCCTTTATTCCATGACATTTATTTGTTAAGGAAACTGGGTCACCTGTTCTGTAGAATTTTCCACATTCTGTATTTGGATGATTGCATCCATGTGGTATTGTTTAATATATTTCTCTAGTCTCTGTATTTCATGTAAGTTGTTAGATCCAGACATGGTGCTCTCCAGTACAACTTTCTGTACTATGGAATTGTTCTATATCTATGCTTCCATTAGCCACATGCAGCTAACGGTACTGGAGGCATTTATGGTTGGAGGAGAGATGCCAGGGAGAGTTTGTAATGAGCCCTAAGAGAACCACAATGTAGATCCATAAGGTTTGGGAGCAGGGCCATGACATTTGCAACAGAAAGCAATACACTATTCGGAAAAGTGTCCCTGGCTCACTACTAGGTCCTGGTTAAGATGGTGGGTGTGGCCATGAGACTTCAAGTGGCCATGTGGCCGGCCAGAGCTAGCCATCCTGAGCTTTATTCTATCAGACTCACCAAGTCATAAAGTCAGGTGGGTCCGAAACAACCCATTACTAGAAAAAAGGAGGACAGACAAAATTGGGCAGAAGCAGGGCCGGAAGGCAAAGTAAGCTGTACGGGTAAGTGGCTCAGGTCCCCATGTCGCCCACCATTGCTTGCCTAGCACCTTTTCCTCAGCTCACACCTATGGCCATAATGGGGGACTCTTAGGACCAGCCGATAGAAGGGGGAAGAGTTCAAGCTTGATTCATGAATGGGTTGGTTCAACATGAGGGTGTGAGCCAACGTGGACCAATGCTGCACTACAGCTCCACTTAGGGATAACTCTGAAGTCCTCCCATTTGGCAGAGCTCCAGGTCATGCACCTCATCAGCCCCTTTTGTAAAAAGAAAAGTGGCCCAGGAGAAGAATAAACATAGGCTCGTGGACACTGGTGAATGGCTTGGTTGTGTGGTCAAGGGCCTATGCAGAGAAAAGATGGGAAAATCAGGGCCTAAGGGATTTGGAGAAGAGGCATGTAGATGGATCTCTAGGAGTAAGCACAAAGAGTCACACATCGGGGCGCCTGGGTGGCTCAGTCGGTTGAGCATCTGACTTCGGCTCGGGTCATGATCTCGCAGTTGAAGAGTTCAAGCCCCACGTCGGGCTCTGTGCTGACAGCTCAGAGCCTGGAGCCTGCTTCGGATTCTGTGTCTCCCTCTCTCTCTGCCCCTTCCCTGCTCATGCTCTGCCTCTCTCTGTCTCAAAAATAAATAAACATTTTAAAAAATTAGAAAAAAAAAAGAGTCACACATCTATCACCTGTTAACATCCACCAGAGAGCATCTGCCGTGGAAAAGACCAAACGAAGCGTACAGCATGATTTTGCCGGTTGTCATTGGCCAACCTCTGTCAGTGACCACACCGGTGCTGGCACAATGGCAGTGGGGATAGACGCTACTCACGGGTTCACCAGCATGGCACCCACTCACTAAGGCCCATCTGGCTACTGCCGCTGCTAAGTGTTCACCCTACTGCAACATTGAATCCCACACAACGTTGAATCTCCCTCAGGGAGACCAGCCGGCCACTTGGTAACAAGCTGATTACATTGGACCTCCTCCACTCTGACAGGGGAGCAATTAATTTATCTCAACTGAAATCCACACGACACATACTACGGGTATGGGTTTGCCTCTCCTACCTGCATGGCCTCAGCCAGCACTATTGTCTGAAGGCTCACTGAGTGTTTGATCCGCCATCATAGTATATACCACATAACATCACCTAACGTCAAACAACCCTTTTTTTGATGGTCAGGTCAGAGGCCAGTGACCTTACAGAGCAACAGCTGGATTGACCTTTGGGAGGTACAACTGAGGCACCATCTTGGAGATGCATCTATTCAACCAGTGCTAGAAGAGGAAGATATTTTTATATAGATAACACATAAAAGGGGGGGTGTCAAAATTATTTTTAACTTTTTCTTTTGAACTAATTTTAGAGTTACAGAAAAGTTGCAAAAATAGTACAGGGGGTTCCTATATGCCCTTAGCCTGATTGTCACTAACGTTTACATTGTACATAACCATAGTACAATTGTCAAAACTAAGAACTAGTAAAATATTAATTGATACAGTTAGAGAATAGGTACATTACTAAACTACAGATTTGATTTCTCCAGTTCTTCCATGAATGTTCTCTTGTTTGGGGCGGGTTTCGTTTGGTCTGTATTCCATCATCTCACGCTGCATTTAGTTGTCTCGGCTCCTTTGTCTCCTATAATCTGTGACAGTTCCTTAGTCTTCCCATGTCTTTCTGACCTTGATATTTTGAGGGGTACTGGTCAGTTACTTTATTGAATGTCCCTCAATTTGGGTTGTTTGATGTTTTCTCGTGAGTAGATTGAGGTCATGCTTTCTGGCAAGAATACCACAGAAGCGATCTGCCCTTCTCAACATACCATATCAGTGGTTTAAGATGTCAATATGTCTTATTAGCAGTGACATTAACCTTGATCACTTGGTGCAGGTCATGCCTGTGGGATTTCTGCACTGTGAAGTTACTACTTTTCTCTTTCAACTAATAAATATGTTGGGGTAGATACTTTAAGACTGTGCAAATATCCTGTTTTCCCTCGCTTTCATTCACTCTCTTTAGCATCCATTGGTGGATCTTGCCTGCAATAGTTGTTATTGTGGTTATTGCGTGTTCTATTGGTGATTTTCTCCTTCTCTTATTCCTTCTATATTATTTAATTAGAATTATTCTCTAATAAAGAGCCATCCATTTTCCTTATTATTTATTCACGCAATTATTTATATATTACCAATATGGACTCATGGATATTTATTTTATTCCATAGGTTATAATCTAATTGTCATTATTTTGTTGCTCAGTTCCGGCTTTGGCCACTGGAGGCCTCTGTCATCTAGGTTTCTCTGCCCTTCAGACCAGCCCGCACCTTTTTTTGAGCCCTGTCTTACTTCCTACTACTATAAGATGCTCCAGGCTGGTCTTGTCTTTCCCCTGCCCAGACCAGCAATCAACCACTTTTCCAAGGACTTCTGGTTCATTTTAGTGGAGAATAGTAATATTTAGGGCCTGGGGTTTGGGTGTGAGCTGTGCTCTTAAAATTCAACAATAAGAAAACAAAAACTGTGATTAAAAAATAGGCAGGGGCGCCTAGGTGGCTCAGTCGGTTAAGCATACAAGTGCAGCTCAGTCAGGTCACAATGTCGCAGGTCCTGAGTTCAAGCCCCACATTGGGCTCTGTGCTGACAGTTCGGGGCCTGGAGCCTGCTTCAGATTCTGTGTCTCCCTCTCTCTCTGTCATTCCCCCACTTACTCTCTGTCTCTCTCTCTGTCTTTCAAAAATGAATAAATGTTAAAAAAAATTTTTGTTTAAATAGGCAAAAGATCTGAACAGACAGTTCACTGAAGAAGACATACAGATGGAAAATAAGCATATGAAAAAATGTTGAACATCACCTGTCATCACAGAATTGCAAGTTAAAACAACAAGATGCCACTACACACCTATTAGAATGACTAAAATAAAAAAAAAAAAAAACTGACACCGAATGCTTATAAGGCCACAGAGCAACAAGAATTCTCATCCATTGCTGGTGGGAATGCAAAATGGTACAGTCACTTTGGAAAACAATTTGACAATTTCTTACCAAGCTAAATATAGTCTTACCATATGATCCAGCAGTCATGTTCCTAAGTACTTACCCAATCGAGTTGAAAACTTATGTCCCTACAGAAGTCTGCACATGAATGTTTATAGCAGCTTTATTCATAATCTTCCCAAACTAGAAACAACCAAGATGCCCATCCAAAGGTGGATGGATAAGCCAACCATAGTCCATCAGTACAAGGGAATATTTGTCAGCTACAAAAAGAAAGGAGCTATCACGTCACAAAAAGACATGGAGGAATCTTAAATACATATTGCCAAATGATAGAAATCAGCCTGAAAAAGCTACATGCTGGATGATTCCAAACATGTGACATTCTGGAAAAAATAAAACTAGGGAGGCAGCAAAAAGACGAGTGCTTGCCAGGGATTTGAGCTGCAGGGATGAATAAATGAACCGCAAGGGATTTTTAGGATGGTAAAATTATTCTGGATGCTACTGTAATGGTGGATACATGACTTTATGCAATATTCAAAACCCATAGAGCTTTACAGCACCAAGAGTAAACCCTGCTGCAAACAAATTTTTAAAAAACCATTTAGGGGGCTGGAAGATCCCAAGAAGGAATGCGGACTGTGACAAGACAATCTAACTGTTATCTCTCTAAATGTGGGAAGCAACCTCACTGAAGGGGGGGTGGGGGAGAAACGCTGACCTAAGTGACTTTGGGAAAGGAGTTTGTAAGGTTAATGGGCAAAAGGAACTGCACATAGGTACAGGAGCATGAATTAACAATTCAGATACAACCATGCGTATATACTGGACGGGTTGAGTCAGTTAATACATGGGGAGAAGAGTCAGGTCCCCTGTGCAGAATTCCAAACAAGTTATGTAGATACTCTACCCTAAATACGGGGAGCATAACTTCCCACTCCTTAAATGTGAGCTATTCATAATGACTTCCTTCCAAAGAGTACAGTATGGAGAGTAGAAAGAAAAAGAGTCCCTTTACAGGGGGGAGATCTGACAAACTACTTCAGCCAGATGGCCAAGGTCAACATCACCAGCCATAAATCACGTTGATAGCAGGTACCTGTGCTGGGTTCAAGAGTATCCTCCCATGGGTCCCTGGGTGGCTCAATTGGTTAAGTGGCCGACTTCGGTTCAGGTCATGATCTCATGGATTGTGAGTTTGAACCCTGCATCGGGCTCTGTGCCGACAGCTCAGAGCCTGGAGCCTGCTTCAGATTCTGTGTCTCCCTCTCTCTCTGCCCCTCCCCCACTCACACTCTGTCTCTCTCTGTCTCTCAAAACTGAATAAACGTTAAAAAATTAAAAAAAAAAAAAAAAAGGAGTACGCTCCCAAAGTTCAAGTCCTTCCCCTGACCTCAGATTTTGACTTTATTTGGAAATTCGGTATCGCAGATGTAATTAGTTAAGATGAGGTGATTCTGGAGTAGGGTTGGCCTTTAATCCAATGACTGGTGTCCTGTAAGAAGAGAAGAGACAGAGACACAAGAGCTGAGAATGTCATGTGACAATGCAGCAGCACGCTAAAGAAGCTAGGGAGCCCACTGACATAGAAGCAAGGAAGGATTTTTCCAGAGGCTTCACATGTGGCATGGCGTCGCCCACACCTTGATTTCAGATTTCCAGGTTCCAGAACTATGAGAATAAATTTATGTTGCTTTCAGCCAGTTTGTGGTACTTTGTTATAACAGTGTTAGGAAACTGATACGTACCCTTGATGTGATATGAGGAAAATGGTCCTTTACCTCTGAGCATTTCCTCCCCAGAACCCATAACTCCTGTCTAATCATGAGAAAAACACCAAGCAAATGCCAATAATGCAGCAGTCTACAAAACACCTGACTAGTACTCCTCAAAACCGTCAAAGTCATCAAAAACACGAAAAATCAAAGCAACTGTGCCATCTAAGAAGGGTCTATCTTAGTCCAGTAGAGCTGCTGAATCCAATCAACAAACGCAAACGTGTATTTCTCCCAGTTCCGGAGGCCAGGAAGTTCTGGTTTTTAGTCCTTCCATTTGTAAACAGAGGTATTTGGGCCAGTAGACCCCCCGATCCATTCCCTTTCTGGATCGACTCACGAAAAATGGAAATCTTTGATTCAACTGCTTAGTTTTGTAAGCACTCTGCCCAACAGTACTCATACCCATGTCTTTCTGACCCCTGTGAAAGTATCTCTACATCCTCTGTACAACTAATGCATCCAGTGCTAGAACTTACTCGGCACGACTGGGGCTTTTTGGCAGTCCTAAGACCTGGCCACGAGGAGAAATGGACTGAAGAGGCAGCTCCCTCTGATGCAAGACACAGGGTGCCACTGGTTCCCCTCAGGTGGACAGGGGTGACACTGCCACATTCAGGATGCCTAGGCCGTGCCTGGTACCTTCAGGTGGACAGGACTGCAGAATTGGAGGCTCCTGGTCACAGCTGTGTTACAGACATCGTAAGTTCCTGCCCCGTCGTTCTTTTATTCCTCATCTATGCTAAGCATAGTCCTGGAAAGGCAGAGAGAATGAAGCAGTCCCTGTACGCCCCTGGGGGTCCTTGGGCGAAAACTTTCTGAGCCATTGGCCATGTGAGGAATCCTTCACTCATCAGGGAGAACAATAGACCTGTCAGATGCTCAGTAAGATAACTGGATTTTGCCAGGTTCAGGCTGTTCCGTTTTTGTTTAATTTATATTGAAAATGAAGGAACG
Organism: Acinonyx jubatus; assembly: GCF_027475565.1. Taxonomy (NCBI): domain Eukaryota; kingdom Metazoa; phylum Chordata; class Mammalia; order Carnivora; family Felidae; genus Acinonyx; species Acinonyx jubatus. The sequence continues at coordinate 12,242,557 of NC_069396.1, read as the reverse complement.
AAAGCATGAGGTATTCACTTTGCTCCAATTCGGGAGAATTTTTTGCAAGCTTCCTGCTCTGTAACTTTGCCATGAGAAAAACAGGTGGAAGGCCACTTCTCAGAGCCCCCAGACTCTGAGCTGTGGTCAGCGGTCATTCCCTTCCATCCTCTCGGGTATGAAAGAGGGAGGCAGGCCGGCCTGCTGGGGCGATCGGAAACCAGATGGAATGGTGTTGTCAGCCGCTGCAAATAACCGAGGACATCTGCCAGTCGGGGGGTCTGATTGTAGAGTCTCCGAATTAGGATCATGGAGCCTGACACCTGATTGTGGAGTCTTGGCTCAAACCGCACCTGCTCAGTCAAGCCTTCTCTAGCCAGTTTGTTCCCAGATGCACCCCGTGGGGTGGGGCACTCCTGATACGACCTCCTCAGGGGTGAATGCCATCTGACACTCTTCCTATTTTGCTTTCTGTTTACTGCCTGCCCCCCCCCCCCACACCTGGAATATAAGCTCACAAACGGAGGGAGTGTTGTGTCCTTCACAGCTGTGCTTTCCCAGGTGCTTGATAAACCTTGACTGCAGGAATGCTGAATCAAGGAGTAGAAAATAAAGACGCCTGGTGGAGGAACTGAACCTGTCAGCACCTTAAAAAAAAGAATCGTTTTAACCCCTGGCAAGGAGTATAGAACCGCTGTTAATTTGGGGCCAGAAATTCTTCCTAAAGATTGACCTTCTCAGATTTGAAGTCCAGATGAAGGAACAGAACGTTGACAGTTAAATTCCAAGGTGATCGGGGAAAATCTGAATGTGGAAATTCTGCAGAATAACACAGTGTTTTCAACATATTAATGGCAAAGAAAAGAAAAAAAGGTATGGAGGTGGAGGAAACTTGCGTATTAAAAGACACTGATCTTAGGACAGGGACTCATTTGGATCTTGAGTTTCGACAATCTGAAGAACTATGTGATGTTTATGAAAAGAATCTGGAAATATGAACACCAGCTGGATATTTGAATACTATTAAGGAAACGATGCTAATTTTTTTTTTTTTTTTTTTTTTTTTAGGTGTGATAATGCCACACAAAGATTGTGCTGTCAATGTAGTCTGCAGACTCCTGGGGTCTTTAAGACAGTGGCAGGAGATCCAGGAGGTCAAGATTACTTTAATAATAATGCTGAGACATTGTTTGCCTATTTCATTGAACTGACATTCAGTATCAGTTTGGCACTGATGGTGCAAAAGCATTTGGAGGGGAGGGGGGAGCTGCTGGTGCCCCAGCAGGATTCCAGAGAGCGGCACCAAACTGAACTGGCCGTCATTGCCTTCTGTGTTCTCACGCAATTACAGAGGAGAAGGGCTAGTTTCGCTGAAAAATGACCTTACTGGAGCAGTAACAATTTAATGGTGTTAGGCCTCGAACTTTGTATCTTTTTGCCACTCTGATGAAACAGGAAGTATGCAGGAGTATTTCTGCTGCACACAGGAGCACCATGTTTGTCTCCAGGAAGATCACTTGTGCAGTCATTGGAGTGGTGAGCTGCACTAGCGGCTTTTCTCACGGAACACCATTTTTACTTGATTGGCTGACAAAGGAAGCCTGGGTGTTTGGCAGGCACTTTCTCAAAAATGAATGAAGTGAGCTGTCACTTCAAGGAAAACAACTGATTATATTTGTTGCCCGAGGAAAAAATGAGCTTTCAGGTGAAAATTAGAATTTTGGCCAGAACTTGGGACACCTGGGTGGCTCAGTCGGTTAAGCGTGCGACTTCAGCTCAGATCATGATCTCATGGTTTGTGAGTTCGAGCCCCGCATCGGGCTCTGTGCTGACCGCTCAGAGCCTGGAGCCTGCTTCGGATTCTGTGTCTCTCTCTCTCTCTGACCCTCCCCTGCTCATGCTCTGTCTCTCTCTGTCTCAAAAATAAATAAAAACATTAAAAGAAAAAAATTTTAAAGAATTTTGGCAAAAACATGTATCAGCTTCCCCAATGCTTAAAGCCTTTCTGATGAGACCAATGGTGATATTAGTGTGGTCCTTTGATACTATGTAATAAAATGTATCAATACTTAAAAGATCTTAATGCCTCCGTGAGCCAGTTATTTTTCAAACGACCAAGGCATGATATTACAAAATCGTGCCTGGATAAATGATCCAAAGTGTGAGAAAGACTAATGGATTTTAATATAACAGAGTACTAAAGTTCATTCATAAGGTCATGTGTTGTGATATATGATCTCTGCCCCATGGTAATGTCTTTTGAGGAAGTTAACAAAAATAAAACCTTTTTTTGTTAATGTTGATGAACAAACCACACTATCATTTATGTGCTCCACTTTATTTTTTTAATTTGAGAGAGAGAGCGCGAGTGAGTGTGAGTGGGGGAGGGGCAGAGGGAGAGGGAAGGAGAATCTCAAGCAAGTTCTAAGCTCAGGGTTCAGTGCTCAGTGCTCGTCAAAGAGCTGGACGAGGGGCTCAATCCAGAGCTCTGTCCCAGGTCCCCAGGATCATGATTTAAGCCGAAATCAAGAGTTAGACACTCGACTGCCTGAGCCACCCAGGCACTCCTATGTACTCCACTTTAAATAGTCACTACTATTACAGTTAAAATCTATTTACATCTGGGGCAACTGGCTGGTTCAGTTGGTAGAGCATGCAACTCTTGATCTCATGGTTATAAGTTCAAGCCCCACGTTGTATGTAGAGATTACTTTAAAAAAAAAATCCCTTTATATCCTTTGGCAGGGCCATCCAAGCATGGACTTAATGCTGGTGCCAGTGTCTGTCAGGACAGAAGTAGATATTACACCACACTTGGAAGGAGATCCAATGACCTGTGGGATACACCGAGTAATGGACTGGGAAGCCAGCCCTCCCTGAAATGTCAGTGGAAAGTCAAAAAAAATTATAAGCAACATTTAAATTAAAATATGCAATGTGTTTTTCAAAAACTTTCTCTGCCCCAGTCCTTTATTCCTAAGAGCAAATTAATAGAAAATAATGTGGTTTTGAATTTTTCAGGATCCTCAGAAGCAGTCCACACCCGGCAGCATTCTGTGCTGTTAAGCATAAGGCGGTAGGAGAATTTATTTTATGTGTGCATGTGGGGGGTGGGGGATCTTCCTTCTTTTTGTACATTCCAGTACTTAGTCTTTTCAAAACATGCATAATTGTGACAAAAATAGTATCACACTCTACATACTCTTGTGGGATCTACATTTTGTAAATTTCTCAGTATATTAGACACCTCCCCCATGTAGTCAGTGTACATTATCATTTTCAGTGCCTTCCAAGTTCTATTCAGATATCACTACAATTGATTTTACTTGCATCTGTTGAAATATTGTTAGTTTGTTTCCAATGTTTTGCAAATATAAGCTACAATGTGAGGACACGCTTGTATGTACACACTTGTACACGATTGAGGATTATGATAATTAACACATTTTTAATTTTGATTCAGTGAGGCCTTCAAAAAGATTTTTAACATATTACACCCCTACCAGAAGTGTATGAAAATATTTTTACAAATTATTCCCACCCTGGGTATCATTATTGTTTTAAATACTGGCCAAACTTATAGGTCCAAAAGATATTACGTACATTATAATGCTGATTTTTAGTAAAGAGAAACATTTTTTTAAGTTTTATTTTTGAGAGAGAGAGAGAGAGAGCAAAAATGGGGGAGGGCAGAGAGAGAGGGACAGAGAAAATCCCAAGCAGACTCTGACCTAAAAGTGTGGAGCCCCAAAGCAGGGTTCAAACTCAGGAACCATGATTTCAGATCATGATCTGAGCTGAAATCAAGAGTCGGTTGCTTAACTAACTGAGTCACCCAGGTGTCCCCAAGAGAAACATTTTTGATAAATTTATTGTTCTATGTGCTTCCTCTTTAATTGGCCATTCATATCCTTATTTTTCTTACTGTGATTCAATGAACTTGTGAGAATTTATAAATTAAATTCCTTATTCTTTTATACATGTACCACATATATTTTTCCAGTTTGTCTTTAACTTTGCTTAAAGCATTTTTTTTTCCAGGATTTAATTTTCTCTGTAGTTGAATTTGTCCATTGTTTCCTTTATGATTTCTGACTTTGGTGTCATACCTTCTCACCCAAAGAATATAAAAAACATTCCATTTTTCTTCCCTCGTTCCTTTCCTTCCTCTTCCCTCCTTCCTTCCCTTCTTTCTTTCTTCTTTCTTCTTTCTCTCTCTCTTCCTTCCTTCCTTCCTTCCTTCCTTCCTTCCTTCCTTCCTTCCTTCCTTTCTCTTCTTTCTTTCTTTCTTTCTTTCTTTCTTTCTTTCTTTCTTTCTTTCTTTCTTTCTTTCCTCTCATCTCTACACCCAACATGGGCTCTAACTCACAACCCGAGGTCAAGAGTTGCATGCCCTTCTGACTAAGCCAGCCAGACGCACTCCTCCTCCCCCATCATGTCTTTAAAACCTTGATGGCTTCCACTTTAAAATTTAAATCTTGAATCCACAGCCACTCGGGAAAACAGAATGGAGGTTCCTCAAAAAGTTAAAAATAGAACTACCCTACGACCCAGCATTTGCACTACTAGGTGTTTACCCAAAGTATACAAAAATACTGAATCGAAGGGGTACATCATGCATACACTCCGATGTTTATAGCAGCACTATTCACAGTAGCCAAATTATGGAAAGAGCCCAAATGTCCATCAATTGATGAATGGATTAAGAAGATGTGGTGTGTATGTGTGTAGGTACATACTCACAGTGGAACGTTACTCAGCCATAAAAAAGAATGAAATCTTGTCATTTGCATCGAGGTAGATGGAGCTAGAGTGTATTATGCTAAGGGAAATAAGTCAGAGAAAGACAAATATCATATGATTTCACTCTTATTTTTATAAGAAACAAAACAGATGAACATAGGGGAAGGAATTTTTTTTTAAAAAGACAGCGAGGCAAACCATGAGAGACTCTTAACTACAGAGAACAAATGAGAGTTGCTGGAGGGGAGGTGGGCGGGGAAGGAGCTAAATGGTTGATGGGAATTAAGGAGGGCACTTGTTGTGATGAGCACTGGGTGTTGTTACATGTAGGTGACGAATCACCAAATTCTACTCCTAAAACCAATATTACAGTATATGTTAACTACCTAGATTTAAATAAAAACAAACAAATAAATCTAGTGTGCAGTCTTGAGAGGTAACATTTTAAACATTTTTTCCTTTGAATTGTTAAGTAGTAGTCCAAGAATGATGAATATTCCAGTCTCTCACTAGTATTCATTAATTTGTGTAATGTATTTCTATATCTAGTAGTTATTAGTCTTTTTAAAAAAAATGTCCCAAATATTCTGTTTTTCTTCCTGATGAAGTATGATATTATTCCATCAAACAAACAAGCAAAATAATCAAAACAGTGCAAATAGTAAATAACAAAAATACCTTTCAGAGAATTTGATTTTTATGAATTTAGAGTTATGTATCCATCACTTCCACTCAGTATATAATTTTTTAATTCTGATAAAATATACATAACATGAAGTTTACCATTTTACCCCTTTTTAAGCATACAATTCCGTGGCTTTAAGCATATTCACAGTGTGGTATAGCCACCACCACTCTCTCGCACAGAAGCTCCCTGCCCAGTGTGAGCTAACCCTCCATGCCTCCCTCCCTTGAGTCCCTGGTAATCTCTATTCTCCTTTCTTTATGAACTTGTCTATTCTAGATACTTCATGTAAGAGGAACTACACAGCATTGCTCCTTTTGTATCGGGCTTGTTTCATGTGGCGTATCTTCAGTGTCCATTCACATTGCAGCCTCCGTCAGAACTTCATTCTTTTTTTGGCTGAATAATTTTCCATATTATTCCAAATGTACGTATATACTACATTTATTTATCCATTCTTTTTTTAAAAACTTTTTAAAAGTTTATTTATTTTGAGAGAGAGAGAGAGAGAGAGAGAGAGAGAGAGAGAGAGAGTGGGAGGAGGGGCAGAGAGAGGGAGAGAGACAGAATCCCAAGCAGGCTCTGCGCTGACAGTGCTCTCTGACGCAGAGCTCAATCCGATCATGAGATCATGACCAGACCTGAAACCAAGAATTGGATGCTCAACTGACTGAGCCAGCCAGGTGTCCCTACTTGTCCATTCTTTCGTTGATGGACACTTAGGTTCTTTCTACCATTTGACTGTTATGAATAGCAGCCAAATGCTGCTATGAATATTGATGTACCAATACCTTTATGAGACTACCCATTATTTTAATTAAAAGTTACTTGTGGGGCGCCCATGTGGCTCAGTCACTTAAGCATCTGGCTCTTGACTTAGGCTCAGGTCATGATCTCATGGTTCGTGGGTTCAAGCCCTGCCTTGGACTCTGAGCTGATGGTGCAGAGCATGCTTGGGATTCTCTCTCTGTCTGCCCCTCCCCTGCTCGTGTGCTCTCTCCCCCTCTCAAAACAAATACATAAACTTAAAAAAAAAAAGCTACTTGCTACCACTCTGCACCTATGAGAATGGCCAGAATCGACCACACCGACAGCACCAAACGCTGGCAAGGATGTGGAGCAGCAGAACTCTCACTCACTGCCCGTGTGGGTGCCACATGGCACAGCCACCCTGAAAGACATTTTGGCAGTGTCTCACAAAACCAAACCTACTCCTACCATACGATCTAGCAGTTATGCTCCTTAGTACCTACCCAAATAAGTGATTTTATCTGCACACAAAACCCTGCACGTGAATGTTTGTAGCAGCTTTATCCATAATTGTCAAAACTCGGAAGCAGCCATTCAATAGGTGAGTGGATAAATAAATGGTGGTACATCCACACAACAGAATATTATTCAGTGGCAAAGAAATGAGCTATTGGGGCCCATGGCTGGCTCAGTCAGTGAAGCATGGGACTCTTGGTCTCCACATTGTGAGTTCAAGCTCCACATTGGGTGTAGAGATAAAAATGTTTTAATCTTAAAAAAGAAAGAAAGAAAGAAAGAAAGAAAGAAAGAAAGAAAGAAAGAAAGAAAGAAAGAAAGAAAGGAGCTATTAAGCCATGAAAAGATATGCAGGAACCTCTAATGAATATTTCTTTTTAAAAAAATTTTTTAACGTTTACTTATTTTTGAGACAGAGAGAGACAGCACACAGCGGGGGAGGGACAGAGAGAGAGGGAGACACACAGAATCTGAAACAGGCTCCAGGCTCCACACTGTCAGCACAGAGACCATTGTGGGGCTCGAACTCACGGACCACAAGATCATGACCTGAGCCCAAGTTGGATGCTCAACCATCTGAGTCACCCAGGTGTCCCACCTAATACATATTTCTTTTTTTTTTAATGTTGATTTATTTTTGAGAGAGAGGGAAATACAGAATGGGAGCAGAGGAGGGTCAGAAAGAGAGAGGGAGACACAGAATCTGAAGCAGTCTCCAGGTTCCGAGCTGTCAGCATAGAGCCTGATGCGGGGCTCAAACTCACAAACCGTGAGATCGTGACCAAGCTGAAGTCAGACGCTCAACTGACCGAGCCACCCAGGGGCCCCTCTCATGCATATTTCTAAGTGAAAGAAGCTAATCTGAAAAGGTACATACTATATGATTCCAACTATTCTAAATTATGCATACCTAAAAATATCAGTGTTTTCCAGGGGCTCAGGGAGTGGGAGGAGGGATGTATGGTGGTGTATACATGTCATTATATATTAGAGTAAATCCTAATGTAAACTATATAGACTTTGGGTGATGTGTCAATGTACATTTCCTTATAACAAATGTACCACTCTGGGCGGGAATATTGATAGTGGATGAGCCCATGTATATGCAGGGGCAGGTGGTATATGAAATTTTTCCTCAAATTTTGCTGTGAACATAAAACTGCTTTTAAAAATAAAGAAAAAAGTTGGGGCACCTGGGTGGCACAGTCATTTAAACTTCTGACTCTTGATGTTGGCTCGGATCATGATTTCACATTCATGAGTTGGAGTCTGTGTCAAGCTCCACGCTAACAGTGCAGACTGCTTGGGATTCTCTTTCTCTCCCTCTCTGCCCCTCCCCTGCTTGCCCCTCCCCTGCTTGCTCGTGTGCCCACACACGCGCGTGCGCAGACACACACACACACACACACACACACACACACACACACACACTCTCTCTCTCTCTCTCTTAAATTAAAACAAAATTTTTAAATTAAAAAATAAGCTAGTTACAGCACATGATATCTTTAGGGTAAATTTTATTTTTTAAGATTTTATTTTTAAGTAATCTTTACGTCCAACAAGGGGCTCAAGCCTTTAACCCCGAGATCAAGAGTCACGTGCTCCGCAAGCGCCTCTGATCAATTTTATTTTATTTTTTAAAAATATTTTTAACGTTTATTCACATCTTGAGAGACAGAGCGTAAGTGGGGGAAGGGTAGAGAGAGAGGGAGACACACAATCCGAAGAAGGCTCCAGGTTCTGAACTGACAGCACAGAGCCCAACGCGGGGCTCGAACTCACAGGCCTTGAGATCATGACCTGAGCTGAAGTCTGACGTTTAACGGACTAAGCCACCCAGGCGCCCCATGGTTAATTAGATTTTTAAAAAGTGAGAAACGTATGCACTTAATGTTACATACGGTTATCTTTGAGAAATTAGATACTTGCTTTTATTTTATACATATTTTCTAATTTAAATACATTATCATGGATTACCTAAGTAATCTTTCCAAGTCAGGTTTGGTTTTTATAATCTGGGAAGAGGTGGTTGTAATCCATAACCCTTGCTGCGGTAAATGGACAGTCCAGGCCAGGGATTATTTTAGCCTCCTGCCACCCGCTCAACTAAATGAAGACTTTCCAGAGAGTCCCTACAGCGGGGCCCCAAAGACTTATGGGAAGTGTAGTCCCGAGGTTGGATGAACCACCCCTCAGAGGACCCTGGGACGGCTAGCAGCCCTTGCATCTGCGCATGTGCAGTGCTGCGAGCGCGCCGGTGGCTGCCCTTCCCCCACCTCCTGCCGCGAGTGGGTGACAGGGCCCCGGTCTCCGCGCATCTTCGCTGACCGGCGCCGTGACCTGGCTTGGCACTGAGCCACAAGTGGAGGCTGTGCCCCTCCAGGTATGAGGGGGGGCTGCCATGCAGCTACGCGAGGGTTGGGGGCCGCGGAGAAGGAGATGAGGGATGGGCTCCTGTCCGCGCAGGGTGGGAGCCCAAACTTCAGCGACTTGCAGACGTCGGTGACCCTCGGGGCGGTGTCCGGGGCCGCCCCGCGCCGTCCTCTGCACGGGGCTGGCGGGGCCCGCCTGGCCGGACGTGCGGGGGCGGGGACGGCGGGGAGGGAGGGCGGCGGCGAGGGCTCGCCTTCCTCCCTTTGTCAGGAGAAGCGCCTCCGACCGGCCGCCAGCGTCTCCTGTCGCGCGGGAGCGAGTCCGGAAGCCCGGGCGGGTGCGCGCGTGACCAGGCCCCGCGGGCGCGGGGCGAGGCCGGGGGCGGGGCCGCACACACCTGGCGGCGCCCGGAAGCCGCGTGCTGAGTGCCCGAGCATCACCTGGTGGAGGGAGGAATGAAAGCCCCAGCAAGTTTTCTGATGCATGCGGCGTACCAGAGGAGACCTCCGACCTCTTTGCGAAAGCCTTTTCGGCTAAGTGTTCCTCTAATCCTCACACCTAGCCTGTGACGTCGCTAGTATCTCAGTTGCAACTGAAGGAAAAACCGGAGGCTCAGATGGGTGGAGTACCCGAGCCTCCCGGTATTTTGTGTAAGTGGCACATGTTTTTTCATTTTCCTTTTGATTTTGTTCCCTGATAGTTTTGCCTTGCAGGCGTTTTGAATTAATTTGTAGTTGAATTTACTGCTCTGCTCTTTTATGGCGCTCAGAAGCCTTTTACCACTTTGAGATTACGCAAGTTGATTTATGATTTCCACTGGTACTTTAGAATTATTTGCATTAAAAATCTGCCAATACTTTTATTATGATCCGATTAATGGCTGCATTTAATTAGGAAGAATGGACACCTTTATGATGTTGGATCATATTGTACGCCATCCCAGTGTTCAAGCCCGGTTTTGTTTTGTCCCTCTTAAGTGCGCTTTATCATCTTTACAGAAGTTTGTCATTTAAAAAAAAGGTTATCATTTTTCTTTATCCTTATGTAGTGTATTGTTGAAAATGAAATCATTTTTCCATCATTTCATATTTTTTTCTCTTGTATTTGTTGATATTTTCCACTGTTCTTATTTTGTATATTTGGGATTTCTCCCCCTTTTTGTTTTTGTCTCCTTAATTAGCATAGCTAATGGTTATCTATTATTTAAAAAAATGTTTTTAAGTTTATTTATTTTGAGAGAGACAGAGACAGCATGAGCAGGGGAGGGGCAGAGAGAGAGAGAGAAAGAGAAATCCTACCCAGGCTCTGCCCTGTCAGCACAGAGCCAGACACAGGACTTGAACTCACTAACCCACACTAACTGTGAGATCATGACCTGAGCCACAATCAGGTCCGACACCAGGCTTAACCGACTGAGCCACCTGGGTGTCCCTCTATTTTTATTATTAAAGAATAACTCTTTAATATCTGTAGCATCTGTAGTAGTGTCTCCTCCATCATTTTTGATAATGGTAATTAATGCCCTCCTTTTTTTTTTCCCTTTTGGTCAGTATAGCTAGAGGTTTATCAATATTATTGATCTTTTCAAATAACCAGGTTTTGGTTTTATGGAATTTCTCCATTGTTTTTCTGTTTTGAGGGATTTTTTAAATGTTTATTTGTTTATCTTGAGAGAGTATGAGAGTGCATGGTTGGGGTGGGGGAGAGAGAGAATCCCAACAGGCTCCACCCTGTCAGCGCAGAGCCCCAAGTAGGGCTCAAACTCACAAATTGTGAGATCATGACCTGAGCTGAAATCAAGAGTCAGATGCTCAACCTGCTGAACCAGCCAGGTACCCCCCTGTTTTGAGTTTTATGGATTTCTGTGCTTAACTTTATTAGTTCCTTATGCTTGATTTGGGTTTAACTAATTAATTTTTTTTCTGCTTTCTTAAGGTGTAAACTGTGGTAATTGATTACAATCTTTCTTTTCTAAAACAGTTTAATGCTATAACTGTTTGTAGTTACAGTTAATATAGGTAATAATTTAATGCCATAATACTACTTTAGTTATATCCCTCAAATTTTGGTATGTTGTGCTTTCATTTCTATTCAGTTCTATGGGTTTTTTAAACTTGTGACTTCCTTTTTCAACCCTTGGTTATTTAGAAATTTGTTGTTTAATTTCCAAGTATTTGGAAAGAAGGAATTAACAGATCTCTTTCTAGTAATTGATTTCTAGTTTAAGTCTATTTTCATCAAAGAATACACTTTGTTACAAATTTCACTTTAGAATGAAAGGTTTGTTTTGTGGCCAAGAATATGATCTATCTTGGGAATTTTTAATATATAATTTAATGACTATTGTGCTGCTGGTGGTGGAGTCTTCTGTAAATACAAAATGAGTCAGGGTGGTTGATAGCGTGGTTCCATTCTTCTATATCCTTACTGGTTTTCTATCTACCTGTTTTGTCACTGAGAAAAGAGTATTGATGTCTCCAACTATAATTGTGAATTTATCTGTTTTTTTTTTTCTTTCAGTTCTGTCAATTTTTGCTTATTGTATTTTGAAATGCTTTTGTTAGGTACATATACATTTAGGATTGTTATGCCTTCTGGCCGTTTGACACATTCACCAGGTGTTGTTTATCACAGTGACATTATGTAATATCACTCTATTTCTGGTAATATTATTCTGAAGTTTACTTTGATATTAATATAATCACTCTATTTTGGTTAGTGTTTGCAAGGCATATCTTTTTTTTCATCCCTTTACTTTTGATCTAGCTATGTTTTTATATTTCAAACAAACCCGCTTATAAACAGTTAAAAGCAGTTGGCCTTCCTTTTTTTTATCCAGTTTGACAACCTCTATCATTTAATTGCTGTATTTATACCAGTTATTAAGATGGTTCAATTATGGGACCCCTGGGTGGCTCAGTCGGTTGAGCTGCCAACTTCGGCTCAGGTCATGATCTCACAGCTCATGAGTTCGAGCCCAGCATCAGGCTCTGTGCTGACAGCTCGGAGCCTAGATCCTGCTTCAGATCTGTGTCTCCCTCCCTCTCTGCCCCTAACCCACTTGCATTCTGTCTCTCTCAAAAGTAAATAAACATTAAAAAAAAAAAAAAAAAAAAGATGGTTCAATTAAAATCTACCATCTTGCTAGTTTTTTTTTCTACTTGTCCTGGTTGGTCTTCATTCGTATTTAACTCTTTTTCCAACTACTTTTGTATTAGTTGGTACTTTTATGATTTCATTGTTTTCCTCCACTATTGGCTTATCATTTATACCCCTTTAAAAATTTTTTTTGTTGTTGCCCTGGCATTTACAATACAAATCTGGAGTTAATCACAGTGGACCTTTAAGTAATATTTTACTGCTTTATGTGTAATATAAGATCTTTATAATAATATACTCTCCAATTTCATCATCCCATCTTTTGTACTATCATATGTTGTAGTTTTACATATGCCGTAAGCCCACAAAACTTACGGGCTATTTTTTGACAATCATTTGTCTTTTAGAGTGATTAAAAGTAAGAAGGTTTTCTTTAGAGTCATCTTTATTTTAAGCATTCCCATAGATCTTTATTTCTTGTGTAGATCCAGGTTTTTGTCTAGTATCATATTCCTTCTACCTGAAAAACTACTTTAAATATTTCTTCTAGTACAAGTCCACTGGTAATGAATTCTCTGTTTTTGTTCAAAAAGTTTTGATTTCACTTTCATTTTTTGAAGGATATGTTTGCTGGGTATAGAATACTGGGTTGATAGTTGCCCCACTTTTTTTTTTTTTTTTTTTTTAAGTACTTCAGGGGCACCTGGGTGGCTCAGTTGGTTAAGTGTCTGACTCTTGATTTCGGCTCAGGTTATGGTCGCAGTTTGTGAGCTCAAGTCCTGCATTGGGCTCTCTGATGACAGTGAAGAGGCTACTTGGAATTCTTTCTGGCCCTTCCCTGCTTGTTCTCTCTCTCTCTCTCTCTCTCTCTCTCTCTCTCTCTCTCTCTCTCAAAATAAAGAAATAAACTTAAAAAAATTAATAAAAAATGGGGTGCCTCGGTGGCTCAGTCATTTGAGTGGCCAACTCTTGATTTTGGCTCAGGTCGTGATCTCACAGATCATGAGTTTGAGCCCTGCACTGGGCTCTGCACTGACAGCATGGAGCCTGCTTGGCATTATCTGTCTTCCTCTCTCCCTGTCCCTCCTCTGCTCTTGCTATGACACACTCTCAAAAATAAATTAAATACATACATACATACATACTTTAAAGATGTCACTGCATTGTCTTCTGGCTTGTATAGTTTTTGATGAGAAATTGACTGTGATTCTTTATGTAGTTCCTCTATATAATATGTCATTTTTCCCTCTGGCTACTTTCCAGACTTTTTATTTAACCTTGGTTTTCAGTGGTTTGAATATGATGTCTTACATATTTGTTTGGTTTGGTATTTATTCAGTTTAGATAAACTATTTGAGTTTCTTAGAGCTATAGTTTGATATCATTATTTTTTAAAAATCCTCAGTCATTATGTCTTCAAATACCTCTTCTGTCCCATTCTTGATTGTCTTTTTGGGATTCCAATGGCATGTTTGTTAGGCCATTTGATATTGAACTATAGTCTTTGGATTCTCTATTTATTTAATTTTTCATTCTACTTTGTTTTTATGTTTCATTTTGGGTAATTTCTTGCTTTCTTTTCCATTTGATTTTTTCTTGCAGTTTTCATCTTTTCTGAAATTTCCCATTTATTTATGTTGTCCGCCTTTTCCATTAAAGCTTCTAAAATATGAATCATAGTTATTTTAAATTCCCTGTCTGATAATCATCAGTTGAAGTTTGTGTTGATTGCTTTGTCTCTTGATAGTGGGTTGTCTTAGTTTGGCCTTTTCTGGTGTCTCATAATGTTTGATTGAAGGTAAGTGTTGCCACCATGATTGTTTAGGTCCCTTCTGAAGAGGGCAAGGGACTCTCCCAGTAGGTGGTGTTTTCCCAAATGATGTGTAAGGATTTGTAAATAAGTCATTGTAGGAGTTCCAAAGCAGGTCACATCATTAATAACAGTATCTTCCTTTTTCTTTCAGTTCAGCCTTCATAGTTCTCAGCCTTTACCCCAAAACTACAAAAAATGAACAAATCCCAGGTGAGTTGATTGTTTTTCCTAGTTTTGTTTTTTCAGTGCATTTGAGGAAGTTTATAAGGACCCAGAAAATGAAACATAAAGGCAGAGATGAGCAAAACTTAAGGAAAATGTAGTAAGAATAATTGATCAATACCAGCAGCCAAAAAGCAAACCAAGTTAATTGTCTTGAATTGATTATGAGTGGCATCTCCTTCGTTCTCTGATATCAGGTCTGAGTAAATTTTATGGACCTTCATACAGATGGTGTTTTGGACAACATCCCCAGAAACCATGGGTTTATCAGTTTGACTCCGGTTATTTTGTATAGCATTCTTCACTGCAAATGCAGGATTTTGTGTGTATCTTATTTTTTCAGTCAAATTAGCAGGATGCCAAAAAACTCAGTAAATATCTGGGTGTGTATTTAAATTCTCCCCCCAGACCTCCACAATACCATTACTTTCATGAGTAGCTTTCATGAGTAGCTTTACTGTCATTACTTTCATGAGTAGCTTTCTTTTTTATTTACTTTTTATTATTTTTTAAAATTATTTTTTAATCTTTATTTGTTTTTGAGAAAGAGAGAGACAGCATGTGAGCAGGGGAGGAGCCAAGGGAGAGGGAGACAAAGAATCTGAAGTAGGCTCCAGGCTCTGAGCTGTCAGCACAGAGCCTGACGCAGGGCTCGAACTCACGAACTGTGAGATCATGACCTGAGCCGAAGTCAGACGCTCAACTGACTGGGCCACCCAGGCGCCCCAGACTTTTTATTATTTTTTTAATGTTTGTTTATTTTTGAGAGAGAGAGTGTGTGCGTGCGTGCCCGTGCGTACGAGCTGGGAAGAGACAGAGAGAGGAAGACATAAGATCCGAAGCAGGATCTGCACTGTCAGCACAGAGCCTGATGTGGGACTCGAACTCACAAACTGTGAGATCATGACCTGAGCTGAAGTCAGACGCTTAACCAACTGAGTCACCCAGACTCCCCACTTGAGTAGCTTTTCAGAGTTTATATGTACATATTTACATGAGTACAAATACAGGTTATTATACGAAGCATATTAATCATGCTGATTTGTTTATATGTGTTTTGTTTTTAATTAATAGACTTCATTTTTTAGAGCAGTTTGAGTTTATAGAAGATGTGAGTGAAAAGTACAGGGTTTTTGTGTATTCCTTCATTCCTTCCACACACACAGCTTACCCTGTTATTAACATCTTGCATTAATGTGGTACACCTGCTACTGTTCATGAGCCGATATGAACCCTTTAAAATCTGTAGCTTACATTAGGTTTTATTCTTGGTGTTGTATGTTCTGTGGATTTTGACAAATACATAATGACACGTACCCACCATTGAAGTTTCATACATTATAGTTTCCTGCTCTAAAAATCCCCTGTGCCTCATCTATTCATCCTTCCCGCCCCACCCCCTCAGCCCCCACCTCCCTGAGCCCCTAGAAATTGGTGATCATTTTAACTGTTTGCATAGGTTTGCCTTTTCCAGAATGTCATATAGCTGGAGTCATACAGTGTGTAACCATTAGTTTTTTTCACTTAGAAATATGCATTTGAGGTTCTTATATATCATTTCATGGCTTGATAGCTCATCTTTTTTTACCATTGAATAATATTCTGTTGTGTGGATGTACCACCATTTATTTATCCACTCACCTATTGAATGGCTGCTTCCGAGTTTTGACAATTATGGATAAAGCTGCTACAAACATTCACGTGCAGGGTTTTGTGTGCAGATAAAATCACTTATTTGGGTAGGTACTAAGGAGCGTAACTGCTAGATCGTATGGTAGGAGTAGGTTTGGTTTTGTGAGACACTGCCAAAATGTCTTTCAGGGTGGCTGTGCCATGTGGCACCCGCACGGGCAGTGAGTGAGAGTTCTGCTGCTCCACATCCTTGCCAGCGTTTGGTGCTGTCGGTGTGGTCGATTCTGGCCATTCTCATAGGTGTGCAGCAGTATTTCATTGTAATTTATAGTTCCTTAATGACACGATGTTGAGTATCTTTTCATATGTTTATTTTCCATCTCTGTGTTTTCACTGATGAGGTGTGTAGTAAGGTCTTTAATCCATTTTTAAATCAGGTTGTTTTCATATTGTTGATTTTTAAGAATTCTTATATATATTTTGGATACCAATCCTTTATCAGGTATGTGTTTTGCAAAGATTTTCTCCCCATCTGTGCCTTGTTTTTTCATTCTCTCAATTTTGTATTTTTATCACTCAGTAACATATCTGAAGTCTTTCCATAAAAAAACTTAGAGTTTCCTTATTATTTTATTGTGTAATGAACAGAGAGTATATAAAGCATTGTAATACTTTTATGTGCATCATAAGAATATATATAACAAATATGTGTGCATTAAAGAATAATAAGAAAATGGGCACCCATGTACCTTACCCAAGTTAAGAACTAGAACATTCTCGGGGCGCCTGGGTGGCTCAGTCGTTAAGCGTTTCACTTTGGCTCAGGTCATGATCTTGTGGTTCGTGAGTTCAAGCCCTGCATCAGGCTCTGTACTAACAGCTCAGAGCCTGGAGCCTACTTTGGATTCTGTGTCTCCCTCTCTCTGCCCTCTACTGCTCACATTGTCTGTCTGTGTCTCAAAAGTAAAGAAACATTTAAAAAAAATTAGAACATTCTCTGTTCTTGATGATACATTCTCCCATTGAATCATCCTAGTAGGTATCCTCTATCTTGACATTTTTGTCAGTTACTCCCCTGCTTTTCTTTTTTTTTAATTTTTTTAAAATGTTTTTTTATTCATTTTTGAGAGAGTATGGGTGGGGGAGGGGCAGAGAGAGAGAGAGACACAGAATCAGAAGCAGACCCCAGGTTCTGAGCTGTCACAGAGCCTGATGTGGGGCTCGAACCTACAGACCGTAAGATCATGACCTGAGCCAAAGTCAGATGTTCAACCAACTGAGCCACCCAGGCGCCCCTCTTTCTTTTCTTTTTTTTTTAAAGTTTATTTATTTTGAGAGAGAGCAAGCAGGGGAGGGGCAGAGAGAGAGAGACTCTGTGCTGATAGCACAGAGACTGATGTGGGGCTCGATCCCACACACTGTGAGATTGTGA
This sequence comes from Acinonyx jubatus, assembly GCF_027475565.1. Classification (NCBI taxonomy): domain Eukaryota; kingdom Metazoa; phylum Chordata; class Mammalia; order Carnivora; family Felidae; genus Acinonyx; species Acinonyx jubatus. Next base: position 12,225,313 of record NC_069396.1, on the reverse strand, counting down.
CCTGAGCCAAAATTAACAGTCGGATGCTTAACTGACTGAGCCACCTAGGTGCCCCTCCCCTGCTTTTCTTAAAGATTTTACCACTTATCTACATATATGCCTCATCAACATAAAATTTAGTTTTGAGAAACTGTAACTGGAGTTTATATTGCCTTGTGTTGCATAATTTTCTTTCTGATTGGTGGAGTTCTTTTTTCTTTTGCTTCCAGACCCTAAGATTTAAGATGTCCTTATATGCACCCATGTTCCCTTTTGTCAAGACTTGGGTTTTGTTTTGTTCTGTTTTAATCGCTGTTTATTTTAAAGTTTTATTAGCCAGTATTAACCAAAGAGAGATGAAACCACGCATGCATTATCGGTGATAGTCTAAAATGATACAGCCTTACTGGGGAAGCAGTGTGTCAAAAGTTATCCAATAAGCATAAGTCTGGTCGTGTCCTGCAATTTTGCTGGTATTGGATAAAGGTTTCTAGGAGAAGATGAGCTGAATACAGTCTCTGAGTCAGTCTGGCTTCAGCTTTTCTGAGAATTTCCAAAAATTCCATTTGGAGAAGTCATTGGCAAGGTCATGAGAAACATAGGAAAACATAGGGCTCACATGGTTGGGCTATCTGGCAGGGTCAAAGCGTGAATCAGGTATTGAATGTCTGGTAGAAATAGAATTAAACCAGGTGGTTGCCTGTATTCGCTGCTTCTTAGCCTAGTGGTAACTGCCAACTGTCAGGAGTCCATCAAAGCAGGACGCTTTTGTAAGGTGGAGTGTCGTCTGATGCAGGGTAGCCTGGTGTGGAAGGTAGAAGTAGGAGATGTCACCAGCACACGTTGAAAACAAGTCAGACTGAGTGCAAATAAGAAACTGGGCCAGGCTCACCCAGGCATTCTGCCCTCGGGTTAAAAAGGTGGTACAGTGGCAGTAGGCTTTTTGTGTATGACGGGCCTCAAAATGCCTGCTTTTGAGTTGCACTGTTCCCATGTACGACAAGCAGTTTGGTATCAGTAGACATCCCTGCCACCCTGCAGTCTCTTTCAGACTCCTGGGGATTTCCTTCAGCTCTGGTATCGATCTTTTGTTTGCCTCTTCCCACGTCTTTGTCTTTCTTGGGGTCACTGTTGTTTTATTGGTGTACATTTTTTAGTATCTTCTTAAGAAAGGCTATGGGAGAGCATTTTTTTAGGCTTTACGTTTCTGAAAATATCTTCATTCCATTGTGATACTTCCTTGATGGATAGTATCAATGTGGATTTGTCCATCCGTTGCTCTGGTTCTGTCAGTTTTTGCTTAATGTAATTTGAAGCTGTGTTGAGCACATGCACATTTATGATTGTTCTGTCTTCCTGGCGGACTTACCCTTCTGTCATTTTGGAATACTCTTTATCTCTGGTAATATAAATATAGCCACATCTCCCTTTTTATGATGAGGTGGTGTATTTTTTAAGTGGCTTCTGTAGGGATTATAGCTTATATACTAATCACCTTGAATTAATGTTATACCACCTCAATATGGTCCAAGAACAGTATACAGTATATTGCGGTGAATTCTTGCAGCTTTTATTTGTCTCTATACGCCTTTTGACCTTTGTTTTGAAAAATGTTTTTCCTGGGGATAGAATTCTAGGGCTTCTTTCTTCCGTAAGTATGTTAAAGATGACGTTCTGTTTTTATCTCACTTCTGTGGTTTCTGTTAAGAAATGAGTCTTCACTTTTATTGTTTTTCCATGAAGGAAAGGAATCTTTTTCTTTTGGCCACTTGCAAGATACTCTGTTTTTTTCTGGCGCTCACCAGTTCGAGTGTGATGTGTTTAGGTATACTTGTCTTTACATTTATTCTGCTTGGGCTTTGTTAAGTTTCTTAGATTTGTGGTTGATGCTGTTTACCATATTGGGGAAAATTCTTAGCTGTTATATCTCAAATATTGCTTCTGTCCCATTTTTTTCCTCCACCTGTGAGACTACACGTTATATATTTTTGTTTTTAGCATTTTAAGCAATAGTACATTAGACTTTTGGGCCATACTTCACATTTCTTATGTTTTGACTTTTCCCCCATTTTTTTCTCTCTGCTTTAGTTTGGATATTTTCTTATTGGCCTGCCTTCGAGTGCACACTTCTTCTGCTGAATCTAATCTGTTATTAAGTCTATACAGTGTGTTTTAAACTTTAGTTGAAAACGATTTTTGCAGTTCTGTAATGTTCATATGCTTCCCTTTTGTAGATTCCAGTTCTTTGTTGAAATATTCCCATATTTCATCTACATTATCCATCTTTTTCTCTGTACTTTTTTTCCTCTTACGTAAACTCACAACCCCAAGATCAAGAGTTACACTCTACTGACTGAGCCAGCCAGGCGCCCCTCTCTGTATTCTTTAACATATTACTTTACAGTTAATCTGAAGTCTTGTGTACTAACTCTAACCTACGGATTATCTCTATATATGCTTTTGACTGTTGATCTCTTGTTTATTGTTTTATTGTGCTATTTTGGTTTTTCACATGTCTAGTAATTTTTGTATGGTAGACGTGTATGACACACACTTCCACTCTGAAGAATGTTACGTTTTGTTTTGCCAGTAATTTAACTGTCTGGCAGAACAAAATTGTTGCCCTCTACTAATTCTCCTAGAGGCTTTCCTTCCTACTTGCACATATTAGGAACCACCCAAAGATCTGAGGTGAATTTTTATGCAGAATTTTAGACCCCCTTCTCTATGCCTTCTTTACGTTCATTACTTTGCCCCCAAATCTCAGTTGCTTTGCAGACCCAAATGCTAATTTTTATTTTTTCAATGTAGCAATGGTGCCACTTGCTGCTTCAGTTCTATTTTTCTGTGGTACTGTTAAAAATTACCTTTAGGGACATTTATGCTGTATATAGAATTCAAGATTGATATATTCTTTTCTTGCAGCATTTTTATCATCATTGGTAATGTGGGCCTCACGTCATGTTTGCTGTTCTTTCAGTAATTGTAGCTGTGCAGTGGTTGCTAATACCTGCAAGTTGTTACATGTATTTGTCCAGCTTTTATTGTTGTTTTCCTTTCTCAGAATTTTGAAGTGATCGCTTTTTAGTGTTGTAGTCATGAAGTACAAAGGCCTTTCTACCTATCAGAACGTGACCTTTTAGTTGTCTCCTGAAACTTGTAGAATTTGCTCTTTGTATCCACTGTTTTCATTTTTTTCTGATGATTTGTGTTTTAATTCATGTTTGCATGACAGTTCCTAAGATAGTTCTTCTCACCTTTTTTTGGTTTGATTTTGTGAAGTGTGAAAATGCAGAGAAATACAAATGAAAATGGATTAGGCTGAGCTATATGAAATAGCAATGTTTGTATGTACAACAGTTGCCTGTCAGCAATTTCAGTATGGTCCAGCCTAATAATTGTCAACCTATTACAGTATCCAAGTCAAGACTGAACATCTTGGCTTATTTGCTTCCATACGCTATGTGTATTGAAGGTTGTTATGTTACACAATTCACACATGAATTGTGTCTCTTACGCTTTCTCACCATCATGGTTGTGACCTCCCTTAGCAGGCTCCCACTCCTGGCATTAAGTCACCTTATTCAATGCTAAAATCCTGTTGACCATTAAAGATTGTTTCCTCACTTTAGAGGTGGCCAATAATGTAAGTTTTGTGCAGGTCTGTCCACTTCTTTTCATATTTTTTACACATTAAATAGAATTGACAGAATTTGGGGTCATGATTTATACATATTCTTGGAATTCTGTTTTCACTAAGTTTTTTAATGAATTATTAATGTTCCTGTGCTAGCTTTTCTGTACCTTTTAAGGCTTTGTTATTTAAGTTTGCATCTTTTTTTTTTTTTGAAGACTCATCCGAAGTCTTTTTTTTTTAAAGACTTGTCTTGACCTTTTATTAAATGTTTATTCTATTTTATTTTATTACTGGTTTTCTTCTCCTTGTCACTTTGAGCATTTTTCTTCCTCTACTGGTGTGTCAAAATATATTTTTATATTTCTTTTAAAGGTTTAACTTACTCTTTTTTAGCTTATATTTTAAACAAAACTTAAAAAGCTAATCACGATTTATATTTTCCTTCCAAACACAATACTTTGCCTGTGTCACAACTCCCAGGTTTCTGGCATCCAAAAATTAGTTTCAACTAATTATTTAATACCTCCTTCCCACATCCCATATATACGTTTTTTAATAACTTATTTTGCTGACTTATTTGCTCCCTGATGCTTTTTACGTCCAACTGATTCTTGCTATGTTTGTCTTCTTTATATTCACATCATTTTACAGCAGTAAAAAAAGCTAGCACTTATGTGACATTTACTATGCAGTAGTTGTCATTTTAGATCAGGCCGCTAAACTATGTCCATGAGCCAGATGGCATTCTGCCTTCCTTTTATATGGCTCACAGCTAAGAGTGGTTTTTACATTTTTTTAATGGCTATGAAAAAAATCAAAAGAATAGTATTTCACGATGTGAGAATTATATGAATTTCACATTTCATTGTCCGGGAATCAGGCTTTTTTGGAACATAGCCATGCCTATTTGTTTGCGTATTTCCTGTGCCTGCTTTCACGGTGCAGTGGCAGACTTGATTGGTTGTAGTTGAGACTACATGTGGCCTGCGGAATCTAAAATATTTACTACTTGGCCCGTTGTAGAAAGTTTGCCAACTCATATTCTAGCGTTTTCAGTACTTTGAAGATACTCTGTTGTTTAGTGGCTTACATTGTTTCTGTTGAAAAATCAGCTAACAGTTTTATGTGCTCTATTAGGCGGTGCCTCCTTTTTCTTTTGGGATTTTTAACAGTTTTGTGATGATGTACATAATGTGATTGTATTTGTTCTTCTTGGGGTTAATGCTCTTCTGTGGTCTAAGGAGAGTTGTTTTGGAAAATGCTAAAAAATCTAACATCTAGAGGGGAGAGTGGAAGGAACAAGACACTTTTAACAAAAGAAAGCAAAATGATTGCCGCAAGAGATACAAACAAAATACTCCAGGGTTTAAAACTGAGCAGGAACTCACAATAAGGAAGGATCACATCTAAGTGTGATGTAAGATGTGACCTTACTGGGAAGACCTTTGCTTAGGAAAGCCATGGGAAAGAGGGATGGAAAAGAAATTTGGTGTTGAATGCTGGGCTAGTGGTTAGTTTATCAGTTTTCAGGAGGTAATGAATAACCACGTCTAATCAAGGTAAACGTTAAAAAAATACATTTTTGACTTATATTTTCATATTACAATGGGTTAATCAGGATGTAACCATCGTAAGTCAAGGAGGATCTAACAGTTTGAAGAGTTGAGGAAGGGGTATTAAAAAATGGTCTGTTTAGATGTCAAATATGCTAGCTCTACCTCTATTCATGACCATAGGCTTTCTAGCCAGAATACCACATTCCTTCCAGATGGAAACTATATACTGTTTTGGCAAAAGTTTTTGAAGTTGGTCATGCTTGACATCCCTTTTAATGCTATGGTATATGACTGTGTTTCATCAACAAGTTTTTGAGTTTTTTGTTTGTATGGAGTATGGAAAATGAGAAGAAATACAGAAAATTTTCATATTTGATGGTAGAGTCATTTCTAAATTATTATAACTTGAGTCCAAGTAATGTGCCACAGGTTTATCCCCCTGTTGGTCTGGCAGCCATACAAAAGTTCTTATTGCATCTATCATTTGGCCCATTGGGTATAGATAAATAAATCCATGTAGTTGTCATTCAGGCCAAGAAGTAGAAAATAGCCAGGATTCTTGAAGCTCTTGTGAAATCCTCACTGTGTAGCTGGAACTAGTTCATTTTTATTGCTTTATAAGACTCGATTATTTTAGTATACCATAAGAAATCCATCTCTTGATGAGCATTTGTTTTTCTGGCTCTGGGGTCCTATGTAAAATTTAACTGTGAACATTCTTTTTTATTGATTTTTAATTTTTTTTTAACATTTTTCTTTTCGAGAGGCAGAGAGAGAGCATGAGTTGGGGAGGGGCAGAGAGAGAGAGGAAGACACAGAATCAGAAGCAGGTTCCAGGCTCCGAGCTGTCAGCACAGAGCCTGACATGGGGCTTGAACCACAAACTGTGAGATCATGACCTGAGCCGAAGTCAGACGCTTAGCCGGCTGAGCCACCCAGGCACCCCTGATTTTTAATTTTTTATGGAGATAGAATGACATATAGCATTATTAGTTTCATGTGTACCACGTTATTTGCTATTTCTATATATTGCTAAATGATCAGAATAAGTCTGGTAAACATCCATCACCATATATAATTTTTTTTTTTTTTTACTGTAATGAGAACTTTTAAGATCTGTTCTCTTAGCAGCTTTCAAATATGAAATACGGTATTGTTGTGATTACCACACTGTACATTACATCCCTATGTTGTATTTATTTTAAAACTGGATGTTTATACCTTTTGATCCCTTTTACCCCATTTAGCTCATTCTCCACCCTGACAACCAATCTGTTCTTTGTATGCATGAACCTGGTTGTTTTGGTTTTTGTGTTTTATTTTAGATTCCACATAGAGGTGAGATGATACAGTATCTGTCTACTGCACTTAGCATGATGTCCTCAAAATCC